>NC_133931.1:34439513-34813263 GCF_031877795.1 Strix aluco
AAATGTCTGAAAGAACTACAGGCGCTGAAACTAAATTTAAGCCTGCTAGAAAGCAGCATGAGATTTTTTTCTCCATTCTGTATTTCTTCTTGTAGACTAATGATTTAGAGGAAGGCCATGAGGGCTAATGAACACATGGTGGGACTTTATATAGGATATCAAAGCTGGTGCGACCCACATACATCTATCTCTACTACTGTAACTCAGATCAGAAACAAAGTATTTGATACTATCTGGTTCAATTGCTATAAGCTTAAAACACAGAAGTGGTCAATGAAAGACACACTTTGCTGTCTGAAAGAAGTCTCCTTTCAGAACTGCACCTGGAAATGTCAGACTATCCATGGGAAATTCACATCCCACTAGTCATTGGAAATATGGAGTATCTCTTGGTTCTTCACACCATTAGATCGTGACAGCTCTTCCCACAGCAGGTAGTAGTAGGCATGGTCAAAGACTGAAATATTGTATGAATAATAAAACTGAAGTAACTGTGGATTTGCCAACTTTCAGCAGTCAGTGGGGTAGCTTGTCATACAGTATTAGTTATAATGTTCTTTCCTGTAAGAAAGTCTGATCCTTGTCACATTTTCATTATTTTCTATACTAACAGGCCTGTACCTGCAGGATCTTGGAACAAGTTTTGACCATTGCATGGGCCAAAGGTATGACATATTGAGGGGTCATTCCCTGGTGCTCACACGGGCCTGTCTGAAGTTCTTGCTTATGGGAGCAGCAGGTTAGTGTTTCTCTGGGCTATCATTGACTCATCCAAAGTGAGGTATATATCTCTACCCAACTTCCCCCCAAAGCAATCACTTTTGCTAACTGAACGTACGAGATTACTTTGCCTGAATGAGGGTCTAAGAAATCTGGTAAGGAAAGAGCTGAGAAACAGATCTCAGTTTCTTTCAGGCTCACCTCCATGTTTCCCACAAAGAAGCATTGTTCCTTCTCAAAAATGTAGTCTTTCTTTGAAACGACAAGTAGATTCCTCTCTCTACCAAACGTATATTGCCATATAACCATGCATACATTTATGCTGAATATTCAGTCCCAAAGCTGTGACTCAGGGATGGATTCCTTGAGAAGACTGCAGGACTGAATCCTTGAACCTTGCCATTTTTCTCCCTTTCATTCCCCCATTCAGTTTCTTACTACAATGAATAGATCAGCTATTAGTTTAGACATTATTCTGTGATGTGTTTGCATGATCTCATACATAAACTTGCTGCCAAAATAATAGCCTTCATTTTAAAACTCTTTTGCGTCCTCAGTAATTGCCAAAATACATCTCTGTTTTGCTGAGATCTGAGTATCTCTCCAACCCATGTTGCTCTGAAAACTGTTAAAAAATTTATTATCTGGATCAGTTAAAATCCATGTTGTGCACAAGAACTAAAAATATTCTGCAAGCATTGGTAGGATACTGTGGAATTGGGTTCCTCTCTGGCTCTGAATGGAGGAGTACAATGTGACTGAGACAAAGCAGCTCCATCAAGCTACAGGAGTTTCATAAGGAACCACTGCATCTGCATGCTGTACAACTGCACATCTATAAAGCCAATGGTGGAGCTGTTACCGCGCAAACATTGTAACTGACCTGTCAGTTGACTTGTAGTTACCAAGCTGTAACCATCTCTGGGCAAAGGAGCTCTTAGCAGTATTTGTGAGTGGTAGTTTATGGTCTTGCCTTGTAGGTTGCATTACATATGGCTGCAAAAATGCTCTCAGTATTTGTGCCCTAAGACTGGATTCAGAAATACAGCAGATTCCTGCCTCCACCACAGCAGGTCTGAGTGGTGCTGGGCAGGATACATTAGCTAGAGTGAGAATAGCATTCTCTTATGTCTCTGGGGCCTTGACATAGTAAGAATGATTAGTTATTTTGAGAAATACCAAGGACAGGTGACTGCAGATGAACACACTACTAAAGCAGTAAATCCCAAATTTTCTAACGGTCACCCCTATTATGAAGTTATAATTACAAGCTTATGGGCTTCTCCAGGATCTCAGCCCAACTTGGGAACTACATTCCATCCATACTGAGGATTCAGTTGCACTTTTAGGTCTTGACAACTTACCGTGTAGCAATAGTTGCATCTTGAACAGCTTACTGTTGAATCCTGAGTTTGGAGTGCTATTTGTTTGGAATTTATTTATAAAAAATAATTAATACTATATTCATGTAGTAAAATTGCTACAGTTGTAAATGCTGCTTTGCATAAGCCTTGGAGAATTTATTTATGATTCTCACAGCAACTTTAATTCTTTTATTTCTATCCCTGTACATAGTGTCAACTTTTCTTCTTCACTTTAAGGTGTGTGTACAATGTTAATACTGCTGTGAAGATGAATAGTATTGCATTTTCTGTCCTTTTTTTGGTCTTAAAGCTATAATCATTGAACTATAGCATCGTTTGTCTTCATCAGAGTGTTCTGAATTTCATTTTCTTAGTAAGAAGTCAAAGGAAAAATATGTTTGATAGTTGTGCAAACTTCTTCCCAGAGCACAGAAGTTGGTAGATTATTAGCATTTTAGGATAACACACTCATTCTGGCATGAAGAGTAGTCATTGATTAATTTTGCTGAGGTATAACGTAGGATGTTCATGCTAACTATGAGCATTTTGTAGAATACTTGTGGAATATATTAAAATTCCCATGCTGTCATGTAAATAAACGTTTATTTCTAGTGTAGGTACTGTATGCTAGGAAACTGTGCTATGCACCAGGAACCTTCACATTCCTAAGCCCAGCATTGGTGAGGGAATGGTAACACAAGCTGCAAGCAACAATCACAGCTGAGGGAAGCTCTTGAAACTAGCTGCTTTGCATGGATGAGGAAAGAACTAGATTTATGAGTCAATATAAAAGGACTTTTTTCCCCCTCATTAACATCACTTAATTCAGCTATACAACTTCTTTCCCAATCAATCAGGTCAGGTCTTATGTACTCATATCCCTGTTGATAGCAAGAGGAAGAACATCTGCTTGTTCAGGAGAAACTTCCAGAATCAAAGGCTGAAATATTATCCCCTTCCTCCCCACCTCTCATATTCAATCTGTTCCCCACACACAAGCATACCTGTTGTTTATCTTTACTAATTCTTGTTTTGACTCTTCTACACTGTCCTATATTACTTTTACATACACATATGCATATGCATACACGTATGTGTATTTATTTGAATATATATAAGACCTGCAATGGATTGGCACCTCTCCACATAGCTGACAGGATACTTTCAGAGAGCCCCACTTACTAACAGATATATTTTCTTTCACTGATAACTGGGCTCAAGAGAAAAGAGAAAGCCTAGAATTGAATATATAACAATATAAGCGATATAAATGTGAATTCCTAAGGTGATGGTTGAATGGAAGAGTGTATACCAAAATTAAATTTCAATTTATCATAGAGAAACCTCTATGGAGCAAAGTACTTACAAAGAGCAATATGAAGCCAAAAAAATAAGGGGAAAGAAAGAAAATAACTCAGTTTTTAACAAGTTATTTAAAACTCTTCAAGGGGAAATCTTAATCATTTTCTTTTGAATAAATAATACAATATGGCAAGGACACCTGAAAGCTGAAATAGAACTGTAGCCAAGAAGAAAATATATCCTTTACCATGAAAGATATCCACCCACACACAGTAGTAGTAACAACAATAAAATAAAGCTGGGGCTTATAAAACACATAATTTCAGTCACAATTTATTATAAAAATTGAAACAGAAGAATTGCTTGCAGCATGGTGAGGAGAATTTTCATTCCTTCTCAACATATTTGCCATAGAGGGTTCCCACACACTAATTGAGTGCAGTATTTTTGTGGTTATTTTCCACACAGGAGGAGTTAATTTTTCCATAGTCTTGGAAAGAATCTCTGCTCAGGCCTTTTTGTTCAGCAACAAAAAGAATAAACCACTCCACTAGTTATCCCTTATCTTCCAAAGTATGCTGTCATTTTGCATATAGTTTTATATTTTCACCTGGCAAGAGAGAATAAAGACATACCTGGAAAAGTTCAGAGCAGTAACAACATAAGTGGCAAGAATCATAGACCTGAGTTCATGAGCAGCGTACACCATAATAACCTTCCCTGCTTTGAGTTCCCAAGCACAATGACCCTTGCCTGATCTTTCTCTTGTCGAGATTAGGCAACTGTAGCTCATCTTTATTGATGATCTTGATAAGGACATAGAGTGTATCATCAGTAAATTCGCAGATGACACCAAGTTAATCGGGAGTGTCGTTCTGCATGAAGATAGGGAGGCTCTACAGAGAGACCTGGATAGATTGGATCAGTGGGCCAACGTTAATGGGATGAGCTTCAACAAGGCCAAGTGCCAGGTCCTGCACTTGGGGCACAACAACCCCGTGCATAGCTACAGGCTTGGAGAGGTGTGGCTGGAGAGCTGTGTGGAAGAGAAGGATCTGGGGGTTCTAATTGACAAACAGCTGAACATGAGCCGGCAGTGTGCCCAGGTGGCCAAGAAAGCCAACAGCATCCTGGCTTGTATTAGAAATAGTGTGACCAGCAGAAGTAGGGAGGTGATAGTCCCCTTGTACTCTGCACTGGTAAGGACACACCTGGAGTATTGTGTCCAGTTTTGGGCACCTCAATATGAGATATCGAGGTGCTGGAGCGAGTACAGAGGAGGGCAACGAAGCTGGTGAAGGGCCTGGAGAATAAATCCTATGAGGAGTGATTGAAGTAGCTGGGACTGTTTAGTTTGAGGAAGAGAAGGCTGAGGGGAGACCTAATCACTCTCTACAACTACCTGAAAGGACATTGTAGAGAGGTTGGTGCCGGTCTCTTCTCACAGGTAATTAGCGATAGAACAAGAGAGAATGGCTTTAAACTGCAACAGGGGAGGTTTAGACTGGACATTAGGAAAAAAATTTTCACAGAAAGAGTGGTCAGACAGTGGAATAGGCTGCCCAGGGAGGTGGTGGAGTCACCATCCCTGGATGTGTTTAAGGGTCGTTTAGATGAGATGTTGGGGGATATGGTGTAGGGGAGAACTTTGTAGAGTAGGGCTGTTGGTTGGACTTGATGATCCAAAGGGTCTTTTCCAACCTGAAAGATTCTGTGATTCTGTGATCTTTAGAGAGCAGGGCATGTCAGATAAGAACCCAAATCTTGCTTCTGTGCAACAAAGCTGGGGCATACACCTGAAAATGCCATGCCTATACATGCATACAGTCATTTTCACCCATTTAGTATTAGTGTAGTTTAACCAAGAACCACCATGTGGTGGAAAGTCCTGTGAA
The DNA here is from genome assembly GCF_031877795.1 of Strix aluco. Lineage (NCBI taxonomy): Eukaryota > Metazoa > Chordata > Aves > Strigiformes > Strigidae > Strix > Strix aluco. The sequence goes on from NC_133931.1 coordinate 34,444,795, forward strand.
AGTCCTATGATACTAAGGGTTGTACTTTTAACCAATCTAAGACTCTCAAGCATTGGAAGTCTGGGAGTGAGACGATGAAGAAGCAATTTATTTTTGTTAAGCAAATCTGAAGGAATGATGTCATGGAATAAAGAATGCTTATTTCGGGCACTGTGATTGATGAACCAGCAAAAATAAATACTTCATCAAAATGCAAACAAATATCTGGAACCAAAGAATCAAACAGATCAGAGAAGAGTTAGAGCTCAATATCTCTGAAAATTTGAAAGACAAGAATATTAAAAGGGAACTTTCTTTGCATCTTCAAAGAATGGGAAAATAAAAATGATAGGAAGGACATAACATGCCATGATATACTTAATTAATGAAAAGCTTTTCCTTAGCTTGGCAACTGCATAACAAAATGTAGATACCGTCTACATCCTGTGTAAAATTGAAATATGAGACTTGATTTTGATGGCATATGTACAAAAGGAAAGTGAAACTATACGAATGTTTGTGATTCATTTCAGTTTGGAAATCAAGTCTTGAGGAGTAGTATCTGTAAGAGTAATAGACATCAGTCACCGCAATATGACATAGAATTGGATATTCAGATGTCCTCAAAGATCCATGCTTCTAGAAACTCCACTTCTTGGGAAGAGGTGGGATCTATTAAAAGCTTTTAGTTTGCATCGCAGGCACAGAGACTTAGGTGATCCAGAATTAATCTCTGCAAAGACCACTCCAGGCAACTAAAGCCTCTCTAGTTCAGGATTAAGTTTACAAATGGTGAACATGACAAATGTGATTAAAATATTGCAAATACCTCAAGAGAAGAAAGCTGAGGGGGGAAAAAATCAGATTTAACAGTGCACTTAATGCATATCATGCAGACAAATTAGAACAATACCTGTCATGTTAGAAGGAAGAGAAAAATACAGTGGATTGACTGACCTCACATAAATTTTCAAGAGCAAAGCCACTTGTGCAATTCATAGAGAAATTGGACCCCTTCAGAAATGTGTAGCAATGAATACAGAGGAGGAAGAGAATTAACTACAAACCAAAAACCAAGTGGGATATTTATTAATGCTGAATTGTACCCTAGGTGTTCAATTCAGTTGCTCTAACACACATGCTTAGCACACCTAGTGTATCTGAGACATTCACACAGACCTGGCAGACATAATGCAGGACACGTGTGAGACTCACATCTTTCTACAGCGGCACTTAGAAGCCAAGTATCTATCCTACAGCATAATAAAAGGCATTAAACATCTGAGTTTCACAGTGTGTAACACACAAGGCAAAATAACATCATCAGTATTACAAAAAAAGACTCACAAGTGGTGTCCAACCTATGGGTTTTTTATATGTAAATAGAATAAATAGTAAAAGATGCATTTCACAGTAGTGCTGATGATTAGCAGCACGTACTGAGGATTATTGAGTGACAAACATTTTTTTTTTTTTAGGAAATCAGGTTGCTTTAAAGAATACTGGGACAAAATAAGTGGGAAAGGGTCTAGAAGCGCTTTGAAGGACTTAAATGGCCAAATATAACACCTTTCTGCCCCCTAATTATGCTCCTAGGAAAGGTTTTCATGTCCTAAAACAAAGGTCTCAGAAGGAACTGAATAGCCTTATTATATTAGAAAGAAGAAATAGAAAGGGAACCTGAAGGTAGAGACTCTTACATGATAGCTGTAGAGAAAAAAAGATGGATCTCTCTTTTTTTGCAAGTCTGAAAGATTGTAGCTCATATGTGGGATAGGAATATTTTTACTAGGCATAAGATGGATGATGCTAAGTATCTTCATGGACTAAAATTGTGTCAGCACAGAAGGTTCTTTCAAAAATAAAATAAAAATCCAATATAATCCTGGCAAATGAAGTACTTCCCTGGAGAACAACATGAGTTGTTTCTTCTGAATCTATGACAAGCTACAAAATACTAATGTTTACAAAGATGACTTGCAGAGAAACAATAAAAACGTTCACCAGAAGCACTGGGCGAACCTCAGAAAATAACTTGTTATCAGACTAAAGCAACAGGAACAAAAATGCACATTCCATGTGGAAAAAGAAGAGATGTTACTGGCAAATAGTGCCCATGTTAGCTTTTGCCAGGTAAGCCGGAGAAGGGTAACTTTCCCAGCTGCTGCACTGGGGAGCACAAATGCAGTGCTCTTGTGCCACACAGACTGCCTCTCAGGAACTTTCAGCAACCATGGACTCAGTAGGACACTGCCACCTAAGTTGGGTCTCATCCAAGAGTGCTGCTATTTAAGAATGTTCAGCAGATGTTGGATGTAAATTTTAATAAATTGTCTGTGAAACTGGAAGTGGTAGATAAAGATTATCTAGTATTAAATGAATATAGTATAGTGAAGACAGGGTGGAGTGTCTTTGCGTTAGAATCAGGGGGAAGGCCAACAGGGCAGATGTTGTAGTAGGAGTCTACTATAGGCCACCCACCCAGGACAGAGAGGTGGATGAAATATTCTATAGGCACTTAGGAGAAATCTCATGATCGCTTGCCCTTGTTCTTGTGGGAAACTTTAACTTCCCAGACATCTGCTGGAAATACAACACAGCAGAGCGGGACCAGTCCCGGCGATTCCTGGAATGTGTGGGAGACAACTTCCTGACGCAGCTGGTGAGTGAACCGACCAGAGAAGGTGCCCTGCTGGATCTCCTCTTTGTGATCAGAGAAGGACTGGTGGATGATGTGGTGGTCAGAGGACGACTAGGCCACAGTGATCATGAGATAATAGAGTTCTCTATTCTTAGAGAGGCCAGGAGAGGGCTAAGTAGAACTGACATCCTGGACTTCCAAAGGGCTGACTTTGTCTTGTTTAGGCACCTGCTTGAAAGGATCCCTTGGGAGACGATCCTGAAGGGTATAGGGGTCCAGGAAGGCTGGGCACTCTTTAAGAAGGAAGTCTTAATGGCACAGGAGCAGGCTGTCCCCAAGTACTGTAAGAGAAGCCAGCGTCAGAGAAGACCACCCTGGCTGAACAGGGAGGTTTGGCTGCAACTCAGGGAGAAAAGGAGAGTTTACAGCCTTTGGAAGAAGGGGCTAGCCACTCACAATGATTACAAAGATGCTGTGAGGCTATGCAGGGTGGAAATCAGGAGGTCTAAAGCCCAGCTAGAAATTAATCTGGCTTCAGCAATCAAGGATAATGAGAAATGTTTCTATAAGTATGTCAACTTATAGAAAGACCAGGGAGAGCCTCCATCCCCTACTAGACACAGGAGGAAATATGGTAACAAGTGATGAGGAAAAGGCTGAGGAAAATTACTTCTTTGCCTCAGTTTTTAATAACAACACTAGTTGTATTGAGGGAATCCAGCCTCCTCAGCCAGAAGACAGACTGTGAGAACGACCCCCTCACAATGCAGGAGGAGACAGTCAGTGACTTACTGCATCACATAGACATACACAAGCCTATGGGATCAGATGGGATACACCCGAGGGTGCTGAAGGAGCTGGCTGGGGTGCTCGCCAAGCCGCTTTCCATCATTTACCAGCAGTCCTGGCTGACCAGGGAGGTCCCGACAGATTGGAAATTGGCCAATGTGATGCCCATCTATAAGAAGGGTCAGAAGGATGATCTGGGAAATTACAGGCCTGTCAGCTTGACGTCGGTGCCCGGGAAGCTGATGGAGCCGCTCATCCTGAGTACCATCACACAACACATGTGGGACAACCAGATGATCAGGCCCAGTCAGCATGGGTTTATGAAAGGCAGGTCCTGCTTGACAAACCTGATCTCCTTCTACGACAGGGTGACCTGCTTATTGGATGAGGGAAAGTCTGTGGATGTTGTCTACCTTGACATTAATGAGGCCTTTGACATCGTTTCCCACAGCATTCCCCTGGCTAAACTGGCTGCTCGAGGCTTGGATGGGCACACGCTTTGCTGGGTAAAAAACTGTCTGGATGGCCGGGCCCAAAGAGTTGTGGTGAATGGAATTAAATCCAGTTGGCAGCTGGTCACGAGTGGTGTCCCCCAGGGCTCGGTTTCGGGGCCACTCCTGTTTAACATCTTTATTGATGATCTAGATGAGGGGATTGAGTGCACCCTGAGTAAGTTTGCAGATGACGCCAAGTTGGGTGGGAGTGTTGATCTGCTCGAGGGTAGGGAGGCTCTGCAGAGAGACCTGGACAGGCTGGAGTGATAGACTAAAGCCAACTGTAGGAGTTTCAATAAGGCCAAATGCCGGGGGCTGCACTTGGGCCACAACAACCTCCAGCAGCGCTACAGGCTTGGGGAGGAGTGGCTGGAGAGCTGCCAGCCAGAGAGGGACCTGGGGGTGTTGATTGACAGCCGGCTGAACATGAGCCAGCAGTGTGCCCACGTGGCCAAGAAGGCCAATGGCATCCTGGCTTGTATCAGAAATAGCGTGGCCAGCAGGGACAGGGAAGTGATCTTACCCCTGTACTCGGCACTGGTGAGGTCGCCCCTCGATTACTGTGTTCAGTTTTGGGCCCCTCACTACAAAAAGGACATTGAATTACTCGAGCGTGTCCAAAGGAGGGCAACGAAGCTGGTGAAGGGTCTGGAGTGGCTGAGTGAACTGGGTTTTTTTAGTCTGGAGAAGAGGAGGCTGAGGGGAGACCTCATCACCCTCTACAACTACCTGAAAGGAGGTTGCAGAGAGCTGGGGATGAGTCTCTTTAACCAAGTAACAAGCGATAGGACAAGAGGGAATGGCCTCAAGTTGCACCAGGGAAGGTTGACTAGAGATTAGGAAGCATTTCTTTACAGAACGGGTTGTTAGATGTTGGAATGGGCTGCCCAGGGAGGTGCTGGAGTCCCCATCCCTGGAGGTGTTTAAGAGTCGGGTTGACATAGTGCTTAGGGATATGGTGTAGTTGGGAACTGTCAATGTTAGGTTAATGGTTGGACTGGTGTGGTGGTTTGACCTTGGCTAAATGCCAGGTACCCACCAAGTCGCTCTATCACTTTGCCCCCTTTCCCCTTTTTTCTCAACAGGGCAAAGAGGGGAAAGAAAATAAGATAGGAAAAAGAAAACAACCCTTGTGGGTAAAAAAAGCAGTTTTAATGTAAGCAAAGCGAAGCAAAGGTCCGCACGTGGAAGCAAAAAGTAAAAACAGATTTATTCTCTACTTCCCATGAACAGGCGATGTCGGGCCTTCTCAGGAAGCAGGGCTCCGATACGCGTAGTGGTTGCCTCAGAGGACCAAGGGTGACCCCACCCCCTTCCTCCTTTTTTCCCAGCTTTATACTTGGACAGATGTCATATGGTATGGAATATCCCTTTGGTCAGTTCGGGTCAGCTGTCCTGGTTGTGTCCCCTCCCAAGATCTTGCCCACCCCGTCCCGCTGGGGGGGGGGAAATGTCGGAAAGAGCCTTGGTGCTGTGTAAGCACTACTCAGCAGTAGCCACAACACCAGTGTGCTATCAACACCCTGCCAGCTCCCAACATAAAACACAGCACCATAAGGGCTGCTACAGGGGAAAACCAATTCTGGCTCAGCCAGACCCAGTACAGCTGGATGATCTTCAAGGTCTTTTCCAACCTAGACGATTCTGTGATTCTGCGATTCTATGAATGAATGATCAAATCAAGCTTGTATTGTCTTTTTATAACAGTAAGCTCAAACTGGAGGCTACTGCCTTGTGTTTCACAGCACTAAGTAAAGGTCAGTGTCAGACTATTTAAACAGAGGCTTTGGCTGTGGTCTCTTGGTATATTTTTTTCATTCCCTTGTTTACAGGAAGCCAACATTAGCTAAAAAAAATCACAGGTATTTTATTTCTACAGCTAAAGAAATTAATAAAATCCTTCACTTAGCTTTCCTCTCAGTTCAGGGCAGAACTTACTTGGTTTGTCTAAGGAACAAAGATAAGGATCCTTAAAATGTTGAAGTAAAATAAATACATTAGGTTGAAAACATAATTGTTGTGTAGGCATTGAAATATCTGAGGAGGTTAATGAATGTTTTACAATTGTCACATTTAAAAAGAAACAAAAGGATTTATCGAGATTTTTGATAGGTGCCAACCAAACTAACTCCTAACAGAACGCTTCACAGAAATTACACCTCCCTGCAGAAAGTAACAGTAATTTTAGCTGGATTATTTGAAATAAAAACAAGCATATTAACATTAAAAATATTAACATATGCTGAGACTATTATTCCTCTGGGAACCAAAAGCTATAAGTAAAGAGGAGGCTGCATGTGATTGCCAGACACACTACAGCTGGCATAATAGTACCTCAGCTGGCTGCAGTGATAACCAAAATGTTGTGCCAAAGTGGCAGATGACATCTGCTTCAGTGTCAAGAAAATAAGGATACCAGGGACACAGAGGTTTCTGTTTTGCCTGAGAGAAGCCCAGTTAAGCAGCAGAGCAAGTCAACTAGCTTAGCTCTGGGAGAGAAGACTGGGGAAGAAAACAGGCCTTGTCACTGTAGTGGTGAGATTTCAACAGTGATGACCAAGTCCAAATGACATTACAAGCCTCTCAGAGGATTAATGATAGATTATTAGGAAAATATAGATAATAGGTTAATTCCAAATATCAGTGCTAGTAAATAGGGCAGAATCCAGCAGCCTGGCAGAGCAAGGCTGCTGCAGCTCCATGCCCCCAGGTCCAACAAGTAATGAGGCTGAGCACATATACCCAGTAGGCACATGCACATAGAGCACACATATATAGCACATATATACATATATACACGGCAAGCTACACAGAGAACACAGACAGAAACACTGAGCACTCACATAGCCACAAAGAGCATCAATGGCCTCATATTCCTCTCCTCTCTGGCTGAGCAGGATGGAGGTCTGCTAGTACATATATACATGTGTGCATAAATACATATGGACAATGTGGATCGCTCTATCAGCTGGGCTCAGACACAATCTGCTCAGTAGCTGCCACTACTCATCTTTCCCTGACTCATCTTGATGGGTTTCACACCTGGACACTGGGGCTGAGGCTCTGCTGGGGCATACCTGGGAGGGGCTCAGGATGTCTCTTCTTCTGAGGCCTTAATTTGGGTTCCCTGCCTGCTACAGTGTGCCTGTGCTCATTGGGGTTTGTGGAGATGGGCCTGTGATGGAATGATGGCTCATGTGATGGGCCTGGGGTTATCCAGGGCAGGGGATTATTTGAGCTCCCCAAGTGCTATTGCCTCTCGGTGCTCCTTTGTGGGTCTGCAGATGACTTTTTATCACAAAACTCAACAATCAAGAATTATGTTTATTAAATATTAGGTCGTTTGGGAAAAGAAAAAAAATAAAGATGCGGGTTTGGGAATCGCATGGTAGAGAGTGTAGCTTCCCAGGAACAGGAGACCTAGAGGAGAGGAACTGAAAAAGCATGTGTTGTGCAGTACCAGGTCTGTCAGTAAATAAAGGCTATCTCTTTGAAACAACAGATTTCTGGAGCCAAACCCAAAAATATAATTAAGCACAGCATTCCTGGTTATGTGCAACAGCACTGTAGGCCCAAGGAAGTCAGTCCAGTCAGTAGTTACAATCTGCTGACTCTTTGTTGTTTAAGCAGAAGGTCTGGATTTTTGCAGACTGATCTTTTGAAGGTGTGTAAATACTCATACATTCTTTTTATTGGATCTTACCTTCAGGAATTCCAGATGACCACATAGATTAACTATGTGCTCTGTCTTAATCAGGGTAGACTATAATGTTCAGTGTCTTGCATCCTTCTATTCGATTTTTGGTTCCAGCCTTTAATATCCAGAGTTAGTAGATTGTAAACTTTTACTTTCAAGACTTGTTACTAGTGCTCTCTATGAATGAAAACCTATTCATATCTTAATGTATGTATCCTACTATAAATTTTCCCTTGGGAACTAAAAAATACAGTTATTAAAATACAGCTCATTATTATTTTAATCATTGGGAAAAAAGAACCGAATTAGTATTGGTTTTGAGAAAGATATTTGGTTTACACCTATCTGACTATTTTCAAGTCTCATTAGGACCAAAGCTATCAAATATATAACAAAAAAGGGATTTATCATATCTATTTTAAATACTTATATTGCTGCTTCTTTATCACTATTCCTTTTCTCAGGAAAATCAGCACACCTCATAAAATCTAGGTTTTTGTGGTATTTAACTGTAAGAATTTTCTTGCTTTTTCCAGAGCTAGCAAGATCAAGTGATAGAAACACAGAAATTTGAGCCAGATATTACCATCTAAAATATTTGTAGTAGAATAAAAAATGCCTGAAATTTGGTTTTGTAGCAGTCCAAGTGTTTGCTTAAAATTTTGATTTCAAGAGTACTGTATAAAGCTGACCTGGCTCGTTGAAGATCAGCAAGTGTTTCAGTTTTCTCAGCAGTAAACAAGTAGCCATAATAGACATTGTCAAACTTTTCTTTGGTAATTATTTAGTCAGAATAGACAATGTTATGGTAGTTATGTGGAGTACTTCCTTTTTTTAATGGATGAACAGTAACTTAAGAAATGCCACAGGTACATGTAGTTCTGTAGTTTGTCTCTGACAGTGTCTTAAGACAGATGTTTAAGAGGAAGATGCAAAGAAAACCTTCAGTGCAAATCTATAGAATGACTTGCTTATAGTGGGAATTTTTATTACACTCCATTGAGTCTTATGTGCTTTAACATATGGATTTATATCTTATTTGAACAGAAAAGAATTATCTGGAAGGATTGAGAAAGAGAAAGAGGTTGTGACCTCCTCATTCTTTTGACTAATGCCACAAGTGCAATCTTTGTATTCATATATAGCTGCATACAGTCTTGACAGATGACATGGTTCAGCAAAAAGAAGGGATAGGTGGATTATACAATTTAAAAGTTTAGGGGAAAAATGGTTCTTCACAGTCATAACATTATTTGAAGAGTTTCCCACTGCAATAAAAAATGGTTACAATGCACGTAATGCCATAAGTACCATGTGGAGTTGCAAACAAGAAATATGCAACCAGCCCATCTATGTTCCAAAACTGTCTTTTCAGGATGACATTTAGCCCCTTCCTGATATTCCTTATTTTTAAAGACATCCAACAGAAACCTAAGTTTCTCTGAAAGGGAGACCCTGCACTGAAGCGATTCAGTATCAGCTAGGCAGCAAATAATGTGGTCCTGTGAAGGAAATCACAGTGGTATTTCTGTGGATATCATTACTAAAAGTGTTCTTTCATAACGTGAAAATGCTGCTTAAGCTGCTTGAAAAATTCAGCCAAATCAAACCAAACCAAACCAAACCAAACCAAACCAAACCAAAACAAAACAGTTGGTTTCATAAAGAGAGTTTATTTCAAGACCCTTTGTTGTAAAAAGTCATCTATCTTTAAAAACATATAGAAGTGCCTCTTCTGTTATTTATAGCTCAATTTCCTCCAAACATACTTCTCAGATGAACAATGCGAGGAGAACAAAAGCAAACAAGATCATTCATAGTCTTAAATACCAGTTCTGAATCCCTCAGGGTTTCTTACTAAAGTGTCTTTAATTTGAGAAGACAGATGCTGTGTGGAGGAACATATGGCAGACTTTATTCAAGATTGTGGCATTCTTTGGTTTCCTCATTTTGTGTCAGACACTAAACAATCTTTACGTATGTGGAATTTTTTGTTGTATGTGTGGTAAGAAAATTACATTAAACCTTTTTTTTTTCCCCCAAACTGAAGGTTAAATAAGAAAACTTAAAAAGACAAGAGCCTCTATTATAATCTGCCCAAATATTATTTTTGTTCTTGTGTGCAACAAAACTATATTATTTTATTCTGGTTTGGTTTTGTTTGTTTGTTTGTTTGTTTGTTTTTTTAAATACTGGCTAACTCATGGGTTACTGAATGGACTTTTTTTACCCACTGTGTCAAATATTTTTTATTCTGGGTTAATGACTAACAGTTGTTACAATTTGACAGGTGTTAAACCAAGTATATGAAATTAATCAGCTTGTTTCATACCAGTGGTGTGTTCACATCACTGCAGATGGCACGAATTTGCAGTTTCAATATTCAGTTCAAACAGCTATTTGGACTGAATCACCTCTTTATTTCCCCAATAAATTTTTTCTTCTTCTTTCTTGATCTTTTCCTTAACATGCACAGACCATATTCTTTTGTCTATGGAAGCCAAATTTCTAGCAGCCTAACAGTGCAAAACTGCCAATGCCTTTCTATAGAGGCAATGCATCAGTCAAGATGAATTCTTTTCGGTCTAAAGAAGCAGATCTCATAAAAAATTTGAGAAGCAAAATAGGGATGAATGAAATACTCCTTCACTTGGGCTGCTTCCCAGTTGATATATAACCTCTATTAAGGTATCAGTTCTTTACTTTTAAGTTTCCACTTACACGTGTGCTTCTGAACATGGCCAAAATGATTTTCTCTTGACAGGGTTGAGCAGCTCAATTAAAAACCACACTGAGATTTAGTAATTAAAAACTTGATTCAGTTGTTCACACATAGCTTTCTAGTGCCATGTGAGATGTTGCAGGATGACATGGTTTCCAGTTAGTGCTCCAGAAGAGTATAGATATCCTACAAATGCTGTGCCATATCTGCCAGACTTACAAAGATATGAAAATTTAGGGCTTTCAAGACATCAGTGGGAACCTATTGTGCAGATCACTGCATCAAGCCCTGGGGAGACAGCTCATGCTTAAGACAACTGTAATTATTATTTATATAGCTACATGTGTTGTAGGGACCTGACCAAATCAAGCTCTAGGTGTCTGAACTTCCATTATAATCATATGTCTACCTGATTGTAGTAGATACCCACTGATCATAGCATAGATATCTGATGTTTACTGGGATGCCCCAGGTTAGCCAGGGCATAAACGCAGGCCTGTCAAATATGACACAGGATGTATAGAAGACTTGTGTCCACCCAGTCTGCCAAATGGTGGTGTTCCCAAGATGGTATCTTTAAATCTGGACTGTTTTTAACTGCTAAGCAGCTAAAAAGGAAAGAAAATACCTACCATGATGAAAAGGAAATCAAAGAATCTTCAGTGCAATTTCCGAATAAGGAGAAATGTTAACTAAGGTACATATTAAAGCTGTTTTTTTTAGAATCTCTTTCAGTTTGACTAAAAGAAATAATTATCAACTGTGTTTTGAAGCCTTTTTATACCTTTATCTCTCATGTCAGAAGCCATTAAAAGAAGTACAATGGAGTTTTAGAATTGATACTGGACCTCAGTCCCCAGCCTGGTGGTAGGAAACCACACTGTATGAAGACATTCTGATTCAGTGGCTGAAGTAAAATTTAGTTATCCATGTGACAAAGCAGCAGCATATGCAAAACTACATAGCACTAATAAATAACTAAATTGTGCCATATTTATCTGATCACCTGTGTCATCACAGCTTTCTCTTATTAGTCACAGCACTTCCAAGAGTCTTGGGACATATATCAATTGTAATTGATGAAATTAAGCTGGGAAGTCTAATGTTTTATAAGGGCTAGGTGAATCAGATGAATGTTCTGTGTATGTGAGTCTGCATCTTGCCCTTTCTAGCACAGAGCGCTGAGTTTGCAATACTTTGAGAATCAGGAAATAAAAACACCTGGTTACAATTTACCACCATTTTCTTTGGCTGGGCTAAAGAGCTAGTCTTGTGATCTTTTATTGCTCTTGAATTCCCTCATTAACTCTTTCAAACATACTTTTTATTGCATTTGTAAAATGCACAACAATATAAGATGTCTGATACTATCATTGATTTATAAAAGCAGTCTTTATTAGAAAGGACCAGACACCTCAGCTTTCCCATGACACTATTTTAACTTGTAATAATATTCCCAGTAAATTAGGCCCAAGCTGTGCATTGTTGAGCATTGCATCTTAGGGCTACCAAGAGGTCATATACAATGAGGCTGTATACTTATTGTTTCTCTTGCATGCATTGCTGGACTTGCAAATCCTTGATTGAAGAGGAAAATCTCCCCACCTATTTCTGTCCTGCTTAGTTGAACAGAAAGTCTAGTCATTGCAGTATCACTTACAAGCACACTATGTCAAACGTAACCTTCCAAACCTAACACTTGCAGTATTCTTATAAAAATGAATGGATATTCCCTTAATTTGATTCCTGCAGTGAGGCATTATAGCTCTGATTCTGTTACACTATGAGAGCTTTGCACTATGTGGGTAGCTCATGTGCACAGAGCTTGGGCCATCCGTTCGGCTGCCATTAGAACCCCCAATATTGCTAAAATTTTACATTAGGACATAGGAGGGCTCCTTGCTTCTCTTTATTATATAGCATATGAAAATAGTCTAATGTAATTTTTTTCTCACTTAGATACCAATTGCTTATACAGAAAGTCTCTAAGCTTACATCCTTGGTGTGATAATGCCATTTCCTAGAGCAATAAGATGCACGAGTGCTTAAGGTTGTGGTTATCCTTAAAGGTTTAGACAATACATCATCCATTCCTTGGGTTTTAGATAGGATTTTATTGTACAAAGGAAGCTACAGGAGGCTCTGTAAATCCTGTCAACTAGATCTGAAGTAGACAGCAGTGACCTAACCCACTCATGATCCAGACTACCAAATTGCTTCCATGAACAAGAAGGCAAGAAGGAATTCTCCAAGGAAGACTAGACTGGCCAAAATATTTGTTTTTTCTTCTCAGCACAGGGTAGGGAACTAGCTTCACAAACTTGCAACAAGCATAACCAAGGAGGAAACCTGTATTTGTGCTCAGTGTGTTCAGGACAAGGGACTTCCTACGAGGCTGGTGCTATGTGTGACAGCAGAAAAGGATGGAGATACTTAGACTAGCAAAGACCAGGTATGCTTCCATGTTAGCAACATGGTCTCTAATTGGGTCAAGGGATATTGCCAGCATGTGCTCACAAACTGACTGTAGGGGGAAAATAGTTCTATGTCTGTTGTATGTTTATATACCTGTAATTAGAAATGAAGTTGCAGTCAGCCTTTCAAACACACTATTATGTACATGTTTGTTCACTGGTATGCCTGAATCGATGGCACACCAGTGCCATATTTTTTGTTGTCTCATGTATTTCCTGAATAAATTAAGTACCATGCTTTTTAACATTTTCATCATTTTCATTGACTATCTTCTGTTTCTCTTCCATCTTTTTGAGATATGAATATCAGAAATGAACACAGCATTCATGTGAAGCCTTTGACATGGCTTCATCTGTTGCCTTATATCTTAGACTATTAAGAACTTCACTCCAGGATTATGTATAAAGACACAGAGGGAGTAAACTAATTAAAACAACAGGTTGTCACTGTGAATTATTCTGCTGACCTGAAAACATTCTAGATTACAGAAGACATGCTGACATGTCTCTTCACTCAGGTTCAACTATTTTAACAGTTAACATTTGTAGATTGCAATAAACAAATGAAATGCTTTCTTTTTATTATCTTGCTGTCAAAGTACTTGTACATGTTCATAATTTTTTCTCATGGGTGAGAAAAGAATGTGCTTTTTACTGAAGAAACTGGCAACAGTTTATCAACATATCCTTACAATTAAATATTCAGTAAGGAGTGAAAGGGCATTAAGGCCATTCTACATTTCTTCACTCTCTGGGGTACTCTTCAATTCCATGTTAGCTCCATATATGTCTCCACAGAAGTTTTCATTTCCACTTTTGAGTCAATCTTATAATTACTTCAGTATCATTTCAAGGCCTGCAAGCTCCTCATTAAAGAGATGGAGAGTTCTCCTACCAATAATGATCCTCTGAGTGAGTTATCTGCAACATCATTAATGGAAAAAATGGCTTTATTTTACAGAAATAATTGGAAACATTGGCCACATGTGATAAAGTTGCATTCCATAATTATTTTGCCACATATGATGTATGACCTTTGTTTCCTATTATGCTCGTGGAGACATACATTCCTATATTTTATGGAAGTTGTTTCAGAGAGCCCCTAATTTATATTTAACAAATGTTTTTTTCTGAGCCTAATTTGTTTTTGTCAATAGGATGCCTACTTAATATTGCTTAACTCTGTGTAATGCTTACTTGATTTTCACAAGTGGAATGTATTCTGGATTTATAACAAAGGTTAAAATTCACAGCTATAGCTCCCTTGACAGAACTCCAGCAAAACCATCTTGGCTTGAAGTAGTCAGGCTTGTCCTGCCTGTCCACTGCTTTTTCTCTATTGTTCTGCTCATGACATTGTGATCCCAAATTGCTGAGTATTTTTTCCTCCTCCATTCATCAAGAAATTTAATTCCTTTGTTTTGAAATGAAGTCACTTGCACAAGCCCAAGTCTTGGCCTTACTGGCATAAATGTCCATCAAAAAATTACATCTATGTAAAAAGCAGAAGAATTGTTTTTTTCTGTGTGTACCTGAAATCAGGAAAAGAATAGCATGTGTTCTTTTTTATGTTGCTTGACTTCAGTTGTTTGGTTGTTGAATGCAGGTATAATCATATTTTATCAAAATTGGAAAGAAGGTGGACAATTAGAGTGATGCTTACAAATATTCAAGAAGATAACAAGAAGCCAAGCTAAGATCTTCTTCTGAACTTCAGTAAGAAAGGCCGTGCTGGAAAATAATCCTGTGATCCCACAAACAGAAAGGCAAGACAGCTGAAGGAACAGCTGATCAGCAGGGCAGTCAGCTTGGCACATGCATGTTTGCAGATCCCCAGAGTACTGGCACAGACCCTCTGTCTGCCTGGTACCCCTGCCTGGATCCCAGGACCCTTACCTGCTTCACGGGTCCCCCCACCTGCTGGCTGGTCCAGCTTGATGCTCACTAACAAACACTCACACACTTGTCCCACAGGCACCCAACACTCAGAGGTATCCCCAGATAACAGCATTGACCCTCTACCTGCCTGATAACCCTGCTTGGACCCAGGGCTACCTATGATCTGGCTGGTTCAGCTTCAGAGTTGTTAGTGAATGACACACACACACCCCTTGCACACCTGGATTGGGGAAGATGCAGACACTCACTCCCCCCAGAAGCTGGCACCAGCCACACGGGCTGTGACCTGCAGTCCTCCTGCAGCTACCAGCACTGAGCCCCTCCTCAACCTCTCTCACATTGGTGTTCCCCAGTTGCTGGTTTTTGGGACACACATCATTCCCACCCCCTGTGGCTGGAGGTTTAAGACCCCCACTCACTTCAGTCACTGATGCTGAGACCCCTGCCTTCACTCCATCAGCTGACACTGCAAACCAGGTGTGCCTATACCACCATCAGCTGACACTGCAAACCAGGTGTGCCTATATCACCATTTTGACTTCAGCTTTTGGCCCCACTTTTCACTCATGCACACATACAGGTCTCACCAGTAGCTGGCACATAGTCTTACAGCATACATATGCACAAGATAGCAAGTGAGATTACTCAGAGATGTAGTTAAGAAAGGATTTAATAAGAAGATAGGACAGTCTGTGGTGATGACACAAGAGTACTGACCAGCTCCATTTTACATACAACCAGCCCCTTTTATATACCTTTCTGTCTATTTCCCACTTTGTCCCTCTCCATCCCTTTCTCCTGCACATGCTCTCATCAGTTTGCATAGTTCAACTGACCCCCCTCCAGCATCCTGGACCCTCAGGTTTACCTTCTTATCAGTAGCAAAATCCTGGTTTGCCTGCAGTTTCTTGATAACCCATCAGTTACAGTGACTGAGGAGGTTCGTTTCTTGTCTCTGTCTCCATTATGTTTGTCAGGTTGGTGTCTCTGTTTTCTGTATGGCTTCTACCTTTCCTTATCACCCCATTTGTTAAGGTCCTGGATCAGATAATCTTAATGAAATAAATGCTCCCACATTCCACACACTCATCAGTTAGTGTGACTGACCAGTTCTGTTCTCATTACAGTCTCTCTGAATTGTTGGTCAGGTTTGAGATCCTGTATACTCTTGTTTATGGCTTCCTCCTTTTCTTATTATCCCCTCTTGCATTCAAAAT
This sequence comes from Strix aluco, assembly GCF_031877795.1. NCBI lineage: Eukaryota > Metazoa > Chordata > Aves > Strigiformes > Strigidae > Strix > Strix aluco. The sequence continues at coordinate 34,460,707 of NC_133931.1, forward strand.
GTCCATGACCAGACACCCTTAAGGGAGCAGATGCTCCCTCTCTTTCCACATATCAGTACAAATCCCTTTCCTCTGGAGTGGTGGGAAATGTTCCTCTATGGGTCTTACTCTCCAATGTTACTACAGAACAGATGAGATGGGAAGGGACCTCTGAAGATCATCTGGTCCAACCCTCCTTGCTCAATCAGGGCCACCTACATCTCGTTGTCCGTGACTGTCCAGATGGCTTTTGATAACTCCAAGGAAGGAGACTCCAAAAAGTCTCATGGCAACCTGTGCCAGTGCTCAGTCACCCTCATGGTAAAAAAAGTGTTTCCTGATATTCAGACAGTCTCATGTGTTTCAGTTTGTTCCCATTGCCTCTGGTCTTGTCACTGGTCACCACTGGGAAGAGCCTAGCTCCATCTTCTTTACACTCTCGATTCAGGTATTTATATACTTGATGAGATCTCCCTGAGATTTCTCTTCTCCAGGCTGAATAGTCCCAGCTCTCTAAGCCTTTCCTCATAGAAGAGATGCTTTTGTCCTTTAATCATCTTTGTGGCCCTTCACTGGACTCTGTCCAGTATGTCCATGTCTCTCTTGTACTGGGGAGCAGGGACCTGGACACAGCACTCCAGGTGTGACCTCGCTAGTGCTGAGAAGAGGGGAAGGACCACCTCCCTCCACCTGGACAACACTCCTCCTAATGCAGCCCTTTGCTGCAAGAGCATACTGCTGGCTCAGGTACAGCTTAGTCCACAAGGACCCACAGGTTATTTTCTTCAAAGCTGCTTTCCAGCTGAGCAGCCCCCAGCATGTACTGTCCATAATTGTTTGCATTAGAGCAAAATAGATATAATTAGTGTAAATGGTGAGAATATGTTTGGATGAAAGGGTTTTGAGGAAAATAATACAGAGAATTCAGAAAAATTAAATTGTTGTGTATGCAGAACTAAGGCAATTTATTAGATTTTAAATCAAATGAGGTTATTGATCACACTGATAATACTGTTAGGATTGGAAGTCAGATGTGTGAGAACATATTTTTTTGGAACAGAAAGAAATCTTTTTATCTTAGTAGCATGGAGAAATTAAGTGGAAATATCATTTTTATGTAAAAAGCTCTATGCAATAAAAGAAGAATGCTACTTTTTTCTCAGAATGTGTGGGCCTTTTGTTTTATGGTAGGTAGTCCAACAACTCTACTGATGCAAGAATGGATTTCATAATTATTCTTTTGAATATGGAGATTATGCTTGCAATTTGGCTTATGTAGGATTGTGATTTCTTCTTAGTTCTGGGAAAACTAACTTGCTTCATCAGTGAATGGATTTGCCAGCAATAAGTTTCATGATCTGAATACAAGTATCCAGAGAAAGGTAAAAGGCTGACCAAATCCAGCTAGTTAAACTCCCCTGAAAGGTAAACAGTGGAGGTTATGAGTCTGACAGTGGTTATATTAAGAGCATATGTTTCAGGTTAAAGTGTATTTCTACTTAGTTAAAAGGGTGATTGTATTTATCGCTCACTATGCAACCACTTTGCATAGGAATAAAGAACTGCAACAGCTGTATGTAAAAGAGGAGCACATATAACACATTCTCATTATATAGACCCCTAAATGCTTCAAACTTGGTTGGAAGATATGATTCTGCAGCTCATCCTTTCCCTTGTTCCCTCCTTCTCCACATTCTGGTTTCCAGAAGAAGGTCTTCCAGGTGACTGTTTTGGATGTGAGCCTGAGTGGGCTCCAGCCCTGCTCCAAGCTGGGTTGCATTGGTATTAGGACCATGGCATGCACTGAGTTTTACCCCGGCACGTAAACTTGGATGCATCAGTGAGCTTATTAGGACAATATTCATGGTGATATTGAGACTGAGGTATCTTAGATTTTATTCTGTTTCTGAAATGTGCTTCTCAATACAGACATTTGTATTGGATATTCATGGCAAAGTGTTGGCAGCAGAGGGGCTGAAGGGGTGGCCTCTATGAGAACAGGCTGGGGCTGTCCCATGCTGGACACAGATGGTTCCAGCAGACCCACTGCAGGACACAGCTGAGCCCATCAGCCAAGCTGGTGGCACTTTTGGGAAAATGTATATAAGACAGGCCAAAACACCAATGGGAATATGAAGATTGAGGAGAAAAGTAGGTAAGAAACAACCTCGCGAACACCAAAGTCAGAGGAAGAGGAAGCTTGTGGAGAGGACCACGCTGGAACAGATATCCATAGTGCAGTCAGTGGAAGACCCCATATTGGAGGAGCTGAATATTACTTGAAGGACTTGTGGCCTGTGGAGGACCCACACTGAAGCATGTTTATCCTTAAGAACTGCAGCCTGTGAAGAGGGCCCATGTTGGAACAAGAGATAAACATGAGGAAGGAGTGGCAGAGAGGAACTGTTATTGACAGACCATAACCCTCCATTCCCCACTCACACTGTGCCACAGAGAGGGGCAGGGAAGAGGTAGAGGAGACATCAACAAAGCAGTGAAGTTAAGCCTCAGTAGAAGGGGTAGTGGGAAGGTGTTGCTTTGATTTGTATTTGTTTTTCACTGTCCAAATGTATTTTAATTTGCAATAAACTAAATTATTTTTCCCCAAGTTCAGTCTGTTTTGCCTCTGACAGTAGTTGATTAGTCATCTCCCTGTCATTTTCTTGACCCACAAGCTTTTTCACCCTGTTTTTTCCTCCCCCAGTCCTGCTGAGGAGGGAGCGTGGGAGAATAGCTGGGTAGGCATCTGGCAGCCAATCAAGTCAACTCACCACAGAATACTTCTGCTGATACCTTTCCAAGAGTATTTCTTTAGTATTGCCTTTACAAGAGTACCTTTCCAAGACTATTTCTTTAGTACTGCAAGCAAAAATAAAAATCCATCCTTTCCTCATTTCCTTCCCAGTCCTCACCCCATAATGGTCCTGCACTCTCCTTCTCTCTCAAATCTGGCCTCCTTGACCAGCCAGCCATTCTATTTCTATCATCTATTTGTACCTAGTTTTCTTCCAGAAGTCTTAGTTCTTCCTTGTCTAATTCTTTTCTCTCCTTTCATGTCACATCAATCATTCTCCCTGTGTTCCCTCAGGACCTCTGAATCCCAATCCTTACCTTTTCTTCTAGACTCTACAACAAATCTCTGCCCATCCTGTCTTGCTAATTTCTATATTAGTTGATTATTTCAAACATCTCTTACTACTGCTGCACATGGTCTCTGCCACAGACTTCTCATTTAGCCACTCCCAGTCTCATCTGTTCTCAGTTTTTCTGTTAATTTCTCATCTCTCTGTCTACTTCCCCAGCTTGAAGCGTCAGTTTTCTGAGGTCCCTCCACACTTACATTGATTTAGTGTACTGCAATCATGGTTGTAACTCTTATGCCTTTTGGGTTTGAATTATGCAGTGTCTTCTTCCTCCATGTGGTGAGTCTATGTGACAACTGTGGTCTCAGAGAAGTTATCCAAAATCACTCTTGGCAGAACTTTGCAGAACTGTCATTTTAGGGAAAGCTTTGTTTAATCCTTTGTGAGCAGAATCTAGTAGGAATTTAGCTGCTAAAATTATCTATAAATAGAGACTGTATGGACTGTAATTTTGCAAAGGCTTATAATGTGGATAGGTTTTCAAGCTGACAGCAAATAGATGTAAACATTCTCTTTACTGCCAAAATTATTCAGGGTAAGACACATAACCATGATTATCAATTCCAGCCCAAATGTTTAAAGTCTGGCAAAACTGTAAACTGAAAACAGGGTCTTGCAATGCAGTCAGTAGGGAAACCAAATAGGTGGATTTACCAGCACCACTTGTATGAGAACACTTACAGCTAACTTACATGTCAGCTGGTAGGAATCACAGAAACTGCAGTGAGTGACTGACAGTACCTCTTATTCACAGCAGGTGTAGATAAAGCTTGTTAAATTAAAATTAAATTCTATGTTTAGATCCTATGTGAGAAAACATCCTTTATTGTTGCATTTTTAGTCTATCAATGAGCTTCTTAAGATAAAATTCATAAAAAAATCCTGGATTATAATTAACTATTGGAAATGGCATCATAGTCTTTGTCATCATTATAGTGCTCATCTCCTGCAATGCTATTAAAATGTGATATAATAGAACATTATATTCTAAATCCTACAAATGGAAAGAGTCTTTTAAAAGACTAAAGTCATTCTCCAGAACATTCTTCTGAAATTTCTGTAGTGTCATTTTTAGGAAAAATAAAACTATAAATTCTTCAATGCAAAAGATGAGTTAAAAATATTTAGTTTCTAAATCTAAGCAAGAAAGTATGCAAGACTTTTACCTCTGACAGCGTGATTTCTTTTATACGCTGTATATGAAACCCAACATCTACAATGATATAGAGAGCTAACACCCCACCCAAACCCCTTAAAATTGTTACTTGTTCACACAGAACATGTCAGACATCTTGACCTAATAATTTCTGTGCAAAAATGCCCTCAGGGTTAAATCTTTGGGCCTAGTTCTTCAGACATCCACTCCCAAGAAGGGCTTTTGCTTATGATCTTTGCTGTTCTCCCCCCAAAAATTTTTAGGCTCAAGAAAGATAAGATGAGGATGTGCATGTAAAGTATGGAAACAAACAATTAACTCCTTGAGGCAGAGTCCTTGTAAGCAGAACATCCATACTAATGCATTCTTTATTATTCACCTTTCAAAGACATCTGTCAAAATAGTAGCTAAATGCCATAAAACTGCTGAGGAAAAAAGTATTTACATTAGAGGTCAAACAGAACTTGGTATTTAATATCACATAAAATTTAATTTAATATCTTAGTTGGAGAGACATGGATTTGATGGATGGACCACTCAGTGGATAAGGATTTGGCTGGATGGTCACACTCAAAGAGTTGCAATCAACAATTCAATGTCCAAGTGTAGATCAGTGACAAGTGGCATTTCTCAGGGATCAGTACTGGGACCAGTGCTGTTTAACATCTTTGTCAGCAACATGGACAGTGGGATTGAGTACACCCTCAGCAAGTTTGTTGACCACACCAAGCTGTGTGGTGCATTCGACATGCTGGAGGGAAGGGATGGGCCATCCAGAGGGACCTTGACACTCTTGAGAGGTGGGACCATGCAAACTTCATGAAGTTCAACAAGGCCAAGTGCAAGGTCCTGCATATGGGTCGAGGCAATCCCAAGCACAAATACAGGCTGGGTGATGTGTGGATTAAGAGCAGCCCTGCAGAGAAGGACTTGGGAGTACTAGTGGATGCAAAACTGACTATAAGCCAGCAATGTGTGTGCTTGCAGCCCAGAAAGCCAACTGTATCCTGGGCTGCATCAAAAGAACTGTGACCAGCAGGTTTAGGGAGGTGATTCTGCCCCTCTACTCCACTCTCGTGAGACCTCACCTGCAGTACTGTGTCCAGCTCTGGGGCCCCCAACATAAGAAGGACATAGACCTGCTTGAGTGAGTTCAGAGGAGGGCCATGAAGATGATCAGGGGACTGGAGCACCTTCCTTATGAAGACAGGCTGAGATAGTTGAGGTTGTTCAGCCTAGAGAAGAGAAGACTCCATGGAGACCTTATAGCAGCCTTCTAGTACTTAAAGGGGGCCTATATGAAAGATGAGGGACTGTTTATCAGGGACTGTAGTGATGGAATGAAGGGTAATGGCTTTAAACTGAAAGAGAGTAGATTTAGATTAGATATTAGGAAGAAATTCTTTACTATGAGGATGGTGAGGCCCTGGAACAGGTTGCCTAGATAAGTTGTGGCTGCCCCCTCCCTGGAAGTGTTCAAGGCCATGTTGGACGGGGCTTTGAGCTAAGACCAACTGTAGGAGTTTCAATAAGGCCAAATGCCGAGGGCTGCACTTCGGCCACAACAACCCCTAGCAGCACTACAGGCTTGGGGAGGAGTGGCTGGAGAGCTGCCAGTCAGAGAGGGACCTGGGGGTGTTGACTGACAGCCGTCTGAACATGAGCCAGCAGTGTGCCCAGGTGGCCAAGAAGGCCAGTGGTATCCTGCCTTGCATCAGAAATAGCGTGGCCAGCAGGGACAGGGAAGTGATCTTACCCCTGTACTCGGCACTGGTGAGGTCACCCCTCAATTACTGTGTTCAGTTTTGGGCCCCTCACTACAAAAAGGACATTGAATTACTTGAGCGTGTCCAGAGAAGGGCAACGAAGCTGGTGAAGGGTCTGGAGCACATGTCGTACGAGGAGCGGCTGAGGGAACTGGGGTTGTTTAGTTTGGAGAAGAGGAGGCTGAGGGGAGATGTCATCACCCTCTACAACTACCTGAAAGGAGGTTGCAGAGAGCTGGGGATGAGTCTCTTTAACCAAGTAATAAGTGATAGGACAAGAGGTAATGACCTCAAGTTGCGCCAGGGAAGGTTTAGACTGGATATTAGGAAGTATTTCTTTACAGAATGGGTTGTTAGGCGTTGGAATGGGCTGCCCAGGGAGGTGGTGGAGTCCCCATCCCTGGAGGTGTTTAAGAGTAGAGCGCTTAGGGACATGGTGTAGTTGGGAACTGTCAGTGTTAGGTCAATGGTTGGACTAGGTGATCTTCAAGGTCTTTTCCAACCTAGATGATTCTGTGATTCTGTGAAGTATCTTTGTTCTGCAAATAACAACAAACGAGTGTCTATGGGCTTCTTTCTTTCATTTTAAGTGCAGCCAAGGCTATCACACTACCCATATTTCCTGTCACACCCTGTCTCCTGGAATGGATGAAAAGAATGTCAGAAAATGTATCATCCCAGATCAAGGAAAATTCAGTGAGAGAACTTATGGAACAGGAAGGTGGCACGCACTTACAACATCTCCAAGCTGATTTTACTCACTTTCAGGTTTTTTTCCATATAATTCATGCCCTCACACACACACATGTACTCACCAGCACCCCGGTACCATGTACCCAGTGATCTGGCCAGGATCACTTTTGCAACACAGGGGACAAGGGACATTGGCTATCAAGGCCTCACCACATCTCTGGGGTTCTCTTTGATGGGCAACAACAAACCAGTTCTGGACTTAATGGGGAGGTCCTCAGAATATTGCTTATTTTCGCCTCTAAAAATCTTAGGTAATTTAGGTGGTCCTGTTTTCCCTTGTTTGGACTATGTGATTGCTATGTATGTCAACAGTCTTTTTCTGGTGAGCTAACAGGAAAAGAAATGCTGTGATACATTGGAGTCTTGTTGCCATGATTCTGGTGTATGGATGAAGGTCTTCCACCGGTAAGTCATCTGTGTCCTAGCAGTGTGCAGGCATTTTGCTCTTCATGCAAGCAACACATTCCTCGGTTTTACTGCTGGGAAGAGTGTCCTGGAAGCAATGGCCTGGGGATGCTGTTTTTCATGATAAATGCAGACCATTTCTTTTAACCCTTTTCTGCTGTTCTAGTTTCTGTTCATATTTTATTTCTGTTCATATTTCATTTGTACCAACCTTAGTATTTCCCTTAAAAATCTCCACAAGAGAAGAACAGAGTCTGTCTTCCACAGTGAAAAGACCCATTAAGTGATAAGATATAAATCTGATGTTCTATGTATCATTCTCTGATATACTACTGTGGGTGTCTCATATAGCTTGACATCCCTCAGCGCCCTTCTTCTTTGTAATATCATCAATAAAAATAGACTTGCTAATATGCAGCCCATCTTTCTTTTTTGTGTGTGTCATGTTAATTGTCACCATATTCTGATCAATGCATGTATCTATTGGAAACTATCAAACTCATCTGACAGTTCCTATGAATTGTTTCAATTGTCAGATTGACATTGGACTATCAGTTTACTACTGCTCTTCATATGAATTATCAATACAGAATCAAAGGTCCATGAGTGAATGTCTTAGGTTAACTTTTCTTTTAAAATATATTTGGAATAATTTTCAAAGAAACATCTAGGTTCAATGACAACATCTCTCTTGTTTCTCTTTTTGTTAATTCCAATCATATATCAACTTTCTGTGACCTTTTATGCAAATAATGTTATTAACACGAAAAATTAAAACTTTCCTTCCAAGAGTATCTCTAGGAACAACCTAACCAGAAGAATACTGATCATCTAGTTAGAAAAAAAAAAAATCCATGACGTATCTGTTACCTAACCATAAGACAAATTTAACTTGTTTTGCCGGTGGTTTTGCTGGTGTAAAGACCTTGAATGGTAAATCTCTACAGACTTTTGAGACAGATTTCCTCTAATAATTTGTGAGCACCTTTGCATTTACTTTAGTGACTGAAATGAGGTTGGGGTATTCAAAACTTTTCCCCACAGGGTTCTTTTTTGTTTGATTGTCTGTACCTCAATAGAAAAAGTGATGCAATCCAAGTCAAAGCTACCTGAAATTAATTTACTTTCCAAATATTTTGCAGTAAAAATTGAAATTTTATCATAGATGATTCTGATTTCATGGAAAGTACTTCTATGAAAAATTATTATGGCAGAAAATGTCAAGGTTGTATAGGCAAGCATCTAGGGATTCATTTGTACTTACTGAGATTTTATTCCAACCCTTTCTCAGAATAATTTCCACTGATAACTAATAGACTGTATTGTAATGCACAGAGGCATTGATTCCTAATGTCTGGAAAAAAAATCCATTTCCTCATCTCCAAACTGCTTCCTGGACTGTTTTCCTGTTTCATCATTGCTCCTCTGAGGTGTAAACCAGTCTTGTAAAGGTGAAGGCAGAGTGATTAAGTTTCTTCCACAGTTGCCACAAAATGATAAAACTCAAATTTTAAAATACAAAGTTAAAAGATAATGTATTAATGGAAAACAGCCTGGACACCTCAAGAAAGCCAATCTGTTTTTAAATATGATGATTTATTCTCATGGATACTACGCAGAAGGCCGAAGGTAAAAATTTAGACAAATGTAGACTATTCATTGGCTCAAGAACATGAAGAAATCACAATTATATCATCTGACCTTGCATTTACCACAGGCTACATTTTCAGTAACTCCTGCATCAAACTCTTGTTTTTTAAGGAAAGACATCCATTTTTTGCATTCTTCACTAACTTATTCTATAGTCTGATACTTTTCCTGTAAAAAATGTGCTAGTAACTCTAACCTCAAGTTATCTAGTTTGTCAGTAATCATTATTCTGTTCACTATATTAGAGTGCTACTATCAGGATTCCAGTTCTTTCAGACACAATTGAGTTACTCCTCCATTAATTCATGGTCTTTAGTGTTCTCCTATTAGCTAAAAATTCCAGACCTTATATATTTTTAAAATGTCTTGAATGTTTGTCAGTTTTTCTACATTGTTCCCTAAGGTGTGGATGTCAGAGCAAAAGGCTTCCATACAACATAACTGAGAATATTTAAATAGTGTACAATGGCTTTTATTTTCTGCTACTCAGTATTTCCTTGCTCACACACTCATAATGTCATTCTTCCAAGTTTACAACTGGGAGCTCACCTTCAGTTTTTCATCATTTACCACATGTGCTATCACTACTTTTCAAACTACAGCCAAAATACATTTTATTCCCTAAATTATTTTACAAGGTACATGTTTTGTTCCTACAAGTTTAATCGTATTTTCATTAGTATGAAAAGTTTAATCTTATTTTGTAAATTTATAAGTTTAATCTTATTTTCATTAATATGAATGTTGTCAGTACCAGTTTATTCTCTCTATATATGCAACCAGGATCAAAACAGGTGCTCAGTTGTACATCCCGTTTCAGGACAGTACCATGGGCGCTGGTAACTGTGCACTAATAGTATGATCATACAAAAAGGTGTTTCTAGCTTATGAAGAAACAGATGGAGGGAATGCCTTTACCCCAACCTTTATGCAACATACACAGCAAATATATGAGTGATGTATGATATCACAAACATATGTCTTGATAGCACCATAGAGAGCTACATCCTTCCCTGCAATTGTCTTTTATTTATTACTGTAACGGTTTTTGAGTTCTTTTAAAATTTTACATGTATATATTTGTATTGATGTAACTCTTACCTAATTAAATTGTGTATATTTCTCCAAGTCACTGGTAAAAGCACATGATATAGCAACAAACAAGGATCAGATCTGTGTGGAAGTCCACTGGCCACAGTCCTCATAGGATGATGATGTATTATTGAAGATTATTTTTTAAAATTGACTAGCTAACTAGATTTTAACCTATTTAAATTTTACTTCATTGATTTTTTATAGTAGATTTTATATTAAATGTCTCCTACAAGTGCAAATATGTCACCTGCTACACTTATCAAGCATATTCATCATCTTACATATCTTGGGTCTTTAGCAAGGTATTTTTCCCTAAGAGAATTCAGTTCAGTGTTCCACTGTGATGGCTACACTTCAGTATAAACTTCAGAAATACATTTCAGTTATCTGAATCAGGATTTAACGACTACATGAAGCTTGGTCACTTTACCTTGGTGAATTGCAAGTTCATTCATCTGCATGACAAATCTCTGTCAACATAGGCTGATAGAGGTCACATTTTAATTCATTTGATAGATTGGCAAGTGAGGCTTTTCAAAGTTTCATACAGAATGACACTCAAAGAGGAGATGTAGGATCTTCTGTAGTCAATCAATCTTCTTCTTGTTTACAGAATTTAATTGGGCTAGGAGCAGTTAGATGTTGAAAAGACTAAGAATAGATAGAGACAGTATCTGTAGAGGCTATAGAGTGTATGTCTACACTGAAGCAACCGCACTGAGATATCCAAGGTAACATTATGCTATGGCTGTGTGCTGAAAGCAGTATTGTCATGGTAGCATAGATTTTCACTTGAACTAATTTCCAGATAAAAAGAGTATCTTTACCCTCTCCTGCACTGTGTAATGCAGACACACTCTCAAACTTTTTCACATCTTTCTCACTGTTTGAAAAGGAAAATTCTTCTAGTGAGTTGTCAGGTTGATAAGAGTTATAGAATTCACTTTATTTTTTACAGGAAAGTAAAATAGCCTCAACTTAAATAATCACTTTGGAACACATACATTCATTTTGAAATTATAATGTACTGTTTTACAAAAAAAGTGCTTAGAGAATAACATAAATGAAGGAATGTAAGAAAAAGCTACAGAATGGTGCTCTATGTACAATAAGACATTATTTCCTTATTACTCTTTAAATTTAGCTAATAAAATAAGCTTCTTCAATGACTAAATATGAAGACTAAGTATGTATTTCTGGAAAGCATAATTTGTTATCACATCTTGTGCACCAATAGACTTCTTTTGTGCAAGTGCTTTATTTTTAAAATAGTGTATGGCTTTATGACTTTGGGAGGACATTTCTGACTCTGATGAAAATCTGCTCAGCTTGATTTTCTTGAAACTGTACAGCTGTGGGCACCTTTTAAAGCTCCATAATAGAATTTACATAAAATTAATGAAAAATAAGTTAATTTGACTGAGTTCTTGGTTGTTCCAGTACAGTTGTTCATTTGCAGATGACACCAAGTTGGGTGGGAATGTTGATCTGCTCGAGGGTAGGGAGGCTCTGCAGAGAGATCTGGACAGGCTGGAGCGATGGGCTAAAGCCAACTGTAGGAGTTTCAATAAGGCCGAATGCCGGGTGCTGCACTTGGGCCACAACAACCCCCAGCAGCGCTACAGGCTTGGGGAGGAGTGGCTGGAGAGCTGCCAGTCAGAGAGGGACCTGGGGGTGTTGATTGACAGCTGGTTGAACATGAACCAGCAGTGTGCCCAGGTGGCCGAGAAGGACAATGGTATCCTGGCTTGTATCAGAAACAGCGTGGCCAGCAGGGACAGGGAAGTGATCTTACCCCTGTACTTGGCCCTGGTAAGGCCGCCCCTCGATTACTGTGTTCAGTTTTGGGCCCCTCACTACAAAAAGGACATTGAATTACTTGAGCATGTCCAGAGAAGGGCAACGAAGCTGGTGAAGGGTCTGGAGCACATGTCGTACGAGGAGCGGCTGAGGGAACTGGGTTTTTTTAGTCTGGAGAAGAGGAGGCTGAGGGGAGACGTCATCACCCTCTACAACTACCTGAAAGGAGGTTGCAGAGAGCTGGGGATGAGTCTCTTTAATCAAGTTATAAGTGATAGGACAAGAGGTAATGGCCTCAAGTTGTGCCAGGGAAGGTTTAGACTGGATATTAGGAAGTATTTCTTTACAGAACGGGTTGTTAGGCGTTGGAATGGGCTGCCCAGGGAGGTGGTGGAGTCCCCATCCCTGGAGGTGTTCAAGAGGCGGGTTGACATAGTGCTTAGGGATATGGTGTAGTTGTGAACTGTCAGTGCTAGGTTAACATTTGGACTAGATGATCTTCAAGGTCCTTTCCAACCTAGATGATTCTGTGATTTTGTGATTCTGAGAGTATCTTTTAAGAACATGAATACATAGATTGCTCATGATATTTATCTGCTCACTCCTAGAAGAGTCTTTGAAAACTTATCCACAATTAATAGAAGAGGTTGGAATCAGAAAGGTTGTCAGTATGAAGATAAAGCTTTCCTTAATAAAGCAAAATGAATTTTTCAACCTACTTTAACATTTGAAAACTTTCTCCAATTGTATTCATAAACTAATGCAAAACATGAAAGATATGGAAAGCTCAGCAAGAGAAATTGTACATGCTTGTCATATTGCAATGTCTTTACTAACAAAAGTCCCTGTGTATAAAGTCAATTCACCCTAGCTTAGATTTTCAGAGATTTTAAAACCTTTGACTGAGTGAGCATAGGTCTAGTTTTTCTGAAAACTGGTTACTTAGCCAAGATGTTTATCCACAGTTCCAGAGACTTGACTTCAGAGATAACATTAGGAGATTGTAGTGAAAGTATTGGAATTGTAGCCACTCTAAAAACTATTACAAATTTTTTAAAAATACCTTAAAATGTCACAGAATACTTCAAGTATATTACTTCAAGTATATTGCTTATTGAAAGATCAGAAAATAAAATTTCTGCTTTTAGGAGAAAACCCAAACTAAATCCATTTAAAAGCATAACAGTGTATTTGTTTATTAAAACTGTTCTAAAAATGTTTTTATTGTGCACAGTTATATTAATGTCAGCTATATCCTGAAGACTCAGGTCTGGCCACACAGAAGTTTCTTTTCTGAAGTAGGAATAACTTAAGAGTTACAATTTAGGAAGAAAAAAACCAACACAAAACAAAACAAAACAACCCCTGTGTTTTTTTATGTTTGTCTTTGAGGTTTCACCTTGAGGCAAGTCTGGTGTTAATGTGTTTTTCATCCTCCTAGCTGTGCCCTAGCTGGGGCCCATTTACATGAACTAAAATCAATTTTTGAAAGCCAAAATCAGGCAAAACATTCATTTAATTTCATGCTATTTTAACATGTGCCTTGCAGAAATGATGAAGTCAGGAAAAAAATAGCCCCAAATCCACCAGTGAGGCCCCTTAAACTACATTTATTTGCATACTTTGGCTTTATGAGAGTAAGTTTTAAAACAAGGTTTACAGAACAAAAGCAATCTGAGCTGCAGTTAAGCAAGATACACAGGGCTGCAGCTGATGTTTCCTTGTGCAATGCATTTAATTCTCACATAGTAGGTGTGATTGATGGATATGTCATAGATCAGCACTTCTTGGATATTTGAGTGGTCAGAGAAGTTTAGAAGTATTGAAACTGGAACATTCCTGTGTTTCTCATGCCAAATCTGGTGTTATATTTAGAGGTGTGCATCATGGGCAAGGGAAAATTGCAAAGGTTCTGGAGTTAATGATCTTGCCTGTTAACCCCCTGCAATGTTGTAACTATCTGGAATAAGTGTAGGAGCCTTCTTAGAATAAATATTGATCATTTACTTCACATCAGATTTCTGCTTGTGAGGGCTGACCACAAGCCAAACAATATAAAAACAGTGGATTTTGGCACTCAGAGCAGGAAGTATGAGTGACTTTAGGATTGACAGGTCAGGCTGCAAGAATTAAATAAAGTTATTTTTAAGAAGCACAAAAAATTTTTATTTCTAGATACTGACATGTAAGATTTTCAACATAAATTTTACAGGTATGCTAGTTTATGTTTTGTTGCTGAACAGAGGTTAGAAAAAATCCTCTAGGCTTATCTTTTGGCAGTGGTTAGAAATAGTCCTGTGGATGTAAACGATACCTTTCATTTGCCTGCTAGAATACAGGGCATCCACAGACCTCAAATTTTATCCGTGTAAAGTGACTTCCTCAGCATCTTGTGGACTCAAGTTCTAAATGTAGTTCGACAGAGATACTTCAAAATAACTTTGTAGTTTTTCAGGTTGCTCAGAACTGGAAAGAAGACACTAAGACTCAGCACTAAGGTAACTACCAATCATGTTCTTGCTTACACCAGCCACGCATTGCAAAAATTCTGTCCCATTAAGCAGTGGGACTTCATTATGATTGGATGGGTTGCTTGGCAGGAAAAATCTCTTTCCTGAATCTTCCAAAATCAGTGCTGCTTAGCACCTTCTTCTGAAATAGTACCCTCAATGCTCAGTTAAATGTTCCAAGGTCTTTGTGGGTAGATAATCTGTGGCTACTTTTCTAATTCAAAATGTTTTATCAACTCAAAGAAATGCCAAAATACACAGAAAATTACATTTTGCAAATAAAACGTATACAAATAAAACATGTATATCTTATACACAACAAGTACCAGAAATAAGTTTCTTACTTACCTTGAGAGAAAAAAATCATGTACCTTAACGTGTAAAATTCAGCACCAGAATAGTTAGAATTTGTTTCAAGAAGGCTTTAGATCCCCCTAATGTTTATATGGCACATTGCAGTACTGAGGAGATGGTGAGGGAACAGGATATATACAGCAGCACAGCACAGTTTTTCAATAACTAGCTACAGTTTTAGAAGATGAGAAGCGGGGTCATCATTGCACAGGCTCACATTATGCCTTATATATGCCTACATAGGACCCAACAGTTCTAACCACTACTTTCATTTTATAGATATGAAATTTGAAAGAACTTCAATAAGGAAATTGTTTTTACAGGTCAGAGACTAGAATTCAAGAATTCCTGTAACGTAGACATGTGCTAGGTCATATATTCTCTCCCAAAGTGCAGTGATTGTTAGCAGGTTACCACTGACATCTGAGACTTAGCTTGTATAAATCAGTTTCTAGCTATGAAGATTTGTAGAATTTTGAAGTTCAGACTCCTAAAGGCTATAGTTTCCCACCTTTTTTTTGCTTATGCATCCTTTTAACAGCCATGAAATTCAGCTATTGCATCTTGCATTGTGCTCATTTCAGTTTACCAGTTGTCATATATCTAAACGTCAAATGCTTGTACCCTAACTCTGAAAAAGTGGAAAAGAACAAGAGGTTTTTTTGGTTTAAGTATTTATCATTCCTTTGTTCAGTGTGAATTATGATTTAACCACCTGTAGTTAGGTTTTCAAGAAGAGAAAATGTTGATAAAGGGAATGCATATTGATTTCCTGATTTTAAGTATTGTATCTGCCAAGCTGGGAGGTAACTGGGACAATGAATATTTTCCTGGGTTATGTGTATTGGCCCTCTTGGGCTGCCTCGGTGATCTTTTTCATCTTTGGAAACAACATTGCCGGCTCTGAACACATGAAAACACCATGAAACTGATCTTCCACTCCCATAGCAATGTGCTTCTTATGGACAAAATCGCTCAAAAGAAGAGACATCACTTTGTAAATAATGTTACAACCTCATAAAATATATATAATACAGTTCTCCCCTAAAAAAGTAAATTTTGTTTCTCTGTAGTCTATACATCACAAGACAAAGGCTTGTTCATATACACCCATACAAATATATAAATATATAAATATATATATACACACACCTGTGTTTTCTGTATTCATATTCAGTATCCCTTTATAAGACAATAAATCTAGGAATTCATGATTTTAGACACCCACTATCCTAACAGACAATAAGTCACTGTGTGAGAGAGAATCTAAATTTCTCCTGTTGCTAAAGCAAATCTTCAGGTTCTTTGGGTTTAAAGTGACCTTAGAGCTTAAATGAAATGAGGTTTGTTGCCTCTTGAGGATTATCATTATCCTAAAATTATTTTGCAGCTCAACTCAATATAGGATAGCTGATGATCTCAGTTTTTACTTTCTGCTTTTGCATCTTCTTTCTTCCACCTTTTCATTACTCCAAACCCAGAACACAGGAATAAAACATGTGATTAATAGGTTTCCAGAAAGAGAGAGAGGACACAGCAGGATAACAACAGCCACAGGCTTTTCCATGGTCAATGGCCCACCTTCCTTGGTGACAGGACAAAGTATAAATTCAGAGGATATGGCTGCACCGTGAATTAGAACTGTGTGGGTTTCTGACTCTTCCTGAAGTGTTATTTTCATGAAGAACCCTGCAGGCACCTTGCCTGCAACCTTAATAATCTCCTCTGCCTTCCTAATGCAGATTTCTTGCATCTATGAGTTTTCCCATAAGATGATTTATTGTGCATAAAATTCCACTTTACACCTAATGTAAATTACACTGCCAACTATCCAAATGCTAGGTATCCTCCAGAACTCAGTCTTTTGGAGGAAGTAAACTATCTGGTCTGAATGCTTAAGTGCTTTCTAAAGCATAGTGGGTTTTACTAAAGCTTCCTCAAGCAACTACTCTATATGTCTATGATTTTAATTGTTTAATTAATACCGACTGTTGTGAATAAATTTGGTATCCATTTTTCAGAAGGTCTACAGGCTTCCAGTCCTAATCTTTTATCCCTTCTGGATGATTTCATGAATTGTGCTAAACATTACATCTAGCAGCAATGGTTAGAATATCATTAATACAAAGCAGTAGACAGGCACTGTTAGAATAGAGTTCCTTCTGGATATATGTACACTGTAGCTCAGCTTGAGGTACATCTATAGAAGGAAAAAAATAAAAAGTACCAGAATGTGTGTAAATGAAACAAACTGATTAAGAACTCAGAGGTGACCCAATACAATTATAAATGTACATATCTATCACACTATTGAAAAACAACTAATAGCATATCCCTAATTACAACAGATGGTACAGAAATTGTGAGTGATCTACCCAGCACTTCTAGGAAGGCTCCACTATCGACGCTGGCAGCCCTGCTGCTATAAGTAGAGCAGGAATAGGCTTAGTGAGGCTCTAAAAAAAAATTGATCATTCTTCTTCAGAATAAATAACTTTATCAAATTAACTCTTTTTATGGGAAAGATGGAATAAAAGAAAGCTGTACACCACCTACAGACTCTGTAACCTGCAATATACAAACATTCAGGACTCTTTCAAGTCAAAATATGGTGGCCCACTCCTCATCTGGAGAAGGCTCATTCTCATGCCATTTGACACAAATTTATCTGTCATTTCTGGGAACTGAGAAGGTATGTGAAAAAAATACTACAGGTGCTTCTCAGTCATACACTCTGGTATGTGTTAAGGCCCAATGACTGGCTGAAAGTCTGCAAACTGTGCTCAATAGTCATTTGACGATGGCTAGAATATCTAGGGGATAGATCACATCACATGCTATCAAGTGCTAGTCAATGCCTTCTAATGAATCTTCCCCCAACTCCTTAGCCCTTTTTAACCTATTAATACCTAAGTACCTTTAAAAAGCCACCTTGTACTTACTTTATGCTTTAGCTTCCATTTTTCTGTTTATATGTTCTGCTCCTTTTTCCATCTCTAGATCAATGTTCTGACACATCTTACAATCTATCCTCATCTTTCTGTGTTTGTACAGGACTTAGCACAGTGGTCTGTGCAGTCTTTTAGGGATGACTATGGAGTGCTCTGGAGGCACATGGGACCTGATGTGCCTAAGAGGGCTTTAAGGTTTTAACAAACTATTGATTATGCTTAGATACATTATCTGCAGGTTGTCTAGAAGGCAATTATATAGATAAGACATAGAAAATACAGAAAAAACATAATGCTTGTGACAGATGCAAAACTTGCTGGAGACAGTAATAGAAACTATGAAAGAGAGGCTTTTACTACTGTAATAATATTTCACCAAACCAAGTAATTAATTTTGATGGCTTCCTCAGGTCAACACTGCCATGCCAATTTTTTTGCTGTAAAATAGCAATCTCCTGGGCTGGTTTTTTTTTAATGAAATGATTAAATTTTATTCACCAGTCAGTATGATTACAACTATTTCACTTGTTTTAATTGTCCTGGAAAGAGAAGTTTAAGTGAATAGTTAAGAAGATGAGTTAGTCATATGTAAAAATACTCTATGAGGATTATTTATGGTGTTATTTCCATGTTCCTGGCTTCAGTTTCCTATTGGAAATGGTGAAGCTTGCTATGTTCCAGTCACAATGTTTATACTATTTACACAAATAACAGGATACACTTCACATAAGGCTACTAAATTTAACTTCAGAAGCAATACTGGCTAACAGGGTATTGGAAGGAGAAAAGTAATAAATACCATGGTAGTAGCCATTCTGGCAATTTAAAATAATGTGCTAGAAAATAATGCCTCTTGTGCTACCTTTGAAATGATAAGTGAATATACCATATTAAGGTTTGAACTATAAAAAAACATTCAGTAGTAAATATTTTACTGTACCAACCATTGAATAATCTTTTCTTGACAGAAATACCAAAACAGCTTATGTGCCTGATCAGGAGCCCTTGGACATGACAAGTTCTTCCTTCAAAGAGCAGGACTGAGCACCATGCCCTATCTGCATGGAGGTATGAGCTAAGACCTGAGTTCTGAGAGAGTTTCTGTTACTGTTTTTCAGAGGTCTTCTCTGATAATGACTTCAGGTATCATGTAGTTTTACTCTAGAATAAACTGATGCCCATTGAAGCCTCCCAGTAACAAGGAGTATTGAAACTAAGGTGCAGATCCTAGGAAGTTTCTACTTTCTTTTTTTTTAGTAAGAGGTTTATTCTCAGGTCCCATACTGGTAGATAACATTCTATGGTTCATTTCATAAGAGTCTTTGATAGCTAAGAAACACTTTGAATGATAGATTGAGCATTCTACTTAATGACCTAATAATAATAATATGTCTCCCCGCAATAATCAACAAAAGTGTCTACCTTTCGGCTCCAGAGCAGAGATGGTAATAATTCAATGACAGGTATAGTTTGGTCTGCCTGGAACTAACAACTATTAGAAGCAGAGAGACTATTTATCTTCATTGCTTCAACTTGAGCCATACAAACTTGATATACGATTCTGTCACAGGAAGCTCAGTGTCACCAACTGGTACCACCAAATATTTCAGCTACAGTCTTGTTCTGTATTCTGATTCATAGTGTATTTCTTTTGGATATGGATCACTAACCCAGCAAGGTCTGACAACAGGACAAAGTTTCTTGCAGTGATCCAGGAATCTGCTCATGCTGACATGTCTCTCAAAATTGGAAGTTTTTTATGTGATTGTCCACATACTGTCTTTGAATTTACCGTACCTGAATAGGTATAAGTTACTTTCTGGAATGTATTTTGTCAACTTCTTTGTCTGTTTCTTTCCTACTGCAGGTAAAGGCATCACATAATCCTGTTATGCATCTCCTTTTTGCACTTATTTAAACCCAAGCTCATCTTTCTGAACATCAGTAATTAGAATTGTAGACAGAACTCTTGTCTCTTATGCTTTGCATACTGACATTTGTATTCTCACACACAACTGAAAATAGTTTTGAAATATCTTAGTATCACATCTGACCTTTTGAGATGCACTTTATTGATGGTTCTAAGTAATTTTTCTCTAGTTTAATAAGTTCCCTTAGAATCCTTTATGTGAAGTCCGGAGATCTTAAGACCATCTGCATTGTCCTTTTACAAAAAGTTAAATTTTATCAAAGAGCCATACAGCTGGCTTGGTATGATCTACTTTTGGTAAATTTGTGTTGCACCTATTCCCATTTCACCCCTACTGCCCTTTCTCTAATTAGATTAATTAAAAATCCCTGATATTAGAGCTGATTTTTTATGTGCAAGTTTCCTCCTTCTGTATTACCGAAAAAAGATTATCTGGTCCCCCATACTTCAGTGTGCTGAGGTCTTTTTGTTTCAATGCCTCTGAAGATGAAGTAATTAAACCTCATTTAATTACAGTGATTAAGGCTTTGCAGTTGATGTGCTTTGCTCTTAACCTGAGAAGGAAGACTGGGCAATCAATATTTATTGGAACCAAGGCTACTTTATAACATAACTGCAACAGGAAACAAAGAGGCTCTGATAGTAACAGAAATTCTAGTACAGTTCCAGACACCATATTTTACAGAGAGGAGACACTTAGAAGCATATCAGGAAAGGCATCCCCATCGTAAATGAAAGAAAACTGGTCAAGGAGAGAGGTATTCCAACAAACTTTTAATGGAAACAAAATCCATTGTGATTTGTGATATTAAAATCTCTTGCTAGAAACTCCCTATGCACATACATCAGTTGGGAACACTGAATTACAGTAACTGAAAGTACTTTTTTCTGTTATGTTGTGTAGCAGGGTCAGATATGATATAGCCACTTTGAATTGCCTTTAAAATAAGATGTAACTGAAACAGGTGATATTTTTATTTCTTGAGATTTGTCACACAATGAATGGGTTAATTCAGAATAACAAATGAACAGCTACTCACTGGAAATAGTAAGAACCACTTCCCAAATACTGTCTCCAAGCAACCATGGAATGGGACTGAATGAACCTCTCTGAAAGGCTTTCACTAGCCCACTGTAATTACAAGGGTCTGGGTGGTGTTACAGGTTTGGGTTCATGACAGAGAAAGAACAGAAACATAAATGACATAACATGATGATTTCAGGGCCTCTGACCAGTCTCCAGTATGTCTGAGAAAAAGCTAGGACTTGAGGGCTAGCTCTGGCCTTCAGAGGAGAGTTCTCTCTAGAAAGAGCCCTGGGATACTGGAAGGAGACAGAAGAATTAAAACACAAAAATAGTAATTCAGGGGAACAGAACTGCAAATCTCATCTTGGTAAATAAGATGACTTGAATCAGAGGCATAAGTAAGTCAGCTGGCAGTACCTTGCTCTAAAAGTAACAGCCTTCAAGACATTTGATATTGCCTAATTGTTCAGAATGGAAACTCAGAATAGAAAGCTTGATAGTATTTTAAGTCCTAAACTCACAATTTATTTTTATATGTTCAGTTGCCCTGTCTGCCTTTTTCTATGGGTGTATTGTATGTTCCTCTTTTATCAAAAATAGTGGCATCAGTTGATATTTCTCAACCTGAGTTACCACCAGTGTAACTACTGGTGTAATCCATTTAATTTCAGAGCCCTGAGAAGACACTGCAAACTATCCTCTTCTTCATTTGAATGTATTCTTACCTATCAGAAGAAAAGTATGGGAAATATCAGAGATGAAACCTGGCTTTTAATTCAGCTGTTCCCTGCACTACAGGCAAATTCATTGTGTTCACAGAACTTCACCTGCAGTTTTGGTGGGTCTGCCTCTGGAGTTACCAGTGTTGGCCATGTTTCATTTCATCATCACCTCACGTCTTACAGAGAGCTCTATCCTGACTAAATCTATTTAATGACTACTGAAATTATAATAATAGCAATCATAGTAATTTCTAATCTTCAATCTTGATCTGAAAAATGTATGACTTTCTGCATTACCTTTACCCGTCTGGTCCAATTCCTATTCCATCATTTCTTTCTATTAAAGTTCTCTCTTGCAAGTTTCTTGTAACAAAAAAAGACTTAGCATCTTCTTGGCTAGCCCAGGTATCAGTGGTATTTCATTGCTTTTGTTTAATCTTAGTGAAAAAAGCTACACTTATGGTTATTGCCCTTTAACCAATCTACATCTTAGTGAGATAACTTTTGTTTTGACAGTGCTTTTTAAAACACCGATCTCTGATGCTACACTGTATCAGGTGTTTTCTGAGTATTTAAGAATTACCTGTTTTGTCAATTATGTTTTTCTCACTTATTGCAAAAACAGAATTTCAATTTTATAATACTTACACTTTTTCTTACCTGCTAAATATTTTGACTTTAGTAATTCCTCTAAAGTATTTGTCTATTTGACCCTATGAAATGTTCTAATGATTCTTTTTCTTAACTAAGCAGTCTGTATTTTTTTCTTTACCCTCAGGCTCTTTCTCAACTAATGATACTGTATGAACCAGACTGCAGTCCCTCAGGATCTCTCCAGAGACAAAAGACTTGCGAAATGAGTCTGAAAATTTCTGTAATTTAAATTCTCACTTCATGCATAATTCCTCATTGTTGATTTTGAATCCTCAAATGTTAAGCTTGTTAAAATATATTTAACTTTAGATGATTATGGGGCATTAATGCTTGACTTTTGACTCACCATTTGGGACTGGAATACATTTTTCTTTCTTTTCACTTATTCATTATTATGCCACCTTTTTGTATATCTGTTGGCAAGATGTTGTTAAATACATACCCTGAAAATTCATTATAAAACCAGTATGAAACTGAAAAATAAGTAGTCTATGCTATATGCTCTATAGTGTGTTTTTTTTTAAATTATAACTCACTTTCCATTATAATCTGATACCTGTGAAAGATATATTATTGTCACAAAACGCTTAACATTTTCAAACACAAACAAATCACAACCTATTATAGAATGAATCAACTATTAATTTCCTGGCAATTTCTCACTAATTCAGTCTGAAAGCAAGAGCATGCTGTCCCCATTTTTTGACTTGTATTTTTCACAACCTGTCTTGTACATCATCTTTTTAAAAACTTTTGTGTACACGCACAAAGTTTGAAACAACACAGCTGTGATTTCGGGACTCTACATCGTATGTAGCACACAGATGAAGGTTCTCCATTTCTTTGAATTTTTTTACCTGAGCATACAGGAATCTGAAGACAAATTGATGCCCGTGAAGAAAATGAAGAGATAGCAAAGCAAACCCCCAGGGACCAAAGGCACAATATTCATTAGTCTGTGCTCAGTGTGTCCAGCACCTGGGCCTTCACTACTGTGTAGTGTTACATTGTGTGGGATAGATAAAGCAATCCATACTGAACTACACTGGGTGTAGTTTATAGAGTATTATATCCAGCAGTGAATAGATAACTTCAAGACTTATAGTTATTGCAGACTATGCCCAGCAAGCCAACAGTCTGGTAGTTCATACTAGGTGAACATATCTTTTTCAAGTAATCCTTATACATTCTCTCAAAAACAGTTTTGCAGAGAGTATTTGAAAGCACAATGTTGAAGCTCCCAAAAAAACCCTCAAAACCTTTTTCTGATAAATGTCCTACAACTTGTTTGAAAGAACAACATCCTAATTATGTCTTCTATAAACTGCCTCAAAATCAAGCTGAATTTCCTATAGGGTACATCAATCTGTTCATGAAAACCTGCTATTTGAAGTTTAGTGTTTTCAGCTCTTCATTCACACCGGCAGTGAGATAACTAAAACTCTGAGTTTTAGCAGACTTAGCAGATGACTGCACATGACATCATTTTTTATGCCATTCATTTGATGTAATTCATCAATAGATAACACGTTTTTGAAAGAGGGAGAACTATCATGTTTGACAAGAATTGCATGACCATGGCAGAGCAGTGCTGACTACCCACAACTTCCTAAACTCTGGTTCTATTAACCCAGGAAAATACTACATTTTCACGTTGGCCATTTTCTGGCAAGGAAGTTTTCCTTAAAAAAATATTCTTTAATAAAAGTAATTACATAAATTAGTAAGAGGATAAGTGGTCTTTACTATAATGAAGGGTATTAGGTACCTCCTGTAAAGTGTCTTGCCAAAGGAATGAGGAACCTTCTTCCCTAATAGTTCCCATCCTCAGAAGTTAGGTGCCTTTATCTAGACATAGCCTGTCTGTGCTTACATATTCCTCAGCACAGAGTTTTCTAAGGATATAGTAAAGTAATGAAGATCTGAATTCTCAATGAACTTGGGAAAAGTTATGCTGGATGGTGGAAGGAAATCTGGCTACATGCTTAAACAAAACACAATATGCACAGCAAAGCTCAGAGTTTCTTAGTATGGTCTTGATTTCTTCAGACAGCAGGGGATGCCAGTATTCCTACCACTTAAAGAAAAACTTTGTAGAAGTCTTGCCTGCCTCATTATTTTCAATAGGATTAAGTTAGGTATCAGTTTTCCCATACTCTTCAAAGACATTATTGCAAAATCTTGCATCCTGTTAGCCAAATGAACTTAGTCCAAAATAACACCCCTGAATTACAAACCCTGTAGTTCACAACTCACACTCAGCTGATGTGATCTGATACAAACTCAGAGTGTTAAACCTAATGAGGATTTTTGAAGACAGTGGAGCATTAAACAATTTTGTGCCCTGGTATTGTTGGTGGGCAACAGCCACTCCTAGATACTTGAGATTCTGCAGGTATTTTGTTCTGCAACCTCTAAAGGAAGAAGGAACATAAAAATACACATTCCTTTCTTGTGTCTCAGATGCACATATATTCCACAGGCAGGCTAGTAAACTAGGAATGCAGCACTCCCACAGAGACTGAAACAACTGCAAAACCAGCTGAAACAAAACCAGAATAAAATTTTGCTCCCAGTAGCTGACACTTAAAATGTCAGTGGAAAATGAGATGGAAGAAAGGAGTCTGCCTGTACAGTAGTTGGGAGGGGAGTTGTTTGTATTTTGTATTCCTTCAAATGACTGTGACTGACCTGAAAAAGGATGGAGAAAGAAATTGTGGTCAGACCTCATCCTTAAAAAAAATGGATCCAGTTCTTGCCTGGTTAAAACACAGGGTAGCAGCTTATCTCAATTAGACTAAAACCAGAGTGAATGAATTAGTGAAAACTTGATTAATCAGGTAGTGTAGTGTGTGTGACTGGTATGCTTGAGAAAAAAATTAAACTCGTAAAATTCCCAAAAAGAACTTATATGGCAAAATGGTTTGTTTACAAGTCTAGAATACAAGAGACAATACTGCAATGTTTTGCTTCCTTCTATTTTTTCTGCTATAAAGGATAAATAATGGAAAAAAAATACATAGGACAAATAGTTTTATACATCTTCATTTTGGCAAATTAATTTAAATCACAAAGTGTGAAATGTAACACAGGAATCTGTCAGAAGATATGGCTTTCCATTTGGAACAGAAATATCTAAAGTGCAATCAATTACTAGTATAGATAATTTGCAAGCCAGTTTTTCTCCACTCTGAATGTCACTTTATATAGAATCTTTATCTTCTATACCTAGAACAGGACATGTCAGATATATTCACACATAAAGATTTCAGATACAACATTTACAGCAGTGCCCAATGCACAGTTTTAGATTCAACTGTGTTTTTCTCCAACTTAAGCTAATTTAAATATTAAACTTTCTGTGTTACAACAAAATAGCCTATGAGAACTAAACTGTCAACATAAACACTGCTAGAAATACAGTGCCTGGAGCACAGGCCTCTAAAATATGATGGTTTCCATTTTCAATATGTTTCAGTTTTGCTTCACACAAACCAAATTTAAAGCTTTTTCACTTCAACCTTTTAGTTGGAATGAATTTAAACTCACTACCCTGAGTGTCATATGCAGCCCACATATTATTCACATTTGCTCAGTATTAGACCCATTCCCATTGCAAGCTTTGGTGAACACCCTGTGAAACTAGGAAGAGATAAAGTGTGTAATGAAGAAAGGTAAGTTGCCAGTCCATCAAAAGTTCATTTTGAGCTAATTCTGGACAGGAAGAGCACCTGGTAGCTAGAGAAGGTCTTGGATTTTTTGCAGACTACCAAATCTGTATGACACTGAGTCTCAAACTACAGTGACAGATCTCAGTGGTCTCAGTTCATCTAAGGTCGCACACAGGAATGTCTTAGCATTGTGTTTGTGGTGCTTTCATTATGGTTCATAACTATAGGCCATTTTTCCCTGCCTTCACCAAGAAAAGAGCAAGAACTTTCTTTCCTCTCTAGGATGGGAGAAGGAAACAGATTTTCCCACCAGGTCTTAGTTACAGTCATGTGTCACCACACGTTCCACAGCAGATGTAAAGGGCCAACTGGGGACTGTACTTCAGAAAATTTGAGAATCCCTGTTCTAGATTTGCTGTTTATTATTGGATTTTCAAAATTTTTGAGTGATTCACAAGTTATGTTCTTTCTATCCTCTAATATGCATTTTACCATCTTCATCTTTGGGTCTCTAGTGTGTACCTGAAATCCCTTTATAAACTTTACTGGGTCTGCCTTCAGAGAACTGGGGAGAAATTCTCCACTGCATTTTTATTTCAGCAGCTATTTCGCTTTGATTTAGTATCTGTATCTTGGCCTATGTTTTATATCCTTGAAAGATTTTGTATGTCAAAGTAACTCCCGGATTTTCTGCCTTTCTGTGGCTGCTACTGAGTCTTTGTATGAAAAAGAAAATCTTGCCTGATGTAAAAGCAACAATGTTAGTACTTCCCTGCTAAATAGGATATCTTTTTCTTTTATTCTGGGGCAGTTTTACTGCAAACCAGTTCTGATTCAGTGAAGACATTAAGGTGACACCAAAGAATAGTGAATCCAGTGGAGAAATTCTTTACAAAACATTATTGCAAAGTGAGTCCTAGCTATAGCCATGCATTGCACATTCATGTTCTCCTGTGGGTGTCTTGGTTCCAAGGAGCATATTCAACAAGCAAGAAATGGACTTCTTCTGACACATTTCTTCACAAAGGTAAGAGCAGAGAGCTTAATGTTTATAGAGTTCAAGGTCTTGAACTCCTGAATCAAAGTATTTCCTGAAAAACTGGCTCTTTTTGGTTTGCAGAGACTTTTATTCCAGTTGCCTGTATTGCGAAATTATTAGAACAGTTGTGCTCCTGGATCTGCTTTTGATCTGAGCCAATTGTCGACCTCCTAAGCAATTTAAAAAAAAAGCTAAGGGCCTGTATGAGTCAAGACCATTAGTAATGGGTAGTTTGAATGTGTCTGACCTCCTTCAGATATTAAAATTTTAATATTATAGAAAAAAGTATCCTGTACTTGTTGACTACAGTGCCAAGGAGTGCTACCTGAAGCATTCAATTTACTACTATAGATATATCCAGTTCCTGAATCTACAGGATCATGTCTAGGCATGTTTTGGATATCTCCAAGGATGGAGACTCCACAACCTCTCTGAACAACCTGTGCCAGGGTTCAACCCCTCTCACAGTAAAAAGTTTTTTCCTACACTTAAGTGGAATTTCCTGTGTTTCAGTTTGTGCCCATTACCTCTTGTTCTGTCACTGGGCACCACTGGGACAAGCCTGGCTCCACTTTCTTTACACCCTCCCACCAAGTATTTATATGCACTGATAAGATCCCCCTGAGCCTTCTCTGCTACAGGTTGAGCAGTCCCAGCTCCCTCAGCTTTTCCTCACATGAAAGAAACTTCAGTCCCTTGATCATCTCTGTGGCCCAGCTCTGGACTCTCTCCAGTATATCTGTGTCTCGTACTGGGCAGCCCAGAACTGCACCCAGCACTCCAGGTGTGGTCTCACCAGTGCTAAGAAGAGGAGAAAGATCACCTCCCTACACCTGCTTTCGATGCTCTTCCTAATGCAGCTCAGGATTCTGTAGACAAAATAATGTTGTCCTTCTAATAATCACCACTCAACTATATAATCTGAAAACATCCACAACTATATAATTTGAAAATATCCATTATTTAATTTGCAGTTGCAGTTTATAAAGTCATTGTTATTTATAAGCTTTTTAAATCATGACTACAGATGATAGCTGTGCATACTGGAAAGGGATATTCTTTTCCTGAGAGTTGCCTAACTAGCTACTCTCCTGTGCCTGTGCTATTTGTATATAATTCAATATGTCTGTGAGTGTTTTAGAGTCACTTGCTCCAGTTTCTTCCAAAGTTAAAATAGCAGCGATGTGTGTCTTCTATGCATATCACAGACAATATGAAGGCATGTCTTTGCAGATTTGTCTCCCCTGTGACTGTGATATAAAAATTGAAACTTGGTCTCAAATTTTTCAATGTCTATAATATATACCAGTGTGGTTTCCAGATGTATCAAAGGGCCTAGTTTGCAGGCAAATTCATGATTTGGGCTAGTCTTACCACCAATATAATGTTTATTACTCAGGAATGATTACCTTAATGCAAACACATGCTCACACAAAATTGCTGGTGTCTGTTTTATTGTACACTACAGTTTGGCCTGGGTGTGTCCAGAATTAGTGTCTGGATAAGAGATCAAGTTATGCTAGTGCAGCACAGCCTGTAACCCTTTAGCGTCTGAATCTGTCAGACTATTGAAGCAGTCTTACCATCAGACTTAAATTTGAGGAAAGCCTACTGCATGTAATTATCATGATGGGATGGCTGTGATGTTCGCTTTTACAGTCACTGCTGAGATAATAGTTCCACCAATTTGCCAGAAGTAGAACCCCATTTGTGATTTAATTTGTGTAAATTAGCAGTATGTATGAAGACCCTGCAAATCACGTAAACCTTAAGATACTGTCTTTGAAGATATTTTGTTTTGCTAACACCTAAAGAGTAAACAACAGAAATTCCATGCTGTATTATCTGATAGACAGTGGAGACAAAAAGAGTAAAATAAATTTAATTCAGAGCAGAATTGCTTTGAGAAAAAACAGACTCTGTGTGTTTTCAAGTCATAGCCAGTGATCGCTCTGTAACTAATGTCCCAGCCAGTTTTGCAGGAGTCGGTTTGTTTTCATTTTGGAGTCGGCTATGTAAACTGTAATTCTTTATAGTATAGAGAAATACAGCCAGGTTAAACAGTACATGTCTATCTTTTTTAAAAATTGTTTCTCTTTGTTTTATAATTTAGTTTTGTTGGGCAAAGCTAATTTAAAAACACAGATCAGATGCCAGGGAAGAAAACACCTCAAAGGTTCTGTACTTGGAAAATGTATATTACTTTATTATTAGCTCCCATAAAATTAGCAACCTGTATTTTTCAGTTCTGCTTCTCAGAAAAACAATTGGTCTTGATAGCTAAAAAATTAGGCTAAAATAGGGATATGGGAAAGAAAGTAAATGCAAATATTGTTACCTTTGCAATAGTGTTTTTATGAAACCCAAAAAGCTTGATTCAGAGAACTTACATATTCAAAATTAGTGATGGAATCTCATAGATTTTGGTCAGGTTCTTATTTTAAATGTTGAGTTGTGAGTCTGAAAGATTAAACTGGAACATGGTTCTGGACATTGTGTCTATCTATTGCTTCCAAAAAGGACAGGGAAAACAGAGTGTCTTGAATATCAGTTTAAATAGGAAAACAAGTTATAAACATTCCTTTCCTGATTACCATTCTTAACTTTGTACCGCAACTAAAATGTATTGCTTGAATGGGTTAAAAAAATAAAAATCGGTATTTGTGGTTGCAGATTGCAATTTTGTTCCTTAAGATAATTTCCAGGTTAACTTTCTTCAAAGACCATTTGCATTCCAAAGTCAATATTTTTACTTGTACATTTCTTTAACAGTTTGCAAAAATGTCTAGACTTATATTTCAAATACCCTTCTTATGTTCCAGCTACATGAATAAGCACATTTTTTTGCTTAAACCGAACATTTTCTAGCAGATTAGGCATGTAGGAATGTTAAAACTTCTATATTGTCAGTAAATATCTCATTCATAAGTTCATAAAACTGTAATAAGACTAATAAAGTATAGCAATAATGTCTTATTAATTATACAGCAATTTATTACACACAGGCAGAAGAGAAAGCCATGACAGGTCTGACACAGCAGCAGGGTATTCATACCTACAGGCTATCTGAATTTGGGGTATATGTCTAAATTTGGAAGCCTCAACTCCGGCCACAGTCTCTGGAAAGCGCTGTGGTCCTCCAGAGGCCTACTCAACTCCTGAGAAAGTCCTGCACTACCTTGCGGACTATATAAGGGGCCTACGTTTAGCTATATCTGATATGCAATGTACAGGTTAATGCTTGGACAGAAATGACGGCAGACAGCACAACACACTCAATGTACTGCTGGGTGCTTAGGTCAGACAGACACCTCTGTGGTGCAGTCACAGCTGAATGCCACATGTAGACACAGCTCAAGGAGTCCCTGTGTGGGGCCTCCAGAATGACCACAAGGCATTTTTAGAATAGGGCGTCAATACTTGCACGAAAATTGGGGCAATGTGTGCCACTGAGAAAATAAAGTACTCCTGACATATTTGCACCCTTCGGGGCGCATTATTATTCTGGACCCAAAGACAGAGGCTGACTGACAGGGTTAGAAGAGGTGCTAGAATGTATCTTTGGATTGAAGGAGTAAAGGTTGCACTCTGATTTTCTAGCTTCAGCCTCCTTAAAGAGGAGTTTCAGCAATGGGTTTTAAAGTCAGACAGCAATGATGGGAGGAAGACACACACCCATGATTAGAATAATTATGTGTCTTTTGGAAAACTTGTCACACTGATTTAAATAAATTATCTGGTAAAGAAATAAGCAGTGCTGATGTCGTAAGGAACACTTTCACCTCAGTTTCTAGTGTCAAGCTCAAAAAATGCTTTGACACTTGCCTGGTTAATATTCAGAAAAAAACCCTATGTGATGTTATCATGGGCACAAGGCAATGTAAAATGACCCTGACCAAAATCCCAAGGTCTACCATTCTTCCTCACTGCCTGTGTTTCTCCAAGGCTTTTTACTTTATACTCCTCCTGTCTTCTTCTCCTGTTTCCACTCTTAGTCTCACTTTTACTCAGATAGAAGTATATGTCACTGGTCAGATTGTGTACTTTGTTGGACTCCAAATCCTTATCACCATCTTCATCTTCCATAAGATCTGGACTTCAACAAGGAGCCATTCTTCTAACACTTTTCCCTTCCTATCCACCTCATTCTTATGCCTCACACCACACTCTGTATAAATTGTTTCCTGACTCTGGTCTTCATTTATCTTTTTCCTAACTTAGACTATAAGCACTTCAGGGCAAGGAATGTATCTTACACCACATTTGTAAAATGATGTGTACATTTACAGATCTCTATAAATGACTTTTTATTAACAGAAGCAAAATCCTTCAATCCCTAAACAGGCAGAAATCTATCTTCCCCACATAAGTTTTACTCGGTGAAGTCAAACAAAGGCAACTGTCACTAGTGTAGTAGTAGTAATAATAATAACGGTTTAGTGTATTGATATTTTATTAAAACACAAATTCTGAAATCAGTGCTGCAAAGTTAAAAAACTGACAGCACTGCCTGTTTTATGTGAAGTATAGTAATAGAAGAAAATTATTCTCAACGCACTGCTCTAGTAGGTCAAAGTAAAATATTCCTCATCTAGAATTTAAAACTCTTGAATAAGTCCCAGGTCCCAGTGGAGTCACTCTGTAAGGGAAATATCAGTTTTCACCAAGATTGTCTTTCAATTAAAGTTTTACTTACATACCAATATGGTGAGGGACACATAGTCTAGTAAAAATCGACCTACTTTAAGATCAAAGTATCTTAACTATATGCATGCACACACAGTTGTATCTCTACAGGGTTGGTTTTTTTCCAGAGTTTATTCATAGAAATTCTAGACTTGTCATTTATTTTCTGAGGTTTCTGTGGTTATTGTTGTCAGAGGTACCAATACAGCAGTGAAGTGAAGGAACACATATCTCATATTTTCTATGTGTGGTGTAAAAAAATCCAGACTTCTGCAGATTTTTCAAGCATTGGTTACTTTATAGTTTCCTTCCTTCTTTTCCATTTCCAGCCCTTGTCTAGATTGTATGCATGCCAGACATAATTTTCAACAAAGAAATATTGAAATAGGAAATATTCCACAGTATGTTCTTGATGTTGAGTCTGCAAATTCTGTAGTGCAAGCCTTACACTTCAAAGATATGCTCAAATAGTAGGAGTCATTAGGGAGAACAGACATGCTGCAGATTGGAAGTAGAACCTACACCATTCACTTTTTGTGTTAGGACTATGAAACCATGCATGTAAAAAAGTCAACCCTGAAAAACTACAAGATGCAAGAAACCAACCCAAATTAGAACAGTTGTGTGATGTTTGAAAGTGGAACAAAGAAGGAACATGGAAGAAATTTCAGTAGTTCATTGTCAGAAGAACTTGACAAATCCTGGCCATCAGAAAAGACTAATGTCTGAACTAAAATAAAGATAAAGGGCCTAATTCTTTCTGACATCAAATCATGTACTGTCCTAGACAATTTTTCATTGTTCTTGGGCTATGAGACTTAGTCTGGCTTCCCTTGAGAACCATGGAAGTTAGGCTATATGAAAGGAACACCTTTCTTTTGGGATGTAAAAGGAGAAGGAGGAGTGAACATTAACTCTGTGAAAACAGAGAGAAAGATGTGAAAAGAAATACTGATGTCTCTACTGCTTATAAAAGGTCATGTTTACATCAGTACGGATTTGCTGAGGATCACTCTTTTTTCGTTTGTTCATTTTATTTTTTCTTAAAGTATTTTAAGATAGGGTCCTATTGACACTCATTTTAAAACACAGTTACTCTAAGGAGTATAAAAACCTTATCTTCATAGCTTGCTTTGTCTTCAATGACTCAGATTCTCCAGTGATCTTCCTGGTATTGATGCATAATAGACTGTGCAATCTGGGCTCTGGGGAATTTATGGAGGCTGAAAGGCTCCTTGTGGGACATGTGTACAAGTGGGACCTGACCAACACTCACAATTGTTTCTTGTGTCATAACACAATGAATGAAAAACAGGATTTTTTTTCCGGTTTTTAAAATGCCAAGTCTGCTACATAAAATTATCAAAGACTGCAAAAGAAGCATATGTTCATGTTTCGTATCAGAAGTCCATATTAAAATGAAATGACAAAAGGCTGAATTATTTGTAGTTTGCTGGCTTAGGATCAGAGTTTGGAAACTGTCTTTGCTTGAAATTAAGTTTTGATGATTGATGAGGGTTTTATAGTGCTAGCACGATGAATTAAATCTGACCTTGATAGTTTCCTGCACAATTTTAATTGTTTGATCTTTTAATTTTTTTTTTTTACTAAAAATGTTCTTAGAGAAACAAAATTTCAACTTTAATTTGGTATGAATCAATTATATAGTCCTTATTATCTGGAAATCAGAAATCCCCTGCTCTTATCTTTATAGCAGAAAAATACTGTATAAGGTGCATTAAACCACTGTGCACTTTTCCCTCCCTTATCATTCCTTGAAGAATGAGAATACTGAACAATTACTTGTCCCTTTGTTTCTGATACTGGTCTAAGGATCAATATATGAAATTCTGGGCATCAGGCAAACTTAAATTGCCAGTTCCTGATTGAAGTTTGATTTATATTATTTTATTTATTTATTTAATTTTCCCTGAAGAGATCTCACAGTGTTCTTGGAAAATGTTTTATTTTGTGTTTGTGTGGTGAGACTATGTTAAGATAATTTTAAAGCACAACTTCAGCAGCATATTGGGGACATGACAAGGGAGGAAAGGAAGAACATAAAAGCATTTGCAAGAATTGTTAGAAGTCTGATGCATACACCGAGATCAGCATCCTGTCTCTAATACAGGGCAGTAGCAGAAGCCCAGGGGAGAGTATGAGCAGGGCAAGGACTTGCTGGTGGTTCCACAGAATGTTGCTGACCTTTAAATGCGATTTTTTTGAAGAAAAGTGTTATCTTGGTATGTAGTAGAAATCAACAGATTTCTTTTCCACACATTTGTCTAGTTGCTTTACAAATCTATAAGCAGTGTCCTGTTGTAAGGTGTTCCACAGATGTGAAAAATTATTTCTTCTTGTTTGTTCAGACGCTTCCATTTTCTGCTTTCATTTCCTGCTGATGAGCCTATTCTATTAGGTAAGGCAGAGAACAGCCCTAAGACTAAAACATTTCTATTCCTTCTGGTGCTCAAGCAAAAAACAAACAAATAAACAAAAAATGTTTTGCACAACTTTGTTTTGGAAAAGTCATAATTTAATGCATGGTATTTTGATTCTTTTTAACATTTTTTCCCTTTTCTCCTCTCTTGGCTACAGAAAAATTTTGGTCTCTTTATTATGTATTATTTACCTGTAAAAAACTGCCTAACTCTGCTGAAATTTTGGGGGGGATAAGAAAGATGATACCTTCCAGCTAAGGAAACATTACAACATTTTAGCAACCTGACTTAGAATGGAAAGCTGCTAATGCAAGTCTCTGTTTTGGATATATGCCAGTCAGAAACCTGTTTACCCTCCATAAGTGTATTAAGTACTTGATCTTTCAATCTGGAAAATCAAGGAATCTGGATACTTTGCTTCTACATTATTTGTGCCATGGGCTACAGAAACTGCAAAGTCTTTACTGCACAGACCCAAAGAATTATTGTCTTAACTGTATAAAAAAGCTAAGTTATGGCATTGTTTTCTGAGTGAGGAAATACCATCAGAAAGATCTAAAATGCTCTGAGTTAACAGGAAAAGCATTTGGATGGAACATGGAATTATAAGAGGAAAACCATAAAGATGGTGGGTTTTTACAGCTAAAGAATAAAATATGCCTGAGGATAGTGCGGATTAGGTCAAGAATAAGAAAGCTTTCTTTTCAGTGCTCTCTGCCTAATCCAGCATGGGTGACCCCTTAGTCCACAAAGCAAGGTTGTGCTATAGATTGTATCCTTTCTTCGTATTTAGACCATAATAAACATCACACTTATTCCTGTCATGTCTTTCTTCACAAATGACGCAGATAAATGTTTCTGTAGAATAATAACTGTATTTTAATTTTACACTTCTGAACCATTGTTGGAAAAAAATCCTCAGCTCTCTGTATTTGGACGTGTTTTCTTTGGTTTGGAGTTGAGATGAGGGACAGTGTGATGAAAGTGTAGACTTCCCTAACCTGTACTGAAATGCCCAGAAACTTTCTGGAAAACAATGAAAGAGTAGGACTCAAATTGTTTCTTTCATCAGGGTTAAATCTATCCCAGGCAAAAGTGACTTCAGCTGGAAATTAATATAAATCAGAGGAACCCATACAAATTAAACGTGTTCATAAACTTGCCCTTACATTCTACATAATACATTACAAACCTCTCTTTTTAACTCCCTTTCTTTGTTTATCAGAGAGGAAACAGGACTAATAAGGAATGTCAGACATCAAACATTTGTATTCACTGTGTAGTTTAATGGTGAGTAGAACTGGAGAACTAGAAGAAATCTACAGTGATAGTAATTCATGAGTCACAGCCTTTAGAAAGGCTGGTAAACAGCTGCCCTTTTCTAGTAATAGCACTGATTCATGAGAATCAAAAAGAGGCAATGGTAAACATTTCTTTTATTATTCATTAGGAGCCAGATCCAAAACCCACTGAAGGAACTTCAGTGGTACACTTATCTCTTATGGCAGTACACCCAATAATCCAAGATTTATTTTTTCATGGCTGTGTCACATCAGTGGACGTAAATATATGGAAAAGATGTCTGAATTCCACTTCTTGGGAAATCAGGAAAAGAAAGAGATGATTTCAGCTAGTGGCCTCTATCCATGATAAGAGACATTTATGTCACAGAGAATCAATGCACTGTCTTCCTGAGTTGTTCCAAGTCACACTGTTTGCTATGAATAATAAAACATCTTGTTTCTAGCAGATTTTTCTACATTTTCATTGATTTCATTGATTTCTACCCCCACACTCCTCTGATAGCATTACATTAAGACATATTGGCCAGTACATAACAAACCTAAATTTCTGAAGGCCGAAAGTGTTTGTGAGCTATGTATAGACAGAACTCACTCTTCTGAAGTGTTTTCAGTAGAATAACGCATTTAATCCGGAACAGGAAATTATTTCTTTTCATTGCTAAGTCTATTGAACAAAAGTGTCTTAGACTACAAAGAAAGCACATCCAATATGATATGAAATCATTAAAAATGCAATGGCAAAATACAGATTTAGTTTTTATTTGCTCTGAATAGCTAATATAGGACTAGCATTGGGAAACAATGCCAGACTGGACATAGGTTTTGATAATTCATAAGAGCTGTTCTGTTCTGGCAGGTCTGAGTGAAATCTCACCTTCACAGACTCCACAAAAGTTTGATAGCTTTTTGACATTGTATGACAAGAGAAGGGTAGAAGTTTTTCTACTAAAAACAAGTTAAATAATATATTCCAGAATTACATTTCCCTTCTATACCACTCTGATCTCTCAGCCATATCAGCTGATGCATCTAGGCCTTCCTTCTATTGTTTCTAATGAAGAAGATACCACTTTACAGCATAAGTTCCTGTTAGCAAGCTTAAATGCATGACTCTGAATTTGTATTATTGAATTTATTTCTTTTTTTTATTATGTAAGTCCTTAAGGCATTTAGCAACACAAGGAAATTTTTAAAAAAATTCTGTGAATGATGGAATGAACGAAACTTGGCTACCAGAATTTCTCTGCCATATGGATTCTCTGATGTTTTATTAGTTTTTCATCAAGGCCATTAATTGTGCCTGTCGTCTTCTATCTAGCTGCTGCTTTTCACAATGCCTATAGTAAGCCTTAAGCTTCTAAACTCCTAACGGTCTCTCAATAGGATTCAATCTGATCACTTAATTCCAGACACATACAAAAATGCATCAGGCAGACTATGAGTTTTATTTTATTAGGAAAATTAACTGAAATGGGATAAGCAGGCAGCAATGAGAGCTCTTTTGAACTATAACAACTGAAGAGAATTAGAATCTATTAAGCAATCCATTAAGTAAGTTTCTCACTGCATTACTATCTAGTCCTTCTTCAAAGCTAGTTTAAAATGTCTGAATCTATAGATCTTGCATTACTTCCCTTGATATACTGATCCCTGGCATAATATATCTCACTGATAGGAATTTATTCCATCTTAATTTCATCAAATTATTCATAGTTATATTCCCCTGTGCCACCATAAATAATTTCTCTTCATCCTTGGGATGAAATCTCAGCCCCTCAGAAATTATAAGAGTTTTGCTGTTGTGAGGCCAGAATTTCACCCTTGGTTTTGCATGCTTGAGATACCTTAGAATGTTATAATAAGTTATCATTTATGTAGGCCATAAATATATATCTGTTTTAATCAATCACTGGAGAGAGCTTACAAGAGATATGAAGATTGAAATATGAAGTCAGAGCACTTCATTGGAAAGGCAAAAGCATTCATCCAATAAACTGTCATACATGATTAAACAGGTTAGAAAAGAAAGACCACCTGGCAGGTAGAGGCTAAAGAAAATGCTGAATGTTGATTGAAAAATATACATATCACAGAAGAGTGATTTCTTATAGCATGAAATCCTTTCCTTTGTTGAAATGTCTTTGTCCTTCTATATGAAGCTTTTAGAGTAGGGGGAAAAAAAAAATAAAAGGAAATGCTGGGGGAAAAAAGACATTAAGTGGCAGAAGAGAAGCACAAATGATTTCCAGGGAAAGGAAGGGATGGGAAGCAAAGGGAAGGGAAGAGATGTAATTTTCCTGAATTCATTTCCACATCTTTTTCCAAGTTCCAGGGCTCATGATTATTCTTGTACCATCTTTTCCTTTTCTGTTCTCCCCACCACAACATTCAGAAGCCATAATTTTTGCTACAGCTTTGAAAAATACAGCACTAAAATGAAGTGGAAAATAGAATTTGGAAAACAAAGAAAAAGCTGGCTGTTATATGTTATTGTATATGTTTTTCTTATTTTTATTTTTCAGATTTCTCTTTCGACATTTTCAGTATTGTTGACTTTTATCACAGTTAGGGTCATTTGACTAGTCTTCTGCTGTTGCACAGGTAGGCTAAAATCTAGGTAGAGCAATATAATATTGAAAAATCAAAGCCATGGTGATTATGCAGTACCGCAACATTCACCCTTTCAAAGAATTTTCAATTTATTCATGAGAACAGAATTAAGACTACCAAGGGGGTTTTACAGAGAGCAAAGCCTTCTGCACTGTGGTCCCTACACAGTGATATGTAGCACAGATTAGTATTGTATTGGCATCTGACAATGGAAAGTTTTCCTGTAGGATAATGATGATATGACATCAAAGAAAACAGAATGTTTTAGCAGAATGATGGAGTG
This sequence comes from Strix aluco, assembly GCF_031877795.1. Lineage (NCBI taxonomy): Eukaryota > Metazoa > Chordata > Aves > Strigiformes > Strigidae > Strix > Strix aluco. Next base: position 34,498,636 of record NC_133931.1, read on the forward strand.
GCTTTACCTTTAAAAGAGATGGAATTAAACTTCAGTATAAAAGATACATGGCACTATTTGCAGTTCGTAGTTTGCAGCAGAAGCCTAAACAAAATATTTACAGAACATGATGTTCTGATGTTTTCACTCTTATGTGAGTATTCAAATAATTCTAAGAGACTCATGTAAACCAGGTATATCTAATCTCATTGCTGGGAGTGTTTCCCAGTTGCTGGATCAGAACAACTCAGAAATTATTTATCGTTGAAAACATTTGACAGAAAAAGGCTATATATGCCATCATTCAATATTAACTACTGTAAACAATCAAAGTTACACCAACCTTGGTAAGTTAGCCTGCCAATCTATACTTACTGCCAACTCTAATAAGAAAAAAATTAACCCTAACACTGTGCAAATGGATACAGATGGAACTGCTACATAGGTTTCATTCTATACTTTGTATTAGTTTCCTACCCTTTCCCTCTTTAGAGAAATTACCTTTTCAAAACATGCAGGCATTAAAATAAATGACTGAATTGTTCTGGTACTCATTGGCTTAGGAAGGCAAGCCCATCTAGTTTGTATTTTGTATGTGGACATGTTAAAATTCTGGTAACCCAGTTCAAGTCCCAGAACCATGCTACCCACTGGGATAATTTTACATGAGAGACATATTTGTACAGCTAAATCCTTGAATATTTGCCCTGAGATCTTAAATTCAAATCACAGATTTTTTACATTCCATATCCTCTTATCCCGCTGCAGCTTGTACTTACTGTGTAGATGTCATTTGGGTACTGGCTGAAGACGCCAGCCCGAGGGCAGCACTCATTTCCCTCCTCAGCCACACTCTGGGAGACTTGGTGCTAGTGGTTAAGGACTTGGTCCAAACAAAGGTCTCTACCTGAACCTGCAGAAATGTTTTTTCTTTTTTCTTTAGCAATAGACTTTTCTGTGTGCTTATATCTGTGAACATCTAGAAACACCCACTCTGAAGAGTGTAGTGCAGTTCTGCATTTTGCCCAGAAGGCTAAGACTAGCTGGGGCCCAAAAATGGGACTTTCTCCAACCTGACTACCCTGAATGGTTTGTGTGTCCTCTGGATACAATTAAATTCAGGAATAAAACTGGTTTCCTTGCCTAGTGAAATGCTTCCACCCACTTTCTTTAAAACACAAGTAGAAGAAATACTATCAATATTATTGGATTATTGGCCTCCTTCACATAAGGTCTACCTCCGTACGTGTGTGAAATAGTAATATTTAGTTCTTGTGAGGAAAATCGAGTCACATCACCAACGCCCAGCGAAACACTCCTGTCACTGTCCATCTATAGGCTGTTCAAGGCTTGTCTGATGCTCTACTCTTGTCAGAATTATACTGCCTCAGGAAAGGATTTAAGAAAGAGAGGAGTGATTTACATAGTAAGTGGGGCATTCATTTGAGAAGTAAGACACTGGAGTCCCATTTCTTCTTCCAAGCAATTGTACTGAATTTTAACCAATCACCAGAATTTCAGGGTAGGCAACCTTTGTGAGGATTACATTTATAGATGTAGTTAAAATACTCGGGATTTCAGGTTAGCCAACATCTTACATGTATCCTAAAAAAATATAAAAAATAAAAAGGAAAAATAAAAAAATCTAATTTAAAGTTTCATTGGTCTTTCAATTCCTCTACACTCCAGAACTCTGCGTAAGTTTTTGCTATCCCCATATTACATGTCCAACCCAATGTTCCTACTGCAATTTTCATTATCCCTCTAGCCATGAAAATTTAATCTCAGATACACCAATAGGAAACACAGAAGAGAATTTAACAGAACTTTAGCATTAATCTTCAAGGTATTAAAATTTTTGTCCCATAGAAAAGAAAATATTTGTGTCTCCTGAAGTCACACTGAATATTGGTAAGTATGAGAAATAATTTTTTTTTTCACTTTATCTCCAACAACAGCCATTAGACATTCTGTAAAGAATCAAATCTGAAGTAACTAGATATATTTCCAAAGACTTAGCAGAAGTTCTCTCAATGCCATTCTACCTAAGAATTTCTTATTACAAATGATGGAAATGCAGTTCAAAATAAATGAGTTTTCCATAATGATCTGATCTTTTCATAACTGAGATATTTTCTAAAAGTTTTTTTTTAAAATTAAAATATAGATAAATAAATACATCACCAAGCTTCATTGCATTTTCCTATTTTTTTTTTCATAAAAGAAATAGAAGTAGATGAATAAAAAATGAAGAAGAATGAATCATTTCAAAATAAAAATGCACCAAAGAACTGGCATTTATTCTTACTAGGCCATTTTTCTAAAATCATTCAAAATGAACAAACAAAAAAAGGCAATCAAAGCTGATTTAATAGCCTCTGGTGTAAGGAATTAAGTTAACACTAAGAATTAAGATACAAATTTCCTATCAGTTATGTAGGACAATATATTATGTGATGGAAGAAAAAGGAGAGAGGAAATTCAGCTGCCAAATGTAGAATATTTCTACATATAAAATTTTTTTGGTAAGTCACTTGGAAAAATGCAAAAAGAAAAAGAAATGTCTGCAAGAACTCAGAGCCATTCCTGATGTTGTCTTCCCAGGATACTTATGTTCCAGCTGTATTCTTAACCATGGCCATTCCTAAGCATAGCTGCAAGCTGACTTGATAAACACTTGTCACCATGGTATGCCATTGTTGAAGGAACAGGTGATGAGTTATCTTTTTCACAGTGGTATAGTAGAATAAACTTCGATTTCTGTCTGAAATCAAAGGTTAGAAAATCAAATTTCCAATATTTTTACCATATAAATCTAATTTTGAAAGTTATATATACAAGTTTTAATGAAAATTTTTTGGGAAAATGTTTTACTGTTTTGATTTATCAGTTTCCATCAGAGATTTTGCTAGAACTTTTTCTCAGCTTAAGTTTTAGGTTGCATCCAAGCACACTGCATTTTTCTCCCCTTTCTCTCTCATAAAAACCAGTATTAATAGATGATGTTACTGAACAGAAGGAACCCAAGAATATAACTCCAAACTGCTGCATCCTTAAGATGAATCCTTAATCTTTACTTCTATGTAAAGCACGTCAAATTTGTTTTGAATAAAATCTGCAGATGGGACTTTTTAATGCAATGAAAGCAATTTTGAATTGTGTCCTTTCTGCCAGACTTTGATTATTCTATTGAAACACATACTATTGTTCCCATCTATTTCATATCAATGAGAGATAAGGATTGTTTTTTCTAGGATCTTGCTGTCATCCTTAGCCACTGTATTAATGATCAAAATATAAAAAATACAAATGATAACACACAGCACTGTGCATTTAACTTGGTGAACTTAGGTCAACAAATACCTGTTGTACTACTCTCTGATAGGTAAAAAAAGCCTGAAGCTATTTGTTTAAAAGCTGACAAAGTCAGTCAGCATATTGATGTTAGTTTACTACAGTGTGTAGGGAAAAATTGTGCTTAAATAAATGTTTGTGAGATTCAGAGGCACCCATCTTCATCACCACTCTCATCTTGGCAATAAAAGTATTACTTCTGATACAGCTTGTATAATCAGTCATGTGGTTTTATATTTCTCAGTGTTTTACCAAGTATGCCTGCTGATTGCCTGAGTTTACTCCTTCTTTCAGTAGATTTCTCAATGGGCAGTGGGGTCAGAGATCATTCAGATCTGTGACTGTTAATGCTAAGGTATAAAGCAATAGGCTTTCTTAGGCGAGGATGAAACTGAGTATAAATACAGAGAACAAGGTTTCTCAGCCAGGAGGTGATGTGTGTCAGAGGCACATGGAGAACATGCCACATTTAGATACATTTGAGTGTAGGAGGGGGCTGCATAAAGTGGTATAAGTGACTGCAGGCAACGTTGTGTTCTCTGAATCAGTAAAGAAGCTGTGGCTTTCTATGGCTGTGTTTCTGCAGGTGAGAGTGTTTTTTGTCATAGCCAGGGGAAAATGGTTATTAAGGATCAATATAGAAGTGTCTTATCTTTCAGGCACACACGTTAATCACTAAGAAGACTAAGAAGGAGTTGCTTGTACTTCCCTGACACTGGATTTGTTGCCATGGCCATACTTCACTATCCCTGTCAGAAGCACTGTTCCAGTATCACGAACAGGTCCTCTTCCTAAACCATGCCTTGCCTCTGTAACGTGTGCAGGGCTGTCAAGCGCTTACATGACAGCAGCAATCTAACAGCCCCTCCTTATTCTTACATCCTACTTGTCCTGCCACTGCACCTTATAGCCATGAAAGACTGCAACAGCATTTGGCCTGGCAGCCGTGGTGTCTGTTCCTCTGTCTCTCCTTTCCCTCCTCTGTCTGTTGGGCCACAGAAGGGTATGGATGGTGATGAGCAGTCAGTGTTAGCAGAAATCGTCCTCAGAAAGCTTCCTCTGCCCTTGCAACTTTACAGACAACCCTACACAGCGAACCATTTTCACCAGTCACCCCAGGTCTCAGCCCCTCACACCCTAGCATAACCCCATGCACCCCTCCTTATGCGAGCTCTCACAGCTTATGTGTCTGCCCACACCAAAAGTCTGTCAAGTATCTTTCTGTAAACACCATAGACCACAGAGTACTTACTGTTTTTTTGATTTGTAAAACTCCTCCCATCAACACTAAGAAGACCTTCTGCTGTTTAGTCCATGGTGCAAGGGGTGGGCACAGTCTGAAGTACAGTTGTTTGTTGAAAAGATACAATAGTCATGATAGAACTGAGGCAAAACCCACAACAAAACATGGAAATTGTGCACATCTATACTAGAGATGTGATCTTATTTTCCATGTATGATCTATCTTTACACATCAGAGCCTGCTATTTCTAGCTGTCACTTGAGACAGGATTTATAGAGAAAGTTTATATGGTTTCCCACCTCAGTTCCATCAAGCTATTGTTCTAATTTCTGTATTTATTTTTCATAATCTGAGGCAAGAGTCAGACCTGCTATGAGAACATACCTCTCATAAACCTATAAGGAAGGGAATGTTTTATGTAAATATTAATTCTTACTAGCTCAAAGGATTAGGAGTTAGGGGCAGGAACCAGCCCTACATAAAACCAGCTCTAGAGACCAGGCTGTGTAAAGTTGAAAGAACCAGTCCAGAAAAAGAAAGGCAAGAAATGTCTAAACAATGCACAGAGAAAGGAGGAAGCCAACAGAAATAGGGGTCACAGAGGACGACTCTGAGGTATGAGCCTGAAGTATGTTGTATGTGTTATTACCACAGCACCTTGCCCTTTATTCAGAGCCCTGTAGATTTAGCACCCCCCAGAGGATACAGTATTTTTTCATAAGACTCATTTGTTTTAAGACTTTATACTCCCCCCATTAGTGTGGAATGCAATGAGTGGGACTATTGTATAGGATTACTGTGCCCAGTTAAACAGTTCTTGGTTTTCAGCTTGCTGGCTGTTCTTCAGAGAAGTGTAAAGAGGTACCTCTGTATTAGATTCTGCAAAGCCTTCTGGCTGATATCATATAAATGCAAAATATTATATTATTTTAAAGCATGCTAACACTGGAACCCAGAGGGATGAATACATTTTTGTTTTTTATTTTCAGTGGAAAAGAAACTGAAGCTGAAAATAAAATATGGTTCCTGGATAGTCAGCCTACTGTATACAGAGGATGGGGAAACTAAATGAAACCCATTCACAGTAGGTTAAAGTTGGCCACAGAGGCAGCTGACATTGGAACGTTACTAGAGAGACCATGTTGTTGTGAGTTTATTGACAGCTTCTTGAACAGCAGAAATAAACAGAGCACTGGCTTTTAATTTTAGGGTATATTTGTACCCTACTAAACTAAAGACCCCAGTGACGTCTGTCTCAAGTAACTGGCACCACCTCTGTTTTTTTTAAGCAACACTGATAAAAGATGATTCAGCACTGAAGAGGTCCTCTGTACAGCATGTATGCTGTCTTCAACTGAGTTATCAATAAGCACTACTTTCAAGGACTGATATAATCTTATTTTTACCTACTGTCATTACATTTAAAATAATTCAGCTTTGAAAGTAAGAGATCCTCTCCTATGATGACAGTCTAAAGATTGGCTGCATTCTCCAGCTTCCTTAGCATTGTACTCCTGTGAAGGAATAGCAATGGCTCTGGTGAGAACTTGGTGCACAGTAAAGCATAAAAAAGCAGAGAATGAGTGTTGAGGGCACATAACCTGTGCCAGATGGATACCTGTAATCAAGCAATGGTAATTTTTTTCTTTTTTCCTGAAAGTGCTGCCCTTCCTTGCATACCACAAGGAGTCAGGACAACGACTTCAGAAACAAGGCCCTGGCAGCATTCAAGAGTCAGATTCAAGCAAATCTCCTTTGCAAGTGTTTGCATACTCTAAATGTATTTGGACCTTTAATTTGAAAATTATTTCTTGAGTAGTCAATCTCATGTAGTTTCTCTCATGTTATTTAATTCCAAATGTGCTGCTTTTGGGTACTAGGCTGCTAAGTAAGTCTAAGTGATTTGCCTGGATGCAGATGTATAGAACAGTATTCTGTCTCATGCAAATTCTTTATGCATTTGTTTTCTTCCACAGACTGAGTCACAAGACATGAATGTTTCACGGTGTGGTCTTCACCATGCCCTGGACATATGACTTGGAACACAGATAATTCAAGTAGTACTTGGATGCCTTGTAAATATATACTTTAGTAGCTACACTTCCATGGGGGCAACAACTGATGATCCCTCCCACTCATTCACCATGTCTGTCCTTTTCTGTCACAAAACATAGTCCCAGAGGGCAGCTCTCCATGCCTCAGAAAAAATATATGTCTGTCTACACCCACAATGACTGTCCAACAACTGCACCAGTGGTGATGCTGTCTTTGCTTGAGAAGAGATGAATCTTACTTTTAAGTACAACTTTTGGGTAGCAGCTTCAGGCTAGTTGATTTAATTATTTTTTGTAACTCAAGAGACTGCTAAGATTACTTATAAGCAGTTTATAAGTGTAAATAAGCAGAACATAGTTAGCAGGAGCCAGTACTAATCATGTTCACAAACTGGTGATAATGACAGGAGCAAAATTTCTCTTCCATTATGAGTTCTTAGTGTTATGAACTCAGAAGTAAAATAAACAGTTGCGGGCCAGGGGAGTGACCTAAAGCCAAAGTGGACTACTTTTGATTGTGGGAACCATATGAACTTCTGAGAGAAGCTGAGGTTCACTTTTTTGTTGGGATCTTGATGGGAGAGCATTTACACAGAAAGAAATGTAAGGAACTCAATATATACAAAAGGACGAAGTATTATTGTTGTATGCAATGCCTTTTCTACCATAGACTGTCTGAAAATACTAACTTGCTATGCCACAGTTGACACCTTCTCCACACACAAGAGTATCTTGTATCTGTTGTACCAAATCTTCTATCAGGAAAAGAGTATTTCAGTCTCAAATTATCAAAATTAAAGTTGTCCACATGGCAAATTTCCTCTCCACAATTGATTCAGACTAAATAAAGACAATAAACTTTATTAGATAGAATAGAGTATAAATGTACTGAAAATTATTTTAAAGAAAGGATGAGATAAATTATTGCTTTAGAGATGGAGTCTTCTAACAAGGCCCAAGCAGGATAGTGTTTGTGTTTAGAAATTTTCAGACATCCTTAAATAACACTTTTCCCAAATTAATTATTTACTGTCTCACATACTGAACGTATTTTTCTGTTCAGCTAGTATTCATTAGTTAAGTGTAATTTCCTTGATTTATTCATTATTCAACTATACTTCATATTTATTTGATGAGAATTTCCCCACCAGGGATTGATCATTCATTCAGTATTTCAGTCTTAAATAATCCAAATTAAAGCTGTGTTGGTTAATTGTAATTATTCTCATATGTCGCATGCTATTTTTCCTGAATGAATGAATTTAGTGATTATAATCTGAACAAAGGCTTAAAGAGGTCAGTAGAGTTTGAGTTTCCCAGGAACAGGCATTCATTTAATGACCAGTTAAAGATAAAAACTGCATCCTCAGGATGCTGACAGCACTATCTTAAAGGTCCATGTGGGACGAGGCAGATCTGTTTCGTTCTGACACCCTGAAGGAAAAAAATCACTTACGCACCAGGTCACATTGTAATATCTATAGGTTTCGAAACAGATGGCCTAAAGAACATAATTTTTTTTGCTGAACAGGGTCAAATTTCTCACTGAAGCAAAGCAAATAACTGTATAAGGCTGTTTTGAAATATTATATCACAGAGTCAAGGTTATAAAACAATTTAGTTTCCTGATTTCATATCTTTTGATTGTTTAACTTAGAAACTTAACGTCTGAATTACATGTGATAACTTTTATATAACTTGATTACAATTATACAGTAAAAAAATTTTACTTGCAGCTGTACTCGAAGGGGGGGGTTTCAAATAGGTTATCTCTTTTTCTGAAAGACAAACAGGATGTTCAGAACCTTGAGAGGGTAACCAAAATTATCATGTGGTAGCTTCTACTGTTTTCTGTACCTGTTATAAACATTTTAGTAACCTATAAAGTTCAGGACTAAAAAAACATCCAAAAGTGACAACATGCTCAACCCCATCCTTTACTAGGCACTTTTAGAATAGTAGTCATATTGGCAGGTGCTCTTGTTCAATGTTTAGCAGAGAAAAAAACCCTTTCAATTTCTTCTCTCTTTCATTGTTAATTAAAAAAGTCTAAACTTCTGAACCTTTCCCTTTCATAGTTGTTTTTAAGCTTATGACTGAAGTCTCCTTTACATCAGTAACAATTTAATCCTTAACACACTCAACTTTCAGCACATACATAATTTTACTTAACAACAATTCAGAAAAATTCTTTAATTAGCCTGTATTCCTGTCTTCCCCAAAATCAACTGCTCAGCCTCTCCAGGAGTGAGAACAAACTTGGAAAAGGAGATACTGCCTTGGTATGCTGTGTTGTTTGTTTCTTTGTTTAGATGTGTGTCAACACAGAAAGAGGGTTATTGGAACAGATAACTTTTTGTTTTTCACTTCTTCCAGGATACTCTTTCTCAAAATATGATCTGTGAACAGCTTCTGGTTCTCAATATTTCAGAAGGTTGTCTGGAAAATGGCAAAAAAATCACACATTTACACACAGGAGGCAAGCAAATCAACAAACAGAATGATGTAAAGAAGTAAAAAAACACTCAAAATTTAACTTCATTTTTAGCCATATAAGAAAAAACTGGCAACTCTGCAAAAGATGACATGTAGGGTTTTCTGGAAAGGTTAGGCAATTGTTCAGACAAAAAGGTTTAAAAAACCCTGCTCTGGGATACACTGAGGATGAGAAGAAATCATTCAGACTTTTCCCTAGACTAACTCACTGAACCTGCTGAAGACATTCAGTTACCTTCCAAATGTTTTTTTTCCCTTTGCAAAGCTCTCTGAATTTTCCTGAGGAAAAGTCATTCATCCACAGGGTTCGCAGAATTTTGCAGTAATACTTCAGGTTTCAAAAATCTCTGTGAGTTAACTCTTTTAGAGCTAGTAAGATTTTGCAATTCTATTTCCAGGAAACTTTGATGAAATGTTTTCATTAAATAATGAAAAAACAGAACTCAGATTTTCTGTTCCATGCTGTCCTCTATTTTTCTAACAACTGTAATGATTACACCCAATAAAAGTCAGATGAACCATGAAAAGGAGATATTAAATTATTGGCCTGAGGTCTAGATGTGTGATTTTCTCCCATTTCTATGTTTTTTCCTGGAACTCCAGTTGTTTTCTACTTTTAAGATTCCAAGTTTTTACACCATTTCCATTTTTTTCTGTATTTTGAGCTACATTTTCTTTTTGTCTGGTAAAGAAGGCAGAATTATTCTATAGGCTAAAAAATAAAACAACAAAAAAATTTTCTAAAGATAAATCATCAGTGGTCAATCTTGGACATATAACAAAAATTTAATGTTGATGTTAAATATTTTTGTGCATAACAGAGACTAAGTCCCGACACTGCTATCCATCTTCCTCTTTCTTCTTAAGGAAGGTATGATGTTCTTTCACCAGAAAACTAATACCGTCCTTTTAAAGTTCTTGGGTGGCACGGCCTCTCCACTTCTAAAATAAGTGGTTTTCAAACTATAGCCTAGGGTCTCTGGGGAAATCCTCTGGACCACAGGTGGTCCACAGAAGGTAAGTAAGAAAAATATGCCTGCTGAAACCTTACATTCACTATCCCCAGATCTGCTGACTCAATGGAAAAAAACCAAGGGTGTGCTTGTAAACATCAAACCCCACATCTAGGCAACCTAATTTGTTTGTAAACAAACTTATTACATGAAATGTTTACATTTATTGTTGATTTTACAATGTTCTCATGTAACTATCATTATTTAAAGTACATGCTTAGCAAGAAAACACACATATTAGAACAAACTAAACAGACTGTGAAGGAAAAATACATTAAACTTTTGGTTAAAAGTAGAATGAGCCTCACAGGCCAGTGGTTATAATGCTGAACTATGGAGGTAATGAATTCTAAAATGGTCTTTAGAGGGTAGCTTGTCTAAGTGCAAAGCTTAAGGTCATTTGACCAATATCTGGCTGTGCGTAAATGAAAAGATTGGATCTGGAAGAAAGAATCCATATCCAGGAATTAATCTGCATATGGTTTCATAAATTAAAGCCACATGACAAAAATTCTAAATTACAAAAGGAAAATTAATGCCATTTCATAACCAGTACTATTAAGAAGTCTACTGTCTACCCTCTGTATTTCAGTAGTTATGATGCCTCCAGAAGTTCATCTAAGTGCCTCCAGAAACTCAGTGTTCAAAACTGGCTGAATCTTAATCACAGATGACTTAACTTTTGTCATCCCTTGGCATGGATCTGTTACCACAGAGACAATCAATTTGTCTGAATCAATGCAGTCTGAACAATGGAGTAAATGGAAAACTCTTCACAGCGAGAAGCATTCAATTTCATTCCTGAGTGAAGATAGCTCAGATTGTCTATTCTGCCTGCCAAGCAAGACAGTCCCATTGTTCAGGACTTAACAGGCATTGTGGCAAAGGACATGAAAACTTTTTGTTTCCAGTAATGTTAGGGCACAGCACTCTAAATCACAAATCTCTATAACTATTTCATATTAAGTCTTGTCAAACTTGGAACTTAATATTTGCCATCATGATCTCTTCACTCCCATTGTCACAAACCCTGTATCTGTATTTTGGTATTTCTGTGCAAAACAGCAAAGAGAACAGAGAGTAAGGTATTAATAACCTCAAAAAACCCCCAATAATAATTGTCTTTATAATCACTTGGGGAGCTTAGGGCCTGCTCAATATTTTTCCTCCAACAGATATGAAATCTCTGTTTTTCATCTTTTTTCCCCTTCTAATTTTGTTCTTTCACCTACTTCCAAAAGTAACCATAATTAGATAAGCCACTATTTTCTCCACTCTTAACCACATTTAAGAAACAATTTACTTATGAGTAATAAATAAAATACATACTGGTAAGCAAGGATTGCATTTTTTCTCAATAAGCATGAGTTTACTTATAAAATACATGGCAGTCATCCATTTATTATCAATAACTCAAAGGTTTAGACTCTAGCACTTAAATTTTACTATCCTGACTTCAACAGTGAATGTTTTTTTCAATTTAAAAGTCAATGGATCAAATAATATTACTTTGGAGTATTAAAGAAAATCGGTGTGAAACCCCCTTTGTTTTATGTTGTTTAGATCTTGCAAAAAGATTTACTTTCTGAAAACACAGCAATTTTTTCTTTTCTTTTTAGAAAACAATGGACTAAAATTTCCTTAGAAATGTAAATATACCAAATACACTCCATTCCACAGTGTTTGCTCAAAGTTTGCCTTATCTTTGAAGGAATATTTTCCTAAGGAAAGGCTGCTACTAGGCTCATATGATTACACAGGTTTCTGAAATATATTTTGGTGGCTTTAATTTTTTGAAAGATAGTAACATGATTCCAATACAGTTTAACCAACTGGAACTTTATGGTACAATATTCACCATAGTTATTAAAAGCATAAAGTACTGAAAGACATGAACTTTACCAGAGAAACATTTTTGTGGGGAACAAATCTTTTACTTTTGAAAAATAAATATTTCTTTAATCACATATTACAGACATTTTAACCACAGATTTCTGAACAGCACATCTGTTCCTATGTCCACAGTGACGCATCATGTGGTGACATGTCCCATCTATTTATGTCAAGTAGGCCACATTACATCAGTAAGACACCATGCTTAAGAGAATAGGGAATTCTTATACATATAATATAGGAATATATACATAACTGTGAATATGCATGTTTGTATGTTTTTGCCAAAAAGACACAAATGTCTTTATATTAAAAAGAAAGGTCTTGGATCCAGTTCTGATTTCAGTGGCACTTTTGGCCAGTTAAGCTCAGGATGTGGAGTTAAGAAGGAAAAAATATGTATATGTTGTATGAATGCGGGGGGCTTACTCCTGCGTATCTAAATATGGAAGGGTATTGATCTCTTCCTGGCTACATTTAATACTACCAACCCATTATATATCTGATTCTGGTATCCAAAATCTTCTAGCTTTTCCAAGGGAACAGCAGGTTTTGAGGTGTTTTTAAATATGATCAGCTGTTACTTTTTTCCTATTTGAGATACAGGAATTTTAAGTTCTGGTATTTCTGATTTCTTGGAATGTTTCCAAAATGTTTCTGGCTCAAAACCAAATAACTTGGCGTAAAAATATCACATTCTTTTGAGTTCAGTCAGTAGTATTGACTGTTAGTATCATCAGAAGGATTTTAACAATGTGCTGATTTGTTCATTGAATGCTAGGTACGGAAATATTCACAGTTCAGCTAAAATCATGGAAGACAGACACTTTAATACAGAATAGAGAAATTAAAGTCAGCTATACAGCTAATCACGTAATAATAACTATGCACTACTACAAATGAAAAATCAATTATACGAATCTAAAGTAGGCAAGAAATTTCTCAACCTATAAATAAGTGATCGAGAAAAGAGAAGAAGCCTTACAACCTCTTAAAAATTCACCATTCAGTGTTTTGTACATGGCTTAAATGACAACTTGAAATAATGCTGTGAATATTTTCAGATAGACATGGCAGAAATAGCCCAAAAGTGAAGTAATAAGAGGCTTTGTTATGTCCGATTGCATGCCCTAATTTTCCTTCAATGCTCAAATAAATTTCCCATACTTAGAACTGAAAGAATGTTCAAAGGTCTATTATAAAGACACCATACATGGAAGAAGACAACCTAGGTATATAAAAGTGTAATATAACAAATTTTTGGCACACCTGAGATTAAGATCAGGGACATCTACTTACTATTCTACTTGTTATGTTTACCTACAAAATTACCTTACTGTAAACACACCTAGCCCTTTCAGACTTCATGAGCAAATTTTGCAAATATGCATAAAGTAATTTAAGAACATAAAATTTGCTCTAAGACCCTAAAAATAAACAAAAATATTTTGAGTTTACATGCAAGCTTGCCAGCATAAACAAAATTGGCTAGCCTTAGCACATTCCCTCTCTTCTTTTCTGTAGACTTCTCTTCCTGCAGGATAGTACTTTTTGACACTCATTTACTTCATTGCAAAATGGCTATAAAATGCTACTTTGATAGTAATATGCATGTACTTTGTGCAAAGCAGATACATTACTTGGATTACTAGATCTGCAACTAGATTTCTAGATTTGCAACCTTTTTCTCCTTAAAGTACAAATTAATTGTTAAAGTGAAATACAATACTCTATTATAGTGCTTTCTTGAGAGGTACCAACATGTTAAGTTCAAATTCAAACTTAACTAAATCTTTTTTTTTTTTTTATAACTTACTTATAAGTCATCAAATAGTGCTATATTTGGAGTTTCTCAATTTTGTCACAGTTTGGAAGATCTCAACAGAAAATCTACTCCCTCATTTCATAACTTCTCAAGCTGCCTTTTTAATACTCTATTATTTTCAAAATTTTAAACAGGTATAAAACTGACCTTTGTGATTATGCAGCCAGTAAGAAAGGATAAATTTCCAGACATAATCACAAAGATCTGTAGTATACCACAAAAACCTGAAAGTTAAATATTCACTTCAGAATTTTAAGTCTTGACTTGAAGTCCACAACTGGGACCCAGTTATTTCTGCTTTTACCAAATAATCCTCAACCTTTGTTTAAAGATTCTTCAGCATTTGCTTCTTTCCTCCACTAGCTATGTTAAATGAAACCAGCTGAGTTACCAGTGGCCTGTCTGAATATATCATCAATGAACACTGAAAAATCTGTTTTCTAAAGAAAATTCCAACCCATATAAAAATTTTCCACATGTATTCAAAAGGTATATTGGAATTATTTTCTTCCATGAAACAACAACATGACAGAAAGATCAAAGGCACTGTAGAGGTGATGGACAGTCCACTACTGTTCATGAAATCAAAAAAGTAAAATAAGCAACACCCATTTATATAGCAGAGACATCTAAAGCACAGGTCTTTTGTGGCAATAATGAATACATCTACCTTACATCTACCAGACAGAAATTTTTCCATTTTGGGACATTCTGAACAATAGCTAGAACAGCAAATAAAGAAAGCGAATACTAAATAGAAAGAAGCATTCTTCCAGGAACCGAAACTCAACGAATCCTACAAAATTAAAATTAGGTCTAACAGCTAAGAATGAGTTTTACATGAGTACAACATGAGCATGAATGTAAACAACTCATTTGAAGAAATTTATTGATAGATTATTATCAAACTAGAGGGATATATTCAGTATCATTCATAGCTGAATGTCCTGCGTGCTGCCTATTTTTCATTAGGGACATAGATGATGAAATAGAGAGCATATTTGTTCCATTTACAAAAAATGCCATGCAGGGACAACCCACAAGCATTTGGCAAGGCAGGATTAGAACTCAAAGTCATCTCAACAGAGCTGGCTTGATAAAAACAGGATTAGGTTTAGTGAGAGAACAAAATGGTACTCTATGCTGGAATAATCAGCTGAATAAACATACAATGAGAGACATGTAGGTAGACAATGATCAGGAGGGGGTTTAGAGGACTACACACTGAATGTGAGACATCACTACTATATCCATTGTAAAAAAAATTATTATCTAAATTCTGTAAAGAATAATATATTTTAGACATTAAATCTACGTCATTAAGTTTAAGAAGTAGTCACCAGAGAGAAGACCCTCAAAGTGGAATTCAGTCTGGAGCACCAACAAAAAAGCTCTAGAGTAATGATTAATTGCCTAGAAAATACGGTAAATCAACAAACATATAGCTGAAGAGCTGTGGTGGTTTGACCTTGGCTAAATGCCAGGTACCCACCAAGTTGCTCTATCACTTCCCCCCCTTTCCCCTTTTTTTCTCAACAGGGCAAAGAGGGGAATGAAAATAAGATAGGAAATCAAAACAACCCTTGTGGGTAAAACAAAAGCAGTTTTAATATAAGCAAAGCGAAGCAAAGGTCCGTGCGCGGAAGCAAAAAAAAGAAAACAGATTTATTCTCTACTGCCCATGAACAGGCAATGTCGGGCCTTCTCAGGAAGCAGGGCTCTGATACGTGTAGTGGTTGCCTCGGAGGACCAAGGGTGACCCCACCCCCTTCCTCCTTTCTCCCAGCTTTATACTGAGCAGACATCATATGGTATGGAATATCCCTTTGGTCAGTTTGGGTCAGCTGTCCTGGTTGTGTCCCCTCCCAAGATCTTGCCCACCCCGTCCCACTGTTGGGGGGGGGGGGGGGAAATGTCAGAAAGAGCCTTGGTGCTGTGTAAGCACTACTCAGCAGTAGCCACAACACCAGTGTGCTATCGACACCCTGCCAGCTCCCAACATAAAACACAGCACCATGAGGGCTGCTATAGGGGAAAAACCAATTCTGGCTCAGCCAGACCCGGTACAAGAGCAAAAGGCACAGGAGGGAGATGAGAAATATCTTCAAATAAAAATGTGGTAACCACTGAAAGGAAAGAAATTATTTATTTTCCATGTCCGTTGGAAGTAAAAGGTAATACATTTAAACTAACAGGAGAGATTGGACAACACCAAAAAAAAAACATCAAAGAGATGGTGAAAGCTGAGCACAAGCAAAGACAGTTCAGGACTATGGCAATATCTCCATCTTAAAATTGTGTTTGCTTATGGTTTAGATATAATCTATCCTACTCTAGGGAGGGAATATGGACTAGACAAGGACTCATGCTATGGTTAGGGATTTGTGTCCATTTTCAAAATGCTTACCACAGATTTGCTGAAATCTTGTGAATAATGTTGTATTGAGAATATCATATTCAAAATGGTAGAAATAAGACACTACAGGCAATCTTACAATTGCCTTACTGTGGGCCAAAATCTAACAAAAATATCTTTCAAGTTTTTTACAGATAAAAAAATTCAGTCTGAATTTTAGTCTAACCAAGACTGCTGGTGCATTTGCTGTACAAGTGAAAGATGGTTAGGGGATCAGTAGCAATTCCCTACCATAAGCATAATAGAGTTTTGAAAAAAAAAATCCAAGTGCACTGTGTAGAATTCATTTCTTCAAGCCCTTGATGGTTGCATCTGAGCCTGACTATACATCAGACAGCATCTGAATTCTATCTTCTACCTAGATCAGTTATGTTTAAAACAGAGGGGGATTACTTTGCAATTCTTCAATGGTCTTGAAAGGTCTAACTCAAATAATTAACTTTATTTGTAACTGGACACCAACAAATATTAGATCAAAACTGGGAAAAAGAAAGTCATACTACAGATTTGAAATACATCTGTAAACAAGAATTAATGGACACATCATATGCAGAGATACATAAATTAAATGCTTTTATCAAAATGTGTCAGTATTTACATGATTTCAAAACCAGAAGAAATATACCCTTGATACTGTTTTTTTTATAACAGTGTCTTTTCCATTTCTCTTCATTAACAGACTAGTTATGTGTGTTTTCACTTTCTCTTCAAAATTTTGTGTCACCAAATTGTAAATCCATAGCTAACATATTTTAGCCCCATCTATAATTTAATAAATCTTCTCATGCACACAATGGTTGAGAAAACGGTGAAGAGAAACATATACTGAAAATGTCCTGTGTCTTAAATTACTATTTATTTGATTTTTGCTAAACCTTACTAGTGTTTACTTTAATACAAATTTCCATAAGAAGTTCTAACTTTAAGTATTTTTTTCCATTATGATTTGATAGTTTAAAGCTTTCACAGTCAGAGTCCCACTTACTTTCTATACGGAAGTCACATTCAAAATAGTCTATGGTCACACAATTAAAGTGTTTTGTCTAACCATGGTGGCTAAGCAGTCAAACCCAGAATTAGCTAGTAAATGGATCAAAAGCTCCAGGGAATGCTGAGTGCTACTGGAACAAGCCAAGAAGTGTTGGTTGGACACTTGGTAAATATTTAAACCACAGAAACTGGATGGGTTAAACAATTTTTCCTTCAGGACTGTTTTTGCTGCTAAACTGAAAGATGAAAATAAAAACCAGCAATAACAACAGGCAGGAATCCTATTCAGTGCCACTCAAATAATCCCCCTAAGAAAGAAATAATAAAGAGTGATCATCTTTTATATGTTATTACTACATTGTCCTTAGCAAGTAAGTATCACTTGGATAAACAGAACGTCCTTATTATTCCCTGAAAATCACTGCATTTATAGACCTTTTTAAAGCAAAAAATTACTGCTAGTTTTTGGCACAAATTATCCTCTCCATTATGGGTCTCATCTCTTTTCAGTTCTGTGACTATGAGTTGCTTACACAAGAAATAAAGAACTATGAAACCAAGGTTATGAAATAAAATAATTTAATAATATTTCAAAAGTAAGATAGTATATAAAGAAGCAAAATAAAAAGCCTCTGACTATCTTTTTAGCTTTTTTGGTTGTTTTCATTAACTGCTCACAATAAGAAAATATTTGGAGGATCTGTAATTTTTACCATTACTAGTTAAAATATATTTAGTACTAAAATCCTGACATCATCATAGCGATGTGGCCCTTACTGAGCTAGAAACTGACAATGCTCTTAGGGAAAGATAGTTCCTAAATGGAGACTGCTCCACCTAAGTGAGAGTTAATCACAGGCTCATTTGAATGACATATAGAGACATAAATAGATTAGAATCTCAGAAAATTTGTGAGTTTACTTTTCTTTGCATTGTGCATTTCTTCCCAACCTAGTAACTGCTGTTACCATGCTTTTGGTCAAAGCCAGTGAGCAAGCATATGTGGGAACAGATATTCTATGAATAAAGGGTGGATTACTCTAAAACATTATCTTAAATATTCTCAGTTTTCTCTAATAAGGCATTTAAATCTTGCTTCATTTCAGGTGCTATTTTACATGATGAATAACTGGAGGTTTAAGCTTCTCTGAATCTTGCAGTATTTTCAATTATTTTAAAATGTCCATAAAAATTAAGCAGAATATTTTTCCAGAGTAAATTATTATTTATCATCCCTCAGTTGATAAATTCATCAAAAAGTATTTTCAGAAAAGTTTGGAATATGTAATAACATGGGGAAATTCTGCATTATGTGTACTATCATGAGAAAGTAATCAGACAGAAGTCACAAATTTCAATCTTATGGTTCCCAGAGCAGCTTGTAACTAATCCAAGATAAGTTATAGATGCTTCAGGACCTCTAGTTTTAAATAAGTCATCATCTTGCTTATATATTGTAGGAGTGTCAGCTCTGCGCAGCTGTGGGAGATTCAGTATGTTAAGAGTCAAATCATGTGTTACTAGTAAATGATTAAGAGGCAAGTTGGCATTGGCCTGTCAGCCCTGCACAGCTGTGGGAGATTCAATACTTAAGAGCCAAATAGACATCAGCCAATCAGCTCACCTGGAGAGCTCTGTTTGGGGAGCTTGGTAAAGGTGGAGAGCTCTACCCAGGAGAACTCTGCTTGGTGAGCCAGCCAGGACCTCTGTCCTGTGCTGGCTTGGAGAAGCACTAGCTCTACTCTGCGCCAGCCTGGAGAAGCAGTAAGATTTTGAGGAGAAGCAGACCTTGGAAGAAAGATAAGTCAGCTTGGAGAAAGTATGGAAGTGTTTCTGGGAGAGAGGATTGATGACTGTCTAGTCGTTGATTTGCTTATCATGAAGTAAGAGCTAAGGTAGCAAGAGCATAAGTATGTACCATTGTAATAACAAAGGATTTTCCTTCAGCACTTCAATGGAGAGTGTGTGCCTCAGTTGCCACAATACATAGCACTTTATATCTCTATAAAATCTACCTTCTTTTATTTATATCTTACATATATGCATAATACACTACCTTAATGTTGCTGTGGGAACCATAACTTGGTTAATAAGTTTCTGACTTGCGCTGTTTAAGTTCTCAACACATCTCATGACTTGCATTAACGTATTATTTGCACAAAATTCTCTTGCTCTTAAAAACTGTGGTAATTGCACATAAAATGGAAAAGCATTCTGTGTCTCTTTTGAGTGTGTTCAATATTAAAATGTTAAAAAAGAGATAAATCCAGCAAAGTAAAAAAGGAAAAAAACTTGCTTGATTGCAAATTGATATAAATGCACAGAGTCATTTGTTTCAATGTGCAATATGAGACTCAAATGTGATAATGTGCATCCACCTGACATTCTGCCAAATGCTTTCTGAAATGGCTGCACACTGAAATAAACATGATGAATTTCAGCTCAAAGAATAACACTTCCAGAAAGTTATAAGAGCTTGGAAAATGCTGTTTGTAAAGAATATACCTCCTGAACCATAACAATAAACTAGTTCATCTAAAGTCTCTGAGTTTTTTCAGATCAGTCAAGGCCTACAAAGAAAAGACTTGTTTTGAGTGCTTTTTAAACAATAAATTATTAAGCTTTTTATAGTTTGAGAAAAAGAATTTAAAAAGCAAACAAAAATTCTGAAACTCTAAAATAGTTTTGGGGAAGTTATTTGAAATAGCTTGGAAGTTCAAGAAATTAAGTTGTAAATTTCTTGAAAAAAAATTTCAGAATTGATGGAAGATATTACTTTCCAAGGTCTTTTCTTCACTGCATTGATCTTGACAGAGATGTTAGTCCAGAGTAAAGTCCTAAAAGATAATTATAAGACTGACTTCAAGTTTATGTCAAATGTATGCAGTTTTCTTTACAGGTCTGATCTTAGCTTTAGATCTCTGGCAATGCAGACCTCATACTTCAAACCTCTTTTATCATGAGGAAGCTCTATTATTAGGAGGAAGGTCTACACTGAAACGTTCATAACTCTAAACTGGAGTCTGTTTGTTATTGTCTTCCCCGCTATTTTTGCCCACTCACCTGAATCTCTTTGCAGAGTTAAATTTTACTTCTTAACTGAGTACAGACACAGACAGGAATCCTGAACACAAGTGCTCTTTACTTAAGAAAGAAAGCATAAGCATGCCCAAAGCCTCCTCACATCATCATCATTATACTATAGACTTTCCAGAAAATTAGTCCCCCTTGTGGAATCCTGGGTAACTCTGTCATAGCACTTTACATTCCACAGTCATCAGGTGTGGTGTTTCTTCTCTTGCAGTGTTCTGAAATAGTACTTTCCAAAGAAAGTACTCCTAGTTGCATCGTTGTTGGCTAGATGAGCTTTCTGGATTTCTCAGTAAGAAGTTGCAAACTTTTCTATTGGTAGAACAAATGTAAGGATAGTTCCATGTGGGGGACAAAAAAAATAAGAAAATAAAGAGATGTTCTATATCACCCTAAGATCATCTTCATCTTCCTATCAAACCTTGTAGATCATATTCATGCCATGAACACTTTAACTGAGTGAACAAAGTTATTCTAAAGGCTTTATATTTACATTTTTATTTCAATAGATCTTCTCTGAAGCAGGATGTTTTTTTTGAAAATCAGCAGAAGAAAAACTCATTAATGCTCTTTGTGGCACCCAGTCAGCAAAGTACCTTTGAGCCTAAAGGCTATGCTGAAGTCCAGTGTCTTAAAAGTAAAGTACATGTTTAAACGGATTACAAAATGAAATGTATTTATGCCCTTGCTTAAAGGCAAGTATGTGCATAAACACTGCTGAACTGATAATTTTATGATTGCTCATTGTCTAGAATAATTGCTCTTTCAGAGTGTAAGATTCTTATGTAACTCCCATTTACTTCAGTGCGAGTCTTAGCTTCAAGGAAAATGGGAAAGCATTTGGTATTTGTTAGATGCCGTCACTTC
Source organism: Strix aluco (assembly GCF_031877795.1). Lineage (NCBI taxonomy): Eukaryota > Metazoa > Chordata > Aves > Strigiformes > Strigidae > Strix > Strix aluco. The sequence continues at coordinate 34,519,856 of NC_133931.1, forward strand.
CCTCATCACCTGACACTCAATGTATGCTGGAACAGATTTCTTAATGAGGAGAGGAGGTAGAATGGAGGGGGAGAAGGGGCTAAAACCCGTTAGTTTCACTGTTAAATCCATGCCTGGGATTTTATAAAAGGACTCAAAGAAATTGTAGTGCAATAATATCCGGTCCTCACAGCTATTTGCTCAACAGTCAGTGACAAGTTCAGATGATGTAATGCTTCTAGCATGTACATTGTTACTTAAGTGGGTTGCTAATTAATACCATGCTGAAAGACCTTTGGTTGAGTGTCAAGCTACTCAGAGTTGGTCTCTGCAGTTTAGGAAATGTTTCTGCTTCAGCTCCCTCTGTTCTTACAGTGTCACAAAGTCCTCTCTAAACAAGTCTTTTTTTCTTTTCTTTTTTTTTTTTTTCCACTTCAGTTGCCTCAAGGCTCTTAATTGATACATACACAGCACATTGAAAACACTGCTCCTAAATGATTCTAGCAAAATGTGATTTCTTGTGTGTCTTGGCAAATTATTATTAATTTATTGACACTAGAAAATCATTCTGGCAGTACTTTTCTGGGACAGGACCTGGACTGTAAGAATTTTTTTAATTAGAATGGAAAAGCTATTTGAGAATGATGCTCTCAAAATATCTGTGAGGAAGGATGATGTACACATCATATGCTCTAGGGATGCACACAATTTTTTTACATGCAGCTGTTTTTCAGTATTTGATGTGTAAAGCAGTGCTAGTGATTTACTCATATGTTAAGAACAAAATACATGTCCAGGGTCTGCAATGAACCTGTTAGGTAAATTGGAAAAGGCCTTCAACCTCAGTGGTGTTTAGAGGTCCAATTCTTACACACAGTGCCTATTTCCAACAGAAGCAATAGAAATTAAACACTTATCTAAGAACTAGTCATACAAATATTTTCAAGAAACTAGTCCTTAGCAACTCCTTGCAGTAGTAATACTTAATTGCTTAGTGATGTTTCCTGATATGTATTGAAAATTAATATTTAGAGGAAAGGAACTGGAAATAGAATATATAATGTGTATTAATAGTCTCTTATTGCCTTCCAAAGACAATGATTATTCTCTGAAGTGATGTAAAACAAACCATGATGCTCAGTGTTAAATCATTTGTGTGTTTCTCTTATATAGTTTACCTTTTTATTTACAAACCAGAGACAAGTATATTTATATCTGCCTGCTTTAGGTAGAAGGTTTATAAATTTCAGGAAGATTTTTCTTTTTTTGAATAAAGACAAAGCAATCAAAAATGAACACAGAGTTACACACATACTTCTCATTGCTGAAGTCACTGAACAGCGTTAATATGAAATAAAGCCTTATTAAAATGTATTCATAGAGCTAGAGCTGTCTCTGCCTGGGACTATCTGCTCTCATAGGTATATAAACACATCAGAATGCCTGCATCAGGATCACACTTCCATGCCAAGGCCTGGCACTACATCACAGGTTGCAAAACAAATCTTCCAGCAAACAGACAAACTTTTTTCACAGATCAGTTCCAGACAGTAATATACCTAACTCAGTCACTGAATTAATAATTAGATATGATCTATTTGTAACACTGGAATTTCATTCAGCATGTCTACCTCTTTTTGGAGAGCTTGGAGGAACTGGTTAAAACTGTATCTGTTGCAGCTGAATTCCTATTGTCTTGCAAAATTACCTAGACTCAGGACACATTTCAACTAATTACTAGGAATTGTAATATTTCACTACAACTGCTTAAATGTGATTGGCTAATATCCGCTTCAGTTTATTGGAATAGAGATAATGGTCCCTAAAAAAGATTATTGTAGGTTTGCTGAAAGCCACCTTCTCTGAAAAAGCTATGAAATATTCCCAAATGCCAACTGGATTTTCTGCTGGGAGTATAGCACAACATCCTGAAGACCATGCCCATAAAATGGTAACAGAGAAGCTGCTTCTTGTGGTTAATCTATATGGTTAATTTATGAAGTATGTGAAGGTTAATCTAAGGCAATACTATACAAGTCAACTAATAAATGACTAATAAACAACCCATGTTATATTTATCTCATTTTTAGTTAAAATTTTGATTGCATGGTAACTCATGAGAAATAGAGTGTGAAGGGTGGAGCAGGAATTGCCAGAAGTCCTTGGTCAAAATGCTTGAATGTCTTAACTGTTTACAAACAGTAAGACTAAAGTGATTTCAGGGAAAAAGTATGCTAGTGTTCCTAGTTAGATTTCTTGTTTAGGAAAATTACAATCCAGTGGGGTTTTTTGTTAACATTAATTCTAGACTGTCTTCAGAGGGCCCTAGGTGCATTAGCAATAGGTCCAGTCTTCAGAGAAATAGTTAAGTGGCAGAATATCCGAAATAAAGCGCACATGTCCTTGCATCATGTCTTAACTACGTTGCTGTCAGGATAATATGCTAAATGCAAATTCAACAAGGACTGTGTAGAGTTATATCCTGGCAAAAGCACCAGCTAAATTCTTTGTTATGTATAGTAATGGCTCAGTCAGTGAAAGAAAACATAAGGAAGGCTTAGATAAAATTTGCTTATGTTCAATCTCTCAAAACTAGAAGACACCAAATTGTGATATCAACATACCATTTTTCTGATATTAAAAAAAAAAATAATCTCCAGGTACATAAAGCTAGGAACTTACCCTATTATTTGTTTAGGCCAGTTCAGAAAAACTAAAACACCTAAAAGCTCCTGGTGGATTTTATTATGGAAGCTGACAGTAGTACAGAAGAGTACAGTATTTTCTTTTTATAATGTCTAGGTTGGGAAAGACCTTGAATATCATCTAGTCCAACCATTAACCTAACATTGACAGTTCCCAAGTACACCATATCCCTCAGCGCTATGTCGACTCTACTCTTAAACACCTCCAGGGATGGGGACTCCACCACCTCCCTGGGCAGCCCGTTCCAACACCTAACAACCCGTTCTGTAAAGAAATACTTCCTAATATCTAGTCTAAACCTTCCCTGGAGCAATTTGAGGCCATTCCCTCTTGTTATTTGGTTAAAGAGACTCATCCCCAGCTCTCTGCAGCCTCCTTTCAGGTAGTTGTAGAGTGTGATGAGGTCTCCCCTCAGCCTCCTCTTCTCCAGACTAAACAACCCCAGTTCCCTCAGCCGCTCCTCGTACGACATGTGCTCCAGACCCTGCACCAGCTTTGTTGCCCTTCTCTGGACACGCTCGAGTAATTCAATGTCCTTTTTATAGTGAGGGGCCCAAAACTGAACACAGTAATTGAGGGGCGGCCTCACCAGTGCCGAGTACAGGGGTAAGATCACTTCCCTGTCCCTGCTGGCCACGCTGTTTCTGATGCAAGCCAGGATGCCATTGGCCTTCTTGGCCACATGGGCACACTGCTGGCTCATGTTCAGCTGGCTGTCAATCAACACCCCCAGGTCCCTCTCTGACTGGCAGCTCTCCAGCCACTCCTCCCCAAGCCTGTAGCGCTGTTGGGGGTTGTTGTGGCCCAAGTGCAGCACCCGGCATTTGGCCTTATTGAAACTCCTACAGTTGGCCTTAGCCCATCGCTCCAGCCTGTCCAGATCTCTCTGCAGAGCCTTCCTACTCTCGAGCAGATCAACACTCCCACCCAACTTGGTGTCATCTGCAAACTTACTGAGGGTGCACTCAATCTCCTTGTCTAGATCATCAATAAAGATGTTAAACAAGAGTGGCCCCAAAACCGAGCCCTGGGGGACCCCACTCGTGACCGGCCACCAGCTGGCTTTAACTCCGTTCACCACAACTCTTTGGGCCCAGACATCCAGCCAGTTTTTTACCCAGTGAAGCATGTGCCCATCCAAGACACAAGCAGCCAGTTTTGCCAGGAGAATGCTGTGGGAAATGGTGTCAAAGGCCTTACTGAAGTCAAGGTAAACAACATCCACAGCCTTTCCCTCATCCAATAAGCGGGTCGCCCTGTCGTAGAAGGAGATCAGGTTTGTCAGGCAGACCTGCCTTTCTTAAACCCATGCTGACTAGACCTGATCCCCTGGTTGTCCATTATATGACTCTTAATGGCACTCAAGGTGATCTGCTCCATGACCTTCACTGGCACCGAGGTCAGACTGACAGGTCTATAGTTTCCTGGATCCTCCTTCCTGCCTTTCTTGTAGATGGGTGTCACATTTGCCACCCTCTAGTCCAATGGGACCTTCCCAGTTAGCCATGATTTCAGGTAGATCATGGAAAGCAGCTTGGTGAGCACATCTGCCAACTCTTTCAGCACCCTTGGGTGTAACCCATCCGGTCCCACAGACTTGTGTGCATCCACGTGGTGTAGCAGGTCTCTGACCACCTCCTCTTCAACTGTGCTGACCTCAGTCTGCTTCCCCTCCCCTTCTCCCAGATCATGAGGCTGGATGTCCAGGGAACAGCCAGTTCCACTGCTAAAGACTGAGGCAAAGTAGGCATTAAGCACCTCAGCCTTTTCCTCATCCTTAGTTACCATGTTTCCCTCCGCATCCAGTAAAGGAGGGAGATTTTCCCTAATCCTCCTTTTGCTGTTAATGAATTTATAGAAACATTTTTTGTTATCCTTAACAGCTGTAGCCAATTTGAGCTCTAGCTGTGCTTTGGCTCTCCTAATGCTCTCCCTGCATAACTTCACTACATCTTTATAGTCTTCATGAGAGACCTGGCCCCTCTTCCAAAGGCAATAGATTCTCCTTTTGTTCTTGAGATCCAGCCAAAGGTCCCTGTTTAGCCAGGCTGGTCTCCTTCCCCACCTGCTTATTTTTTGGCACACAGGAACAGCCTGTTCCTGTGACTTTAAAACTTCATTCTTGAAGTATGTCCAGCCTTCCTGGACTCCCATATCCTTCAAGGCAGCCTCCCAAGGGATATTGTTAATCAGTCTTTTGAACAGGTCAAAGTTAGCTCTCCGGAAGTCTAAGGTGGCAGTTTTACTAACCCCTCTCTTTGTTTCTTGAAGGATCAAAAATTCGATCATCTCATGATCACTGCACCCTAGACAGCCTCCAACCCTTACTTCCCCCACAAGCTTTTCCCTGTTCACAAAAAGCAGGTCCAGGAGGGCACCTCCCTGGTCGGCTCACTCACCAGCTGAGGTCATTAATGGGTTTTGTTACACATGACTAAATTTTTATTCTAAAACCCTCTAGTAGGTGCATGATCCTTCCTCTGGGCAGCAATATAGATATGCTGAGACATTACAAAGATCCTGCCCTTAAAAACATGTTTTTCCTCCATGACAATTCAATGCTTTTCATTTAATAACCTGGAACAGCTAGAAGAGGATGACATAAGATTAGACCATCCCCAATGAACATCTAAATATGACTTCAAAGACATGAGACACAAATGCAACATTTTTATTAGTAAATTAAACACGGACCCAGGGTGAATTCTCTAGCACTGAGGGTGTGTTGCACAACACAGACTGAGTACAAATATTTTAATATACTTCTAAATCTGTATGTCTTTCCTCTCAAAAGATAGAGCAGACTTATTTTCACTGCTAATTGGGAATAATCTCTAGACAATGCTATTCCCAAAATTTTGCCAAGACAGCATCTAGAAAAGTCTTACTAACTGTTAGGAACAACAGTGCTAGAGCCCATGACCTGGCCCCACAGTACCTACACCAGTAAAAATGGTATATACTTTTAGTAGCATATACTATTTGGTATATAATAGCACATGATACTTTTATAGTTTACAAAGTATGTAACAATATAATAGTGGTCATAGTGGTAGATTAGACACAGGAGTTATAGGAGACCCTCTACCTTCTCAGCTGGATGCCCAGGAAGCCCAAGGTATTATAAGTGTCACAAAAAGTGAATGATTAGACTCCTTGGGAACAGACCAGTAGGTGTACACTTGGGGTGAACTAAATTGCTTTTGTGGCTCTATTAAACATATTGATGAGTTCTGTATGGACTTGTAATGGGACCTGGCATTTATGTAGAAGTCTGCATATAGGCACCTAAGTTTGGGTCAGTTTAATTTTATCCAATACATAATTATTATAAGGATTATCTGGTTTGTGTCTAAGACATCAGACATGAGGTAGTTCTTCACAACATAAGGACAAACAGAATGATGTAGACTCCAATTGCTGTTTCATGGCTTTGTTAAGGAATATAGTGAATGCTCTGCTTCTTCCAGCTCCTCATCTAGCTGGACAGGTCTTGGTATGAAAAAAAATCTGCAATCATCAAATGCTACAAAAGTTCTTCTCATGAAAACATCTGTATTTTTTTCAACAACTATCATTCTGTTCCTAACTTTGTCCTAATTGGTTCCTAACTTTGGGGTTTTTTGATTAGTATTTGCTTGAAAATTATTTGAAACCTGAGTCCAGCATCTTGTACAATATTTTGATCCCACATTAGTAAAACTAGGGACCCAATATGGCAGGAAGCAACACTGATCTAGATGTGCCCTGATGCTTCTAATGAGACAAATAAGGCAACATATTCAGAGGGTGTAAACTATCATAACATTATTACCTATTGCAATTTCTTTAAATTAATTTAAATACATTAAAAGACCCTCTTTTACTGAGTTGGAGGTACTAAACACTTTAAGTGTAAGCACAAAATCCTTGGTGGCATAATGCATCATGCCCACCTAAACCTGATGGAGTACACTGTTTTAATCCAGCATTTTTGTGTACTGTTAAATACTTTCATATATTTCATATCTGGCTGGATAAAGTGATCAAGAAATTAAGCAGTTAAAGCCTTTGATAGTCTTCTGGTCTAAAAATGCAAGTTTTTACTATTCATGATTATTTCCTGAATGGGAATAGAATGACTAATGGAAGGCATCTAGTTGTGTAGAGATAACAGCACACCACTTGTGTAAGACCCTGTGTACAGTTGGCAGCACACAGTAAGATTATTGTTCATAATAGTGACTGATTATTAAATGGTGTCATAAATTAGAGGAGATCTTGAATGGAAAAACACAGACAATGGGATAGACTGAAACCACCATATCAACTCAGTTTAGAAGGAGTTTTGCCAGATGGCTGAAGAAGACAAACAGCAGCTTCAAATGGCACAACCATTTATTCTCCTTGCATATACAGATGTGAAAAGCAGAGGCAGCTTGCAGTTGTTTTAAATTGGCTAATCCCCAAACCTGATCAGCTGCCAGTAAAACCCTTCTGAAAATAGTAAAAGTTTTAATTATTTTAAATATCATCCAGACTAACTCTCCTTCTATCAGTGAAGGCCTTACTGAATAGAAGGGTCAAAGGACAGATTTTAAATGCTCCACTGTATGTCAGTGCTGCTTGATTCACTGATGAAGTACTTTTCCATTTTATTGGCTTTTGATTCTGCTGTTGCTTATGAAAAGGCTAAGAAAGAACCAACAAAGAGACCTATTTTGTTTTTGAAATTCAGGAAATAATACTGAGTATTCTAGTCCTGAAATGCACTGAATTCTCATACAGGGTGCTTCCTAGCGTGGCCTAGTAACTGACACCTCTGTTAGTATGAGAATAAATGCACAAGGTTCAGGTTTATACCTTAACATTCCTGAGTAATTCCAGGTGGAATTACATGCTAAGTCTTTGACAGTGGCATGGCAGCTTTGGGAAATTTTTATCCTGTCCTACCTGCCTCTCAAATCTGTTTGATTCCAGTTCCATCCACCAGAAATAAATGCAACTCTCCTTTATGCCAGAAAAGCCTGTCTGTGGGACTGGGGCATAAACGGAATCTCTCTAATGAGCTAGATATAAAAAAAACGGTACTCTGGGGGAAGGGAGCTGGAAGGCAGACTGAAGAAAATGTAGTATATAACTATTCTCTGAAATCAGAGTGGAGAAAAAACTCCAACTACTATGTTTATGTGTAAAATCTAGGAAGAAATCTTATCAGTAACAAACTGTCTTAGAGGACACGCCAAACCCCTTTTCATGAAAAATGGGAGCTATTTCCATGAAGTTAAAAAAGCAGGAAGATATTTGTATAGAGTAAGCCAAGATTTGCCAACACATTCTTCTGAAGAGGGGAAACATTTGGCAGATCACCCATCCAGGAAAATTTCTGCCTGATTATTCTGCTGTTGGATCGAGCAAGGAAATGGGAGGAATTTGTGTCTCTCTCAATCATGTACTTTTGCCATACCTTCCATGGGGGATTAAATAAGCAAATCCATATGAAAATAATCAGCTATGTTGCTTTATCTCTATAGCATCTAAGTTATTAAAAAAGTGAAAGAAGGTTATTTATGCTTGAAAACATAATTTTTAAAATAATAAATTGAAAAAATTCTTTAAAAAATATTAACAAAATGTTCCAGCATTATTAGCTAAAAATAAAGAATTAAAAATAATTTAATGTATTTTCAGATAGATTAAATACAGAAAAAGGATGGGTTGAAAAGAAACTTTTCACTACTGTGCCACTTTTCTGGTCCTTGAAATTGCTAGGTAGGTGATATGACATTCAAATGTGACTAGCAAGAGGTATCAAGCCTCATACCAGCATGTAAAACTAGCCAAGTTTGAACAATAACATAATAGGCTGGGACTCAGGAAAGGTGGTTCTAGTCTTAATTGGACTACTTCGCTCCTGTGTCACACATTAATATGAACACTTTGCTAATAATCTAATTTGCAGAATATTTTGAGGTCTCTTAATCTCAAAGTTGTCATACAAAAAAAGATAGATAGTATTACTGATAATCTCAGGTATGATTATTAAAATACTTTAGTGAAGCATACTTGCTAAATATTTTTAAAAGTATTACACACAAAGTAATATGTGGGACATTTTGAGGAAATTCAGATTTAGGAACATCAAGCAATTTTTCACATGTGAAGCAAGTCACTGATCAGTTCCTTCTTTTTGCTTCCTGTCTTTCTACCCTAAGCATGAACAGACAGCTAAATCAACTCCTAAACCTAAGTCCTATTTAATAAAAAAAAAAAGGAATGTATTCGGGTTTTTTAATTTTTGAAGTTCTTGATTCTATGTGGTATGTTTCCTGTATATATGAGGAGCAGTACATGGGCATTTTGTTCTGCCAGCTGAAGAAAAAAAGAAAGAATAAGAGGAAAAATACCCAAACAAAGAGTTCTTCTTCTAAAGGAGGCTGTTAAAGGTATGAGCTAAGTTACTAGAAAACATATACAAGTGGCTGAGATTGGTGTAATGGCAGCAGCTTTAAACACAGTGTAACTGCCATCAATAATCACTCACTGAGGTGATTGGCTCTGGTGCAGGCATGGAGGACCACAGCATACAGGGGGGTATTTCCTCAGCCAGGGAAACTCCAGGAGAGCACAGAGACCCACCAGGAGCCAGCAACTCTCACGAGCAAGAGCAGCTGACAAGGTGTGGACGAGGCCAGGAGTAACAGTGGCCACCCCCACACACCCACAGAAGGCAGCCCAAGGGAGCACCAGCGACTAGGAGCACTACAAACAGAGCAGGAAAAGAGGGCATGGAACATCAACCAGGGCATGGCGCGGCGAGTGGGGAAGGCACCTCTTCAAAGGAGGGACATTCCACTAGTCAAGTGGAGAGTCTTGAAACACACGTAACCCAGCAACCAGGCAGCTAGAATACAGAATCACAGAATCATCTAGGTTGGAAAAGACCTTGAAGATCATCCAGTCCAACCATTAACCTAACATTGACAGTTCCCAACTACACCATATCCCTAAGTGCTATGTCAAACTGACTCTTAAACACCTCCAGGGATGGGGACTCCACCACCTCCCTGGGCAGCCCATTCCAACACCTAACAACCCGTTCTGTAAAGAAATGCTTCCTAATACCCAGTCTAAACCTTCCCTGGTGCAACTTGAGGCCACTCCCTCTTGTCCTATCGCTTGTTACTTGGTGAAGAGACTCATCCCCAGCTCTCTGCAACCTCCTTTCAGGTAGTTGTAGAGTGTGATGAGGTCTCCCCTCAGCCTCCTCTTCTCCAGACTAAACAACCCCAGTTCCCTCAGCCGCTCCTCGTACGACATGTGCTCCAGACCCTGCACCAGCTTCGTTGCCCTTCTTTGGACACGCTCGAGTAATTCAATGTCCTTTTTATAGTGAGGGGCCCAAAACTGAACACAGTAATCGAGGTGCGGCCTCACCAGTGCCGAGTACAGGGGTAAGATCACTTCCTTGTTCCTGCTGGCCACGCTGTTTCTGATGCAAGCCAGGATGCCATTGGCCTTCTTGGCCACCTGGGCACACTGCTGGCTCATGTTCAGCTGGCTGTCAATCAACACCCCCAGGTCCCTCTCTGACTGGCAGCTCTCCAGCCACTCCTCCCCAAGCCTGTAGTGCTGCTGGGGGTTGTTGTGGCCCAAGTGCAGCACCCGGCATTTGGCCTTATTGAAACTCCTACAGTTGGCCTTAGCCCATCGCTCCAGCCTGTCCAGGTCTCTCTGCAGAGCCTCCCTACCCTCGAGCAGATCAACACTCCCACCCAACTTGGTGTCATCTGCAAACTTACTGAGGGTGCTCTCGATCCCCTCGTCTAGATCATCAATAAAGATGTTAAACAAGAGTGGCCCCAAAACCGAGCCCTAGGGGACCCCACTCGTGACCGGCCACCAACTGGATTTAACTCCATTTCACCACAACTCTTTGGGCCCAGACATCCAGCCAGTTTTTTACCCAGCAAAGCGTGTGCCCATCCAACCCGCAAGCAGCCAGTTTCGCCTGGAGAATGCTGTGGGAAACGATGTCAAAGGCCTTACTAAAATCAAGGTAAACAACATCCACAGCTTTCCCTCATCCAATAAGCAGGTCACCCTGTTGTAGAAGGAGATCAGGTTTGTCAAGCAGGACCTGCCTTTCATAAACCCATGCTGACTGGGCCTGATCATCTGGTTGTCCCGCATGTGTTGTGTGATGGTACTCAGGATGAGCTGCTCCATCAGCTTCCTGGGCACCGACGTCAAGCTGACAGGCCTGTAATTTCCCGGATCATCCTTCTGACCCTTCTTATATATGGGCGTCACATTGGCCAATTTCCAATCTGTCGGGACCTCCCCGGTCAGCCAGGACTGCTGGTAAATGATGGAAAGCGGCTTGGCGAGCACCCCAGCCAGCTCCTTCAGCACTCTCAGGTGTATCCCATCCAGTCCCATAGACTTGTATGTGTCTATGTGATGCAGCAGGTCACTGACTATCTCCTCCTGGATTGTGGGGGGGGTGTTCTCCCAGTCTTTGTCTTGATGTGGGAAAGAAGCAAGTCAACATCAGCCTGTCAGCCCTGCACAGCCCTGGGATTGCAGCAAAGCTTCGACGTATCTTCTGGCTCAGGAGGCTGGATTCCATCTGTAGGCGTTGATGATAAGTTCCTTCTCCAAGTGATAGAGGACCCAACAAGGAGAGATGCTATGCTGGACCTTGTTCTCACCAACAAGAAGGGTCTGGTGGGAGTGTGAAGCTCAAGGGAAGCCTTGGCTTCAGTGACTGTGAAACAATGGAGTTCAAGATCCTTAGGGCAGTGAGGAGGGCACACAGCAAGCTCACCACCCTCGACTTCAGGAGAGCAGACTTTGGCCTCTTCAGGGATCTGCTTGGTACAGCACCATGGGATAAAACCCTGAAGAAAAAAGGCGTCCAAGAAAGCTGGCTGATATTTAAGGACCACCTCATCCAAGCTCAGGAGCAATGCATTCTGACAATGAGGAAGTCAGGCAAAAACACCGGGAAGCCTTCATGGATGAACAAGGGGCTTCTGAACAAGCTCAAACATGAAAAGGAAGCCTACAGCTTCCTACAAGACAGGTAGCCTGGGAAGAATACAGAAAAATTGTTCAAGCAGCCAGGGATCAAGTTAAGAAAGCTAAAGACCTGATAGAATGAAATCTAGCCAGGGATGTCAAGGGCAACAAGAAAAGCTTCTATGGGTACGTCAGTGATGAAAGGAAGACTAGGGAAAATGTGGGCCCTCTCTAGAAGAAAACAGGAGACCTAGTTACCTGTGACATGGAGAAGGCTGAGTTACTCAATGACTTTTTTGCCTCAGTCTTCACCAGCAAGTGCTCCAGCCACACTGCCCAAGTCACAGAAGGTAAAGGCAGGGACTGGGAGAATGAAGAACCTCCTACTGTAGGGAAAAATCAGGTTTGAGACCATCTAAGGAATCTGAAGGTGTACAAGTCCATGGGACCTGATGAGATGCATTGGTGACTCCCAAGGCAACTGGCAGGTCAAGTGGTTAAGCCACTATCCATCATATTTGAGAAGTCATGACAGTTCAGTGAAGTTCCCACTGACTGGAAAAAGGGAAACATAACTCCCATTTTTAAAAAGAGAAAAAGGAAGACCCAGGGAACTACAGGTAAGTCAGTCTCACCTCTGTGCCCAGCAAGATCATGGAGAAAATTCTCTTGGAAACTATGCTAAGACACATAAAAAATAAGGAGGTGATTGGTGTCAGCCAATATGGCTTCACTAAGGGCAAATTGCGCCTGACAAATTTGGTGGCCTTCTACAATGAGCATTGATGGATATGGGAAGAGCAAGTGACATTAACTCCCTGGATTTGTGCAAAGCATCTGACACTGTCCCACCTGACATCCTTGTCTCTAAATTGGAGATACATGGATTTAACAGATGGACCACTCAGTGGATAGGGAATTGGCTGGATGGTCGCACTCAAAGAGTTGTGGTCAACAGCTCAAAGTCCAAGTGGAGAGCAGTGACAAGTGACATTTGTCAGGGGTTGGTATTGGGACCAGCGCTCTTTAACATCTTTGTCAGGAAGATGGACAGTGGGATTGAGTGCACCCTCAGCAAGTTCACTGTCGACACCCAGCTGTGTGGTGAGGTCAACATGCTGGAGGGAAGGGATGCCATTCAGGGGGACCTGGACGGGCTTGAGAGGTGGGCCCATGCAAACCTCATGAAGTTCAACAAGGCCAAGTTCAAGGTCCTGCACATGGGTCAGGGAAATCCTAAGCACAAATACAGTCTGGGTGGAGAATAGATTGCCATCAGCCATGAGGAGAAGGACTTGGGGATATTAGTTGGTGAGAAGCTCAACACAACCCAGCAATGTATGTTTGCAGCCCAGAAAGCCAACAGTATCCTGTGGTGCATCAAAAGAAGCATGACAAACATATTGAGGGATGTGATTCTCCCCCTCTACTCTGCTCTGGTGACACCCCACCTGGAGTGCTGTGTTCAGCTCTGGGGCCCCCAACATAGGAAAGACATGGATCTCTTGGAGTGAATCCAGAGGAGGCCACGAAGATGATCAGGGGGCTGGAGCACCTCACTTGTGAAGACAGGCTGAGAGAGTTGGGGTTGTTCAGACTGGAGAAGAGAAGGCCCTGGGGAGACCTTATTGTGGCCTTCTAATACTTAAAGGGGGCCTACAGGAAAGCTGGAGAGGGACTTCTTACCAGGGATGTAATGATAGGATGAGGGGTAATGGCTTTACACTGAAAAAGGGTAGAGAGGAAATTCTTTACTGTGAGGGTGGTGAAACACTGGAACAGGTTGCCCAGAGAAGTTGTGGATGTCCCCTCCCTGGAAGTGTTCAAGGCCAGGTTGGACAGGGATTTGAGAAACCTGATCTAGTGGAAAGTGTCTCTGCCCATGGAAGAGGGGCTGGAACTAGATGATCTTTAGGTCCTTTCCAACTCAAACCATCCTATTATTCTATGAAAATAGTTGTTGGCTATTTTGGGCATAAAATAATTTTAAAAACCCAATACTTATATCATAGACTGGTTTGGGTTGGAAGGACCTTAAAGATCATCTAGTTCCAACCTCCATACATTTCATATTATGTGTGAAAACAGAACTTGTAAAAAAATTTCAGAATGAATTGCAGTTCTCCAAATTATTTCTCCATTACATGTATGTGAAGAGAGTTCTAATATTAAAATAATACCCACATCATACATCAGATTTTTAAACACATTCTTTTTAATTGCTGTACATACCATAATATTTTTTCTTACATTGACAAAACTGTGAACAGCTTGTAAAATAAATATTCCTCACATAAAATTAGTTAAGGTTGAAATTTAAGTCAATATTGCTATCCATCTGCAGAGACAATTTGTATGAAGGTATAGATATACAAAAGGAATTGGTTGCTTAGAATTGTGTCAATATTCATCACTGTTCCAACTTAGTCTAAGACCGAAAAAACACTTAAACTGCACCTAAGAAGAGATAATAAAATGTAAGTAGCTTTGGACACTCACACCCTTGTAGATAACGGTGCATTTCATGCACAAATCTAAATTGATTTTGCAACACACTCATTTAAAATATAAAATAAATCTTCCTTAAGAGAATACAGAAAAGAAAACAACTTCTGTGGTTTAAGAATAGAACTTATCAGTCTTTACTAGCAGTACAAAATAAGAGGCAAAGGCACTCTCCCAAGGAGTAGATGGTATAAAAATGTCAGAAACAGATAGATGAAATAATGGCAGAAGCTGAAGGATTCCTTCTTCTGTCTCCCATCCACAAATAAGACAAAATGTTTTGGAATAAAAAATTGGCTTAGCACTTTTTTTGTTGTTGTTTATATAAAATCATATAAACAGTCACGCAAGAAGTCACTAGGTAAGGATTTATGCTGAGATATATGCAGAGTAATATAAGTCTCACAGAGGGCACTTAAATAAATAGGGTTTTAAAAATATATTTCTTATAACTTTTCTTTCCTACCCTAGAATCTGTTTGCTCATAGTCAAAGAAATATATAAAATGGAGTGGAAGATTGCTTTTGTAAAATTGTCAGTGTTGAGCATTGAATCATAATATTTGTTATATCTTTTAACCTTAGCCACAGCATGTGAAGGGGCAGAGTAGATTCATGAAGGGAGTTTTGTGTAAGAGTCCTTTCATTCCTCTTATGGAATGAATAATATTTCAATGATGTTTTAGTACATATTTCATTATTATAAAAAGGGCAAGAGGCAAAGGCAAAGTTTCACGGTTTGATTGTCCTCTCCAATCAAAATGTTCAATAACAGCAATGAAATGAATTCTGCTAATGCTGCTCACCTTTGTTCAAGGGACAATGAAAGGACTACAGATGATTGTACTGCTTATTAAGCCCAGTAGTGCAAGCAATACAGTCTTTATGCTTGGTGTCTAAACAGGGGTGAATTTCACCTGGAGGCAACTTTAGCCTTTTGTACTAGCAATTATACTATTCTAAAATATGAGTTTTACAGATGAACTGAATCCCATCTAGAATCTTTACCCAGAAAAACCAACACTGCTGTGCCTTGTTCAGAATATTTCTACTCCAGAGCTGGCATCCAGGTGTGTACTTAAAAAACATCTTTGATTTTACATCTACAATAAGCATAACACAATTTAAAAGCATAGATGCCACAGAGCTTAATTTAGAAACTGTTGCTTTTATTAAATTTAGCTACTTTTCCCCTGCAGCTTTACATCAATATTGACTTCAAAGTGCTAGTAGCTTTCATTAAATTGAATTACTTTCTCCTGTAATTTGAAAAGTAATGAGGCAGCTAGTAAATGAAGCTGTTGACAAAACAAGAGCAGAGGCTATTAAAAATTACATGGCAAACTGTGAGTCATAAACAATGATGGTTAGTGTTCAAGGGTGGTTTCTGAACAAAATTGCACAAAACCCACAAAACGAACAATTCTCCTCAGTCATCTTCTGTGTGCATCTAAGAAATGTGAATTCTACCTGAGTAATTCTTTTATTTTTGTTCTGTTTCAAACAGGTTCTATAATGATGCCCTGCCCATTGCATCTGAGTATCTTCTGGTTGTGCATTAGGTGATACAATCAGCATCTGCTATGATCAACATCTGTTTTGTGTCATTTGTCCTTTCATTTTCCCAAAGAGAGAAGTGGAGTTTCTTGTTAGAGCAGCATTTTTTTTTTGGTGTCCTTTGGAAGTGCCTTTCCAGAGGAAAGTTGTCTTGGATTTATAGACAAACATATACATAAGAGTTTCTATAAACCTGATTAAAAATACTGCAACTAGTATAGGAAGCAGAGGATGAGTATGCTGTATTCTTCATTGCTTCGCATGTAGGGGCATTCACTATAGCTGTTTTCCAAATCCTAAAGCCTTTATACCTGAAGTTGATTTTCCTGGATTTCTGTAATCTTTTGCAAAGATGCGGAAATGGAAAACTGAGGCCTAGTCCTCTTCTATCAGGTTAGAAAGAATCACCCACTCAGACTCAAGTAATTTGAGCATACTTCCCTTTGATCTTGATCCCTTTGATCCCTTACTTTTGTCTTGCTTGGGATCGGTGTCGGTTGCTAATTTCATGCCAGGATTGACTTTATCTTTGCAAGCGGGCATTTGGTTGTAGTATCCAATATGATGGAGCTTTTTACCAGTAGCACATGATCAATTGAAAATTGGACATATAACTTTATTTAAAAGTCTTCAAGGGAGGAAATGGATGTATATGAAGTGATGAATAACAGAACAGAAATTCCCCGTTGGTAGTCCGGTATGTCTCCCTTTCCAAATGGTGCAGGACAGCAGATTTGATTTCCTGTGATCTGTTGTAGTTTCAGGACCAAATGTCTACATCACATTTTTACCAGCAAGGAAGTTTATGTCATTTGCCAGTTCTATGTTCACACCATATGTTAATAACGAGAAAATTCCTGAAAAACTTTATGTACATGTTGCAAGCAGGGCATTCTAAGTAGCACTTAGGTGCATGGCTTCAACCTTTGTTCCATCAGATCATCTTTCAAAGCACCAGTAATGCACTTCAGTGTATACAGGAAGACTCCAAGTGTAGCTATAAGGCAAACTCATACCAAAAATAACATTTTTCTGCACTCTATGACTAATGTAGAGATGATCTTTGTGCACATTCCTTTTATAAAAACTCAAATTATCACAACACATTGTCTAAATAATTCATTCTGGAGAGCCAG
Source organism: Strix aluco (assembly GCF_031877795.1). Lineage (NCBI taxonomy): Eukaryota > Metazoa > Chordata > Aves > Strigiformes > Strigidae > Strix > Strix aluco. The sequence goes on from NC_133931.1 coordinate 34,536,741, forward strand.
CATTCTTCTATAATCAAGTGTGAAAAAGAGGTCTGAGAGATTAAGAATAAATATTTGTCCTTTTAGCATGGATAGAGAAGATATCTGTTGTGGTCAATTCCTGGGGAGGAATTTTGGTTTTGTGAAGTTTTAATGTAGTACCTACTAGTTGGGTGGCCAGAACACAACAGGGACCAGTGGAGGATGAGCCTCACAAGAAGCAGTGCAAGTGTAGCAGTGATCTGACCTGAGCTAGCTTTGGTGCCCAATAACTCCACACAACACACCACCTCTTCTGTCCTGGGTGACAATCATAACAGATGGAGCCCAAAGTCATGGACTGAAAAAACCCTCAGTGGACATTAAGAACATTTATGGACATTTCACAGTGACTGTCCATAGACTAAGGGGGATGTGTATATAATGTGTATATATTAAAGGACGGGAAGGGGGATGGTGGTTAATGAGGATGTATTGGCTAGCATGGGACCGGAGCATGATGTAAATGGTATGGAATAAAGGGTGGAGAATGTACTGGTTTCAGCTGAGATAATTTTCTTTATAGTAGCTTCTATGGGCTTACACTTTGGATTTGTGATTAAAACAGTGTTGATAGCACAGGGGTGTTTCAGTTATGGTTGAATAGCACTTACACAGCATCAAGGTCTTTTCTGCTTTTCAGACTGCTTCTCTGTGAGTAGGCTGGGGGTGCACAAAAAGTTGGGAGGGGACACAGTTTGGACAGCTGACCCTAACTGACCAAAGGGACATCCCATCCCATAGGACATCACGCTCAACATATAAAGCTGAGGCAAGAAGGAGGAAGGGGAGCACGTTCGGAGTGATGGCATTTGTGTTCCCAAGTAACTGCTACGCATGATGGAGCACTGCTTTCCTGGAGATGGCTGAACACACCTGCCTGACGATGGAAAGCAGTGAATAAATTCCTTGTTTTGCTTTGCTTCCACATGCAACTTTAACTTTACCTGTTAAACTGTCTTTATCTCAGCCCACGAGCTGTCTCACTTTTACCCTTCCCATCCCACTGGAAGGGAGTGAGCAAGTGGCTGTGTGGTGCTTAGCTGCAGACAGGAGTTAAACAATGACAAATACAAAACAAAACTAAATTACAAAAATCAAAGAAAAATAAATGTTTATTTAGATTTGCTTACTCTTTATTCATGTTCTCATCAAAATTAAAATTCACAAAGAACCACCAGTACTCAACATCTGCAAATGTTGGGTTAATCACATAGTTGCCCAAGTATGGATTCAAATACCTCATTTTAGACGTTTCCTTTAGAAAATGTGAGATTCTGTATCTTTCCTTAAGAGTTTAAATTGGTGTCAGTGTCTTGATCAAAAGCAAGGATCAGCTGCTCAGCTGGTGCATTTCCATTAACTAGCTCACCACTAAAGCCTCTCAGGGGAACGAACTCCCTACAACTGCCCCCACCCCAAGCATTCACGTCACAGTTTAAAGGGCAAATTCAGCAATGCGACTGCCACCCTGGACCACTCAAAAATATTTGAACTAAAAGCAGTCACTGCTGTACTTATCCATTAAATAAGAGGTCTATACTTCTAAATAGATTTGTATCTCCAACAAGGCTTACTAACAGGTATTGCATGCTTCGCATTTGTCTCTAAAAGTTCTCTGGAACAGGCACTGAACACAGTAATCACTAAGCATGCTTCTTATTTGCTAGACTGCAAGGAGATTTACTCATGAAAAATGGTTACTAATTATGTGTTTCATGGGTGATAGCCAAACCTACTATAACAAAATTAATGTATGTGACAATATTATTGACTCTTCTTTCCATAAGATCATGTTAAATGCCTAGTGTACAGCCCCATGTCTGTAGAGGGCTATGGATCTGACAAGAATTTCAATGATTTTTCAGTAGCTGACTTGTTAGGAAGTGCAGAGCAATAGAGCTGAACACAATTGGATGCCTGCTTAATGGACACTCTCCAACCTTAGATCTATATAGGGTTTGTTATAGATAAAGTTCCAAAGAGGGGAAAAGAAAAACTATTAGTTGTCTAATTCGTTTCCCATTTACTTCAGTGTCCTTTGATAGTTCCTTTTATGGAATTTTCATCAGGACGAGAGGAGTTTAGTTTATTTTGTTTTAAAGACAAGAACATAAAGGATAAAATCACCTTTTGAGTAACTTTACTAAGTCGAAAAACTTTACATAGAGGGAGAACTCAATGAGTATTTAAAAATAAAACCTCTTCTGCTAGCTGAACATGACATTGACAGTAATTGGTTCTCCTGAAGAACAACCGTATTACACAGGTAAAAACTTAACATTTTTACATTCAAATAAGTAATTGCATTTCTCATGGAATAATGCATTCTGCAAAACAGGACTACCGAATTTTTGTCATGATATGTATCCTCTCTGTTTTTACTGTCATAAGTCATATAAGGCTAGAGCATAGATAGAATGAAGAAGAGAGAAAGGAAGGAAGGAAGTGTAGCTTTATATGTGGAATGATTTTCTTAGTCTTACATGAAGTATATGTAAATTTTAATAACATACTTGGTTCAGTTTCAGAACAAAAAGAGTTTACCAGAGACTTTGTTGTAAAATGACATTCTGTAGAAGCCAGAGCAGACAGAATGGGAAAAGTTAATCTTCAAAGGCACTGCACTCCTTCTCACTGAGTAATCTTTATTAAAAACTTTCTTGTGGCAGAAAAAAAAAATTCAGCTGATGTATTCTGAAACTACTGTAGCTACCCATCAGCTTGTTGTCTTTTTGTGGTCCTCCATCTTACTGCAGCCTTCAGGGCACCATCACACAGATGTGACCTTTTTGTAGACAGCTTTGTGATCATTGCACCTCTGTTCTGATCACACAGGATGAAAGCTGGCATGGGGCAAGAAGCTTTGTAACCACACTGCCCAACCTGATAACGCACGAGGAGAAGTCCCACAGTAGGGCCACTCTCCATCTCTCCACAGCCCTGACCTGCCCGGCCATGAGCTCTGCTGAGCCAGGCCCATCCACAGGCCCATGTCCCAGCCCAGCCTCGACCCATTCCCACCCCCAGGGAGGTGCCTGATGGCTGGGGCTGGGGCTGCCTTGCTCTTGGCTGGGTTTCCAGGCCCTGCCCTGCCACTTCAGGGACCCCCACCTCTGCTGTCCCCAGTCCCCTGGGCTGAGGGACCTCCTGGCCTGGAGAGTACCCAACAGTCTAAAAGTCCAGATAAACTCCAACTAATTTGATAGAAAAGACTGGTGAATACTAGTGACAGCCTTTTTATCCGCCACCAGTGTAGGATGTCTTTTTTAACTGGGGGAGTTATGCTAATATAAGAGAAGGTGTGTCTTCAAGTGACACACCTGATGGACATACTTATTCCTGTTGAAACATCTTTAAAGGTATTACTTTTAAAGTTATTGAAGGTAATTTGAATTATGCCAAAAACATGAATCTTTTTCCAGGATAAGGGTGGGAGAATTATATTGAGATATTATTACTATTTCAGCTTCATCAGTATAAATGTATTGTTGTAGCCCATAAAACTTTGCTCAGACCAGTTCCAATCAAACTGCTGGTTTGACTTCAATAACTTTTTTTTTTTTTTTAATAGCAACCAATAGTTTATATAACAACTGCAGATTTCTTTTTCTCCTGTATAAAATTTAAGATTTTTACACAGTTTATTATAAAGACAACCATACTATTTTTTTTCCTCAGACATTACTAGAGATTCATCTTGCTGTATTGACAGATGATTTTGCCTTCTTTCAAATATGCCTATTTGTTTTCACCTTTCATATTAATAAGTCTATTTTTGCTGTGTATACAAAATTTGTAGTTTTGATTCTATGTTCACTGAGCTTGGCAACAGCAAAATCAAAATTAAACGGATTGCTTATACATACAAATAAAAAAGAAACACTGCCTATGGGGATGGAAATAATCATAAGCAATTTAAACTACACCTTCATGAGCCTCTAAATATTGAGGGTGCTAAACAATAAGAGGTGGACAAAAGACACTATGGGTAATGATATTTTAGAAAAAGCAAATGTTGGCATGGGAGTATAGTCAGTAATGGAAAGAAAAAGTAAATTTATTTCAAAATTGATCATGAGCTCCTACTTTTTTCTCAAGTACGGCAATTTTTGTCTGTAAGAGATAAACAATTATTCAAATATATACTTGCATGTTGGAATTATTCACATAGCACTACATTAAAGGCAAATTGAAAGTGATTCTTGAAAGGGATCCTAAGAGCTATTAGAAAGCTCCATATCTCTTTCTTTTTTTATATGGCTACTTTATTTTTAAATGCTAGATTGTGAGCTTCCTGTGGGTTTTCTTATTGCACAAAAGGTGTAGAGTGCACTACAGTTTTTCTCCAGCTAGTGTTCCATAAGGCTTCCATTTTACCTCTGAGCATTGCTTTTCCAGAGTGCAGCCTGCAACCTAACAGGTTGAGGTAATTTAGCACTTCTCTTCAGGATTATTGATTTTCCTCATCTGACTTCAGAAATTTTGCTGTTTCTTGGGAATGGATGAGGAGAACCATTTTCTAATCAGACAGTAAATAAAATATGTTAACAATTGGCCTGCCATTTACTTCTTTGAAATCAAACCCTTTTACCCCTGTAAAAAAAAAAAAAAAAAATCTGCTGAGCTGCTTTTCAAATCTCAGTAATAACTTTGTACATGAAATACTATAATTCAGATAACCACTATTAACCATTACATTTCACAGAATCAAAAAATGGTTGAGGTGGGAAGGGACTCCTGAAGAGAAGTGTTAAGTTACCTCAACCTGTTAGGTTGCATGAATCTCTGCGACAGAAGGAAAGCAAGAAGAAAAAATCAAAAGCCAAAGAGAAAGAGGAGGCAGGTTCCCAGCTGCAGGCTGCACTCTGGAAAAGCAATGCTCAGAGGTAAAATTTCGCACAAAACCCATCTGTGAGAGCCACAGGAAAAAGCTGACAGTCTTTCAGCTTCATGAAATTAATGGACAGCCTCCTGTGGAACTGATCAAACGTATAGAGAACAATAAATTATTTTTTATTTTTCTTTCCATTTTTGCATATCTGTCTCTTAACGTCAACTACCTTGTTCATCTTTGGATTGTAGCATTCATATTTCCTTGTACCATCATCTCTGCCTGATGTTAAGGGTGACTGGCATAACCACAGACATGCTGTTCTTGACTGAGAAGAGTCCTATGAAATTGGCCTACTGGCTACCTAGCCTTGTCCCACACACCAGTTCTTAGGGAGATGTGGAGTGCTCTTTTCTTCTAAGCCACACATGTCAGATGTTATAATGCAGTGTGAGATAACTCCTGATGGTAAGTGTTAACCTGAGTTTCACTGGCATGCTGCATTTTCCTGACCTTTGTAACTCTGAGAAATAAAAATTCACCTCAAGTATCAGGTCAACCTTCTGTGAAGTTTATTCATGTATATACAGCAGTATTCAGGACTTCTCACTATTCTTTTCCGTTGTCTCTTTGAAAGGTAGTTGAGGAGTAAAGATACAGTGAAGGGTTGGAAAAAAACAGAAGGACTAAAATTTGTTCACAAAATACTGGGAGAATTCTTGAGAATAACAAACCACAGTTACAGAAAATCATGTTTAGCTTGTGGGCAATTCACAAAAATATAAACTGCAACAATTGTCACACATCCTTTAATATAGAAATAATGCTTCCAGAACATAAAAGATATATTTCCTTTTTTCTCTTTTTCTCTTATCCTCCTTCTTTCCCCACCCCTAAATATTTTCTGCATAGATATACATATACTGGTTTGCTATTACCAGTAAAAATTGTACAAACATGAAAAGCTGATGGGAATAAATAGGAAAAAAAAAAAAGACTATCACATTGTTAGTTTCATTACTGCAGGTCAAATGTTTTCATGAGCTGATGTAGCTATTTTTTTCCCAGAAGGATGTATTATAATGACCAGGTTTTCAAAAGACCTCTGATCTCACCAATGCCTTCTACAAGGGACAGATTTTCCAAAGGACTAGGTGTATTAGGTGTTGTTTCATTCTGGTACTATGACCTCACCTGTAGTTTCTAACACTGTAGTCTAGAAAACAGACTTTTCAGAAAAGTTGTCCTTAAACGTATAGGTTGTGATATACCAACAAACACATATGAGTACCTATTTAATAAAAACCCCACCATTGTTTCTTCACTAAGGTTTACTCAGGAACCTCTGCATCCTTGGATTTTTGTCCTGATTAATAGAAAACAAGAGGTGTATATTTTGCCCTCTGAGTGTTCCTGAAGCAGCGCTAATGATGAGAGGTTTAGGTTTTGCAATGCCATACATAATCATAGGATGTAATGTATATTCCACCTAATAATAGCAGAGAATAAATCCATACAACTAATTTAAAGAGGTCCTTGTTCAGTCCCCATAAATATTCACTAGAAGCAGAGAAAAAATCAGAGCACTCCCATGGGATTTGGGACACTTTTGGGGCCAGGTAAAATATCATCTAGAACTGACTCAACATGAGTCCCCTATGTCTAGAAAAACAAATATCTGTTAGTTTCTACGAGACTGCTCTAAAAAGCTGGCTTTTTACATTATCCATTATTTTTACTGTGCCTAGGTTAAATTCTGGCTTTGTGTTCAGATTGCATAAATAGGCTGTGTGTTGGGGGCTCTGCAGGGGTTGCCAAAAGAACTCCTCTCTCATGGTCAAAGAAAATTAATGACAGTAAAATTGCTTTGTGGTGCAGGCTAGAGTTTCTGTCCCATCCATGCAGCAAATACAATTCTCTCCCACTTTGTTTCCTGAAATCTTCATGCTGGAAGAGATATGCTCCATTGTATAACCAAGTATTTATGAAACATTTATTTCGATAGTAATAATTTTTTTAAAATACTGTCAATTTAAAGAGAGTCTTATTTGCTTCCTGCATTACCATTTTGTGTTGTTGACCAGGAAATCAGTCTGGAAACAGGAAATCATGCATGCTCAGTTGTTTAAGTTTGTGGAGGTGACAGATTATGAATCCAAATTAGATGCCCTTTAAGAACATCTTCTGTTTGTTTTTGAAGAATGTAGACTATACCATCAGTTTATGTAAATTAGCAAATTTCCCTTGAAGTCAAGATAGCTGGCCTGATTGACAGCATCTGAAAATCTGGCTTGAGCTTTTAAAAATCACTGTGATTAAATGTTGGTGTTATTTTTCTTGAGTAATATTGTTTGCCAAAGTGGAAAATTAAGCAAAAGCTTCGGGAATAGAAAAGTTTCAGCTATGCATCTCGAAGGCAGCTGGGACAATGGGCCATTACAGGGAGTTGCTTCTTCCACATGACAGTAAATTTAGCAGATTTTGTTTTACTAAAGTTGTGTCCCTTAAACCAATAAACCCTTTTCATTATGCCAGGCCATAAATGCCCTGGCAGAAAGAGCTCAAGGGAGCTGTCAGCTGTGTCAAGCACAGAGCTTGTCTGAAAGCCAAAGTAACTTAATCCCCAGAAGACTCAGGCATGCCAAGTTTGAGACCAGCCCACATAAGTGAAGGCAGGGCATGCCAAGTTCAAGATGTATCTTGGGCAGAGAGGCCTCTTGCAATGAGACCATTCCCATGTCTGCTCCATTCCTTTGGGTAAAATAAATTCTATGCTGCATGGAAGATCTTCCTGTGTCTTGGTGTACTAATGTGATTCACAGAAGTAGGAGATAACCAAGATTAGTCAGCTTGCTGTGTGAAAAACTGGCATCCAGAGGGATATACCCAACTGGATCATAGCATAGCACCCCAAAATGACATATGGGAGTAAGACTGTTGAGAAAATGTGTGTAGTGGAGGGAAAGGAGCAAGAAATGAGAAGACTATGCCTACTCATGGAATTATAAACAGTCCTACTCAGGCTGTTTGAAGTAAAATGAGAGCCAGTGATTCTTATGTGATAGAGAAGCAAATGATCTGCCTCTAAGAGAAGTATTTTGAATAATCTGTATACCTCTTTGTTAGTATGTTTTTCTCTGAAATAATCTCCCATTGTTTTGAATGTTCTATAATTCATTAAACTTCCTCAAACATTTCTAACCCTGAATGCTTCACTTCCTCTGTTCCACACAGAGCTGTTCCAGTGAAATCAGACAAAGAACATTTTCTTAGATCAGTTCATTCATCACACTCAAATATCTGTTTTGTTCATGGAGCTAATGTAGAAAGATTTGATTTTTGCAGAGTATTATCTTATCTTGTGGTATTGCAAAGCTTCCCACTTTTACATAAAATCTTCTGAGTTGAGCCTTTAGCTGATGTAAATAGACATGAATAGACTCACACAATTCTTTAGATCTGAAGAGGTCTGCCAGTAATTGCAAGACTGAATAGCACCCATCTGAAATAGCAAAAATGGTTATAATTTTCAGCAGACTGTCCCATTTTGTAAAGGACATGTTCTCAGATGGGTTTTGGGGGGTCCTGGCAGTGGAAATTTGGGATATTTTTTAGAGGTAGATGAAGGTCACAGGCATATACCCAGCTTGAAGAGTTGTATGATGAGGGTTTTTTTACGGAGACTATGAAAATGACTGTAGTATAACATCAAGAATAGTGTTTGTCAGTGTCTGGAGACTGCCCCCACCTAAAGAATGAGAAATATCAACTAATCCCTTCTAATCCCTGCATTAAACTTCCTGATCCTGCAGCCACTTTTTGAGCAGATTATTTGCAGACTAGTGGGAAGCATTAGAGGCAAGGCATAAAGAGGATACTTTCTGTCAATATGTCAACATGGTCTCCCTTAAGAACCTCACAGAGAAGCTAATGAATTATGGCTCTGATGAGCAGACAGTGAGGTAGATTAAAAACTGGCTGAATGGCTGCACCCAGAGAGTGATGATCAGTGGCACAAAGTCTAATTGGAGGCCAGTAACTAGCGGTGTACACTGGGGTCTATAGTGGGTCCAAGCCTGCTTAAGATTTTCATTAATGACCTGGATGAAGGGCGAGAATGTACCCTCAGCAAGTTTGCTAATGACAAAACTGGGAGGAATGGCTGAGATACCAGAAGGTCATGCTTCCATCCAGACAGGCTGAAGAAATGGGCAGACGGGAATCCCATGAATTTCAACAAGGAGAAGTGCAAAGTCCTGCAACTGCAGAGGAACAACTCCATGTACCAGTACATGCTGGGGGCCACCCAACCGGAAAGCAACTTTGAAGAAAAGGAGCTGGGGGTCCTGGTGGACGTCAAGTTGGACATGAGCCAGCAATGTGCAGTTGTGGCAAAGGCAGCTAATGGTATCCTGGGCTGCATTAGACAAAGTATTGACAACATGTTGAGGGAAGTGATCCTTCCTGCTACTCAGCACTGGTGAGGCCACACCTGGAGTGCTGGGTGTCCAGTTCTGGGCTCCCCTGTATAAGAGAGACATGGACATACTGAATAGAGTCCAAACAAAGGGCCACAAAGATGACTAAGGCACAGGAGCATCCCTCCAATGAGGAAAGGCTGGGAGAGCTGGGACTGTTGAACCTGGAGAAGAGAAGGCTCAGGGGAATCTTATTAATGTCTATAAATACCTGAAGGGAGGGTGCAAAGAGGACAGGGCCAGGCTCTTCTCAGTGGTGCCCAGTGACAGGACCAGAGGCAATGGGCACAAACTGAAACATGGGATGATCTCTCTGAACATCAGGAAACATGTTTTCACTGTGAGGGTGACCGAACACCGGCACAAGTTGCCCAGAGAGGTTGTGGAGCCTCCATCCTTGGAGATATTCAAAAACTGTCTGGACTTGGTCCTGAGCAGCCTGCTGTAGATGGCCCTGCTTGAGCAGGGGTGTCAGACCAGATGACCTTCAGACGTTCCTTCCAACCTCAGCCATTTTGTGATTCTGTTATCACCCTACACTTGAATGTCCCAGTGAAATGGATTATCTACTTTTTTATAAAGGTGTCTTCTTATTAAAGCACCTAGTACCAACATAAGACATTATTCAGAACAGGCAATGCTGATCCTTCCTCCGCTAAAAACATCTGAAGCACTGACATAGGTAAAATTTTTTGATGACGCCATAATTTAGTGAACATGCTTCTTTCAAAAGTATGCTTATAATTAGGAAAAGCAAAGCCATCTTTACCCCAGTTTTTGAGGAGTGTCACAGATATCAGTGGGATTGTTCTGTTAAATGACTTACACCAGTTTAACTGAAAAGATAACTCAACTTTTCATTTATCAAATTTGCAGCATTATAGCTAGCAATAAACAGTTTGACTGTTTTGTAATGCAGTTTGCTAAATTTCCTACTGCACAAAATATGTCTGTTGTCAGTATTGTTACTGTGCTGAAGATGCCTTTGTTATCACACTTCCTTGTAGATGCTGACGGTACGGCAGGACTCCCTCCCTCCCTCTCCTCTCTGTGATTTCACATGAACATTTCCAGTGACAGAGCCCTGCAAGGAGTCTGCCATCCCTCTAGCCCTGCTGTGCAGTGCAGTATCACCACAGATATCCTCTCAAGATTTTCTTTTTCTTTGTGACTCCCACCTTTGACTAGGAAGGAAAAGAGGCATTTATGCTCTTGCTGAGACTCAAAGCAGCTGGGTTAGGTGGGAGGAGAGACACTATTTTACAGTCACTTCTGTCACTAGGCATGAGTTATGAGAGTGAGAGTTGGGTAGCAACTTCAACTGTGCAGATACTTTTAGTAACTCCAGGGTCAAACCCAGAAGTTGTACTGAGTAAGTCTTTCAGCTAACACACATTTAGTCAGTAGGTTGAAACTCTTTCCTTTACATTGGATTTTTGGGGACAGAAACTGCGTTCCTCATGAGCAGATTATCTCCTTTGTACTGTGAAGATAACTGACAAATTATTGCATCTTTTACAACTTTTTACCAATGCATATTCTCTGGATTTTCACTTCTAACACATTGCTGTCTAGGAATTTGTATGTCTGGAGAATATTGCTGATCAATGAACTGGTAGAGATACACAGCGAACCACAGATTGGAAGGAACAAGCAAAGGGAAGAGTTTTAAGTTGAACAGACTACTGGAATTTAAGTTCATTTTTAAGTTCTTGGTAATTCATTCAAAATAAATTTATGGGTTGGCACCTTTATACCTACAAATTTAAATAATTAAATACCTAGCTCTATAAATTAAGAGAAACTTGATCATTCAGTTTAGAAGACATCATAAGAAGTACTTGCTAACTAATCTAAGCAATCTGTGAAACATTTTATGGCAAAACTATAAAATAAACCACCCTTTATCCTGTCTTCTGCTTAGTGGATACTTTTCTGAAGAATTTGACCTTCATGATCCATCACCTCCAGACTCTTAGAGCAGTTCTAAAATGTATCAGTTACCCAATAGTTTTACTTCATTAGAGGACACTGAGAGGTGTAGCTCTGTATTATAAGAAGTTTCAAGGCATAAAGATGTACTTCTGAAATACAATGAGGAATATTTCTTATTTCACCTTACAGTTATCACTAAATAACTTTATAACCATATTTGTAAAAACTCACTGCAAATCAGTTTCCTCTGCCAGTCCTACAAAACAGGTAAATGTAACTCAAATGGACACCCATTTAAGTGATTTTTTTTTTTTTTCACAAAGAACAAAGCTTACTGGAAAACTGTTTACAGGGAGTTTGGGTGCTTGTGAATGAACCTTAACATTTGCATCAGATTTTCATGCATTGGTATACATCAGCAAGCTCTTATCCACCTACCAATCAAATGGTACAGACAAATTCTCCTCTCAGACCCACTGCCCTCGGTATTTGCTTATTTTTACACACCAAAGAAAAACAATGACCTTTGAAATGTTATTTGAAGGTTATTTGGTTTGGAATAGTAACCAAACAGTTTTAAAGCACAGAGATCAATCTTTATTAAGATTTATTCTTTGTATTGTAGCAGCATCTACCAGTTCTACTCATGGATCATGTGATACAGGCATGTAAGTTTGTCTCCTAGTACATCAATGTGCCCTGCTTTCCTGTATGAGACCTCAGCTACTCCAGCCTTCAGTTGCAAATTAGTCTCACCTTTCTTGTTAAAGGCTGATTCTCTGACAGACTACGGATATTAAGTTATTCAGTATATTACAAGAGATATGCAGTCCTTGGCCTACACTTTTGACTAGTGCTAAATAAGAAGCTGGGCTGGAAAGTCAGCCTTCTGGGGAGTCATAGACTGAAATTTTTATATGAGCGGTTCTGAGGTGTTGTCTATGTGCTGTACTGATGTGAATTAATAAGAGCTGAATGCCTTCTGAGAGACCATGGTAGAGATGGTGGTTTTCCTTAAGTATATTTTAGGTCTTTTGATTGGACTGTACTTGTCCAGGAATTGTAATGAAGACTACAAAATGAACTGAAGCATTAGCAGAAAAGCCCTAAATCAAAGAACGGTATTTTTATTGTGTAGCAGATGCAACAGTGCATTTCATTCAAGGTGTGACTTCCTTATTTCTAGGACAAATCTTTACATATTACAAAATAATAACAAATTAAAAAATAATTGCCTTGTAACTTTTAGAAAATTGCTTTAAAATTATGTGGGCTTTGAAGCTGCTGGAGCAGAAGCTTCCAAATATAAATTGTTTTAACATTATTGCCAAGCAAAAAAATCACTGCATCTGCATGATCTGCACATCACTGAACATGTTTGATATAACATGCTTAAACCCTCAGTCAGTGGCAGAAGGGCAAGTCTTTATCAGCAAGCCACCAAAACTATCTGTCTAGTTATTCCTTTTATTTAAAAATGCAAACTGATCTAATTTACTCCATAATTCTTACTGGGTAAGAGAGAGGGTCCCAGAGCATTTCACAAAACTATTCCTTGGCTCAGTTATAGCTGTGCCGGAGTAGGACTATCACCTCCAGTATAGCAAGCACTAAATCAATTCATACAATGTACTTCTTTGTGTACTGAACTGGGCTAAATCCAAAATCTGAGACTAAGTCCTTCTGCATAAAATGATTCCTCTGTTTCTGTGCTTAGTGCAGCCTGCAGCCCCAAAGGCCTTGGAGTTGTTCTGACACAATAAAAGAAATGTTTATTCAGAAGACATGATCTTTCAGTGGGAAAAAAATATCCCACCACCACCAATAAACAGATGGATTTCAACAGATAAATAAGGAATAAAGACTACAGGGAGATTTATTTAGCAACTGTTTCTAATTCATCTTTGAGATGTACAGTAGCAGCAATTTATAAGAAGTCAAAGCCAGCTTGCTATTTATGTTGCATATAAACAAGCCTAAGTGAATAATTAAGTAACTGAAGTACTTGTTTTTCAAACTGTAGGCTAAGTTTGGAACTAGCACTTTTTGCTTTGTGAGCATCCTAAAAATAATTAGTATTACTACAAATTCTTAGGAGTCTCTCAGCTTTTGGAAGTAATTCCAGAAAGATATGCAAGCAAATCTACTGCAATTTCTTGTTATTTATTCTAAGATGATATTCCTAATAAGGATATTGTCTTCATAAACAACATTCATTCAGAAATAACTGCAAAAACAGCGAAGAAAGTTTGTTAAACTGCATAAGCAGTTTATATTAAATAGCATTTCAAGGGGAGTATTGCTAATATTGCTTGTATTAGCTACAGCAATTTCTGTTCAGCTGAAACAAATGGGAATTCTTTGAACAACTTAATTTCTTACTAAACAGTTAGCATGTGCTGACATTTTTATTTTGTTATAATGCTTATGCTTTAAATGAAATTAGTGAATTTAAAAGCCCAAGAGTTATTGCTATTGGCAGCTGAAGTCTTGTGTGCCCATTAAAACAGATAGTATTGCAAACTTGTTCATGTTTTTTGGCCAATGTATCTCAGTTCTTAACCAACATCTTTGCTGCTAGCCTTCAGACACTCACCCCACTGTTAGTAAAGACAAAAACGGTACTGGATACAGCACTGGGGGCAGATATTGAATTAAATAACTAGGGTAATTATTGCAGAAATCAATGTGGATAGTAAGACATGAAGCATCACAACTGGCTGTTTTGGTTGCATGTTCTTTACTTTCCTCTGATCTCTCATATTTTCCTGTGCTGCCTTATATTGAGCTGGTCTGACTGGGGGCTTTTGCTAGCTTCTGAAAACTTAAGACTCGTTAGTACTTTGAGCAAAGTGCTATGACAGCTTAATGATGTAGGCATCTGTCTCCTAGCAAACAGGCTAAGATGAACAAGACATTTAACACACATCATTGAAGAGCTGATGGCAAATTTCAGGTGTCACATTATCATCCTATGTTAACATGGAGCAGGAATCACATTTTATTGCACTTTCACAGCCCTCTAGTACACGACAAGTACTTCTCATTCAATAACAATAATATCAATAATATCAATAGTGACCATATATAAAATACTACTAGCATCAGTTATTCCTGACAGCAAAGACAGGCTAAAGCTAAGACTGACAGCATGGCTTCTTTTCCCATATGCACTGGGGTATGTCTTTATAAAATCATATGCAATTTTCTGAATACTGAAGTACGCTATCATTTGTATCTAAAGCTCTGTAAAATGAAGATTATACACTGAATGAAACAAAACTCTTCAGGCTTTTCATTCCTTGTATAATTCCCTAGAGTTCCACAAATGCTATAAAAAGCCTTAAGACAGAAGCATGACAGTATAGTATTTCATACAGTATTTATATAAATTTCCAAACAGAATATTGCACTATATGAATAATCTTTGTAACTTCCAAATATTTACATTTCTAAATCTGACCCTTTGTATGACTATAGAAATTTCAGGAAATAAACTTTCCCTTGTGTATTCACAGGAAGCTGGGTTATCTGAGTTTTAAACCAAATTCAAAACACTTCAAAAGCAATTGCCACACAGCAGACACTGTTTATATGAGTAACTTAGTTACATCTCTGCCATATGAAGTAAAGCCCTGACCATATGTATCAATACACAGGAAGAAGCTGATGTTACTTTCCTTCTTTTAAACCTGCTGAGAATCCATAGACAGCTGACAGTCTGACATTTACACAAAACTTGAAACTGAGTACTTCACCAGTTAAAAAGCTGTAAACTTACACCTTATCCCAACCTGTGTTTCAGGCTTGGTTCCAAAAATACTTTATATATAATTTCTAGATCAGAAGAAATCAGACACATGGAAGTCTGTAAACTCTCTAAAATTCCTCAGTATTCACAAAGTTTAGGAAATGTTTCTTACTTTCCTTAGTTTATGTCCAGCTAGTACTATGAGCTGTCTGGTGACATGAGTATGGATCCCAAGTTCTCTAAAACTAAAGTATCCTCATATAGCTATGAAAATGCTGGGAGACTGTTAAAGAATTATCTGTTTAGGTCTGACCACTTTCTTTCATACTAACTCTTGTTTAGTTATGAAATTAGCTAATCCAGCTGTAAAGGATGCAGCACAGCAAAGAAATGCCTCAATTGATCCTTACTGAAAAGCTTACCAGGCAAATAAACTATGCTTGACAAATACTTGACTCCTCTCCAAATGATTCCTATGCTTCTTTTGAAAATATTCCTCATGGAGCAAGTTGTAATGGGAAATACTACAGGATCATGGGAAAAGGTTCATATGTACTCTTCTCTGCTTCTCATATGCTTTTAAGGGCCTACTGTATTTACAGGGTTTACATTTCTTGATATTTTAGCTTTTTCAAAATTATAAATGGCAGATACCAATGTACTAAAACATATTTTTTTTTTTTTTTGGCAGAGGATTGTTATGTATCAGCTATAGTAATTCTTGTTGGCTACTTATAGGTCTTTCCTGGGAGGCAAGCTAAATACTATGAATAGCATGAATTCAGCTTTATTTTCTTATCGATTATCCTTTTTTTATTTCAAGTTGAGAAAATAATTTTGTAACTGCTTGGTTAAATTCTTCGGCATTTAGAAGTTGACTTCCTTCTACATTTTTTCATTAATCTACAACAAGTTTTCTGATACTGCCAGTTACTCATTTGGGCTTTCTGTGAATTAGTTGTGACCATCTGGCAAACAGTTGCTTCTGGTGCAGCTAAAAATACCAATGTGTAGCTCCCACTCTACAACTGCTTGGAAATGTCTACCCATTGACGCATTACAGTAAATACAGAGCAGAATTTCCCAAAAAGCCCATGTTAACTGGAACATTTATATTATAACAGGATAGAATCATTGCATGTGGAAAAGTGACAGGACTCTAACATTGGTGCAACAGAAGATGTGGTGGAGAAAGAGTTACTCATGTCCCTTTCTTCTTGTTGCTGTGGTGGTTAGTAGAGATGCTCACAGCAACCATTCACACACGTTGGAGGTAGCCCCCACTTCTCCTCCCACCAAGCACTATCTTTATTGTATGGCAGCACGGGTCCACCCCTGCCCCCTTGCACAGGAACTCCCAGCAAATGTAAGTTGGACTTTACAGATGAGAGAGGAGAGGAAGCAACGATATGCAGAAGAACAGAGGGGAAGCAAAGATGTGCAGAAGAACAAAAAAGACATCAGGAACAAATGGAGGAAAAAGGCAGAAATTTGATGTGGCAACTGTGTTTCCACATGGGACTCCAATCACCTGTCTACCCAAACTGAGGAAGTTGTGGTTATGACTGAAGATGTGACTGTCTTGTTCTTTCCCTCGCTCCAGGCTCTGCACTGCCCAAAGAAAGGGGTCCACCCTACTGCCTGGTCAGCAGAGAGTGGAGCTAGCTCACTGCTCAGGCTCTGCAGCACCCAACAGGCTTCCCATGGGCTCCTGAGGCAATGGCTGGGGACCATGGACCAGGCAGGGGACATGGAGATCTGCTGGATGGCAAGGCCAGGCTGCAAGAAAGCGTCCAGCCTGTGTGGAAAGGGAAGCTACTGTTGCATTCACAGGGTTTTTTTCAAATGTCTCCCTCAGCGGTTCTGCGTGTCCTTGATTTCAGAAGTGGCCTTACTTCATTTTATGTTCTGATAACCCCAACTGTAGGTATTGCAAGGCCTTTCTGTGTTACTGCTTTAGTGATTTTAAGGAACGGTTGTGCAAGTCTATCTCAAGCCTTTGAGTGACTGGAGTCCTATCACAGTCAAAGTCTACTTGCACTTTGGTTTCATTTCTGAAAAATGGATAATGTCATTATTGCAAAATCTATATAAAGCTTCTTTAAATGCCCCCCGCCACCACCTGCAAAAAAAGGGATTATATATCAAAGACTCTTTGTCTCCCTCATCAATTAAATAGATTTCCCAAATGGAACTCCCAAGTTGACCATTAGTCAGGCAAAAAAGGAATATGTAATACAAAAACGTGCTTGTTCCCAACAAATGTAGGTAGGAACATTCACACTAGTAACATATACCACAACAGCAAGGAGTTAGACTGAATAAAAGGTGGTGGCTTTTTTATAATCACTTCCTGACACAGAGTACCCCATTAGAATGAGATAGCAATCTGTTCCCAAAGACCCTGGTCAAAACTTGAAAAAATGACCAGATTTATCCGCTTATTATTATAAATGTCCAATGCAATTAATGGAAGTTGTGTGCCTAAATTGCCTTTACAGCTTTCAGAACCTCAGGCTATGTCTTCTGCTTGGTCCTACTTTTGTAATGTTTAGGTCAGAAAAAGAAAAAGTAAATTTTGAGTGGCTGTTATTTTTTTCATGTTGAGGCAGGACAAACAATTCAAAAATAAAGGCTGTCAAATGTACTCTTACTATGTAAATTAATTTTATTCAAAACAGATTAAAAAAACTAACAAAGCTTGCCTAACTACATGAGGTAGTACATGTAGCAAAACAGGAGGCAGAATATAGTATTCTGAAATATGAGATATGAGAAAGTTCACAAGTTGGAAGGAAATAAATTCAACAACAGAAACAAAACATACCAAAAATAAAGTTTAACAGCTTTTCAGTCTTAAAGCACCAATACACTTTTCATAGAAAGAAACATAGTATCACCACTACATGTTCTTCATATACCATAATATGGTAAAATTAATGCACAAGGCTGTTCAACATAAATGAATTTTTAAAAATCGTGACACAGCAAATGATATAATTGTCACTGGGCTCCGTACCACTATACTTCCTGGCCTGCAGGAGTATTTGCCAGGTCATGAGGAGCAAGGTTAGCCTTTGTTACCATTTTCTTTAAGGTTTTTTTGAACATTTACCCTCATATCAACGTATAGTATATGGATACCATGTACAGCTTATGGCCTCAAGCTTGCAAATTTTTATGTATGTGTATAATTCTACGTTTTTGCTGAAACCCGATTTAGGTAAATTGAAGGAGTCACATGACTAAAATAAAGCATGTATATGTGCAGAACTGCATTGCAGAACTGATGGCTTATTCCTTAATTTCAGGTTACACCACTTCTCAGTATGAAAATTTTCTCATATCCTTCAAGATTATATAAGTCTATCTCTCACCCATCCCAAGATAGTTGAATATCTGTGAAGGACTGGGCCATAAAGAATTGGTTATTCGAACTAAAGAGCTTAGCAGCATCCAATAAACATTTTATTAAAATATTTAAGAAATAACATGAATGGCCCAGTGTCTTAAAAACATTTCTTTAGAGGAAAACATACTAATATGACCCAGGACTTCTCTGGTTTTTATATTTTCCATTTTATTTCAAAATAGGTATTTGTACTTGTTATGATTAGTGTGAAATTGAAAACAGTCTAGCTCTTAATTTATGCTTGCACTGCTAATGCTATTGTAAATCATCAAAAAGTTATATATATATTTATTTTACTTTAAGGCATGATTTATTATATTGCATTATTGGGATGGCTTCTTTTATGTACATTGGAAATAAAAACTCAGGCCTCCCTATGGTATAGTTTTAAGGTTAATGTTAGTGGCATATATAAAGCACCATACAATAACATATTCAGATGAAAAAAACAAAGAACATTTATGAGCTTTGAATTAACTGTATAGGAGTAACTGCTAAGAAAATATAGCAATATTTAACACAGGATTCAACATATTGTTATATATCATTATAGATTTTCAAATGAATTTTTCTCCCATGTTTACTTTTACAGATTTTTTCATTAAGATATATATGTAATTTAAACTTTTTGGTGGAAAGCAGTATACATCTTCTGTACAATAATGTTACAGCTTTATACAAATTTTAGGAATCATAATAAATGGCCTTTATCGCACTCTTCCAAGTGCTCTGGTTTCACTTGCCTGTTTTACATTTTCCTTGCTAGACTCAAACAACAGCAAATACTCTGAATGCCTTGCTTCCTGGAGGATTCTGTAAACTGAAACATAAAAACATTCCTGATGTTATTTTTAAAGACTGCAACACTCCAATGACTTTTTTGAATTGTTAAATACAGTTCTAGGATCCTGCGACTTCTCTTGTGACTACTCATAACTTTAGCTATCGAAGAATTTTTTTTTTAAATGTCACAAATAAAATAACATAAATTTCAGATTAATTCTTCCAAACAGCTTATTAGGAACAAATCATAACATAAAAAAATTCAAGTAATCCTTTGTGATGAGGGATTCTGGTTTAAAGAATAAAGCTCTACTGAAGCAAAATACTATAAAATGTTTTTAGGAAAAAGAGAAAGCATGCATCTTATGCTCACTATTCTAATAACTATATTCGGAAAGAACTTGCAGACCTAGGAGATCACTTGTTTGTTAGTTGCTTATTGCTGAAGAATAGATTTCTAAAGAGAATTAATATTTCACAAAAACAAAGGAAATGGCTTCTGAATGGATAAATATCTGGCTTCAAAAGAAATGAAACAAAAATATCCAACTAAAATGAAGTGTTGTTAGAATAAATATTTCTGTCTTATAAACTGAACTAGCATGTCATATTTAGTGGTGACAATGTTTTCTCTTTTTCAAACCCTGTCTGAGGAATATCTGGGAAGGAAAGGGAAATGGAGGTGAAAGTAAGGAAGGGCACAATGAAACAGGTTGCCTGCAATGGCATTACAATCCATCATCTTCTGCTTCACAGAAAACTTGCATGGGACCATTTTCCAAATCACTGACCTTCCAAACTTTACCAAGACAGTAAACTACAAGTAATGATTGAATCTGCAACACTTCTCCTGGCTACATCTCTACTCAATGAGGAGATTTATATGGAGAACAAAAGTGTCAGTAAGGAAGCACTCTTTCTGAAGGAACTGGATGGTCATGGGGAGAGGCCAAAGAATATGTAAATTAAGTCATCCACTGAGCAAAGGAAATCTGTATTTTACAAGTTTCCAGGTTTCTTGCAAGGTTTGAGGAAGAGACAAGACCTCTTTACAATTAAAAATGAGAAAGAAATACTCTATCTTTTCCTACTTCCAAGTTCTCTACAGAAACTTTTGGAAGCTTTTACCCCCACAAATTTCATGGAAAACCTATACTTTTAAAGGTAGCAATCATTCTTAGCTTTACAGGACTAAAAGACTGGTACAAGACTTTTTTTTAGGTAATTTCTCTTTCTTCCTTTAGAACCCCGAGAACTCTTTCAGGGATTAAATTTAATCTTCAACATGCAGCCATGCGTTACCATCATAAAACGCATGAATACACTGAATACAAATAAAGGAAGTTTCACAGCATCTCCATGTCTTTCAGAAAAACACTGTTAAAAAACAGCCAAACCATTAAAACAAAAGAAATTAAAAAACATGTTTTAATGATTGTGAATTTTAATGTTTGTGAATATTATTTATAATCCAGGCTCACTGGTTCAACACCATGTAAATCAGTAATGAACATTTCATCATGAACAGTGAACCTACATCAGCTACTAGTACACATCTATTGCAGATCTTCTAACTTGGACTGAATAAATCACTAATGTTAGTTTTAAAAAAATCCCAAAGAAAAAAAAGGCAATTTTCTTATCAAATATTGTGTTAGTTGCAAGAGAACTAGCAAAGTAAACAAGAGGGTTATTTTATTTCATAAGCAGCTTTTTAGAGTAATGATTTATAAGCTTAGAGGGGGCAGGCAGCACTGGTACCACTGCTTCTCCAAAGTCACCACAGCTGTTACACAAGCTCTGTAAATCACCCATGTTGGCCTATTTGGTTTCTAGCACTGCCCTGGGTACAAACAGACACAATGCAAGACTTTGTAAATCTTATCGAGGTGAAGGGTAAAGTGTAATCTTTGAAACTGGGCTCTGTACCTTTCTGAATATATTCCATTTTGAAAGGAAGCAACGTACACCTTTCTTTTGTCTACTGGCATAACATCAACATAACCGCCCTGGTTGCGGACTACACCAGCATGTACTGCTGCCCGGCAGATACTGGACATCTAAGAAAAAATGAGGAAAAGATTAGTTTTCATTCATCTTTTTATTTCAAAATTGTTTAGAAGAAAACTAATACAGGCATTTAAAACAAGTTCTAGGAAACATAAAATAATTATATTTATTGCATAATTAATTTTATTAATCTTACAGTATTTAATGAATTTTACAGGAATTAGGCCAGTTTATAGGAATATAGAAACTGCCTCTTCAAAGATCTCCTGCAGCATGACCCCAAAATCATTTATTTCAGGCTATTTCAGTTCAAAGATCAGGAACATGTTTGAATTCTTGAGCCTTTCAAAATGAAAGGCTCAAATCAGCCTTCACTTCAAGAGCACAGAGGTAGTAAAACCCAAACCTTAGTCAATTATTATAGATCAGGAGATTCGGTTTAATCCCCAGCCAGAGCCAAACAGGGGAACTGTACAACAGCAAAGGCATACTGCAGTCATATGTTTCTAGGAGGATGTCCTACCTGAAAGGTGAGGGATAGACCGCAATAATTCCATCTCTAAGTGCAAAACCTCAAACAGCAGTGAAATGATACATATTCAAAGGGAACCTCACAATCTCCTATCCAGGCATGGACAAATACTAAAAGCTAATTAGGTTAGCAGTATAATGTGAGCATCAAACATATAGAGGTCTAAAATCATTCCTTAGCTATGACAGTCAATTAATGCCAGACTAACAGCTTTAGCTCCTCAAGCCTGAGTGAGGAAATAGAATCAGGAGGTGAAGACTCCAATTGCTTCAAATGAGTAATTTTTAAAACAGTGTCTAATTCCATAGACTATGCAGGCAAAATCACGCAGCACTGTTGGGCCCCAGGCCTTGGGAACAACAATCCAGGTCGATGCAAACAGAAACCCACCGCCAGTGAAGGCAGAGTTGGTATGCGAACTATTACAGGAGCTTGAGCCCTACAAATCGATGGGCCCTGATGTTATACACCTGAAGGTGTTAAGAGAGCTGACTGGCATTGTTGCAAGGCCACTGTCCCTAATCTTTGAGAAGTCATGGAGACTGGGGAACATCCCAGAAAATGGGAAGAAGGCCAGTGTCACCCCCATCTACAAGAAGAGATTAAAGGAGGATCCAGGAAATTATAGGCCCATCAGTCTTACTTTAGTCCCTGGGAAAGTTATGGAATGAATCCTCCTGGGGGCTATCACAAGTCAAATGAAACACCTGATTGGGAAAAGCCAGCATGGATTCACCCAGGGTGAATCGTGCTTAAAAAACCTGATCACCTTCTACAACAAAGTAACCCGCTCAGTTGATGTGGAGCGAGCGGTGGACATTGTCTACCTGGATTTCTCAAAGGCTTTCGATAGGGTTCCCCACAGCCTCCTCCTAGAGAAACTGATGCATTACTGTCTAGACAAGTGGTCTGTGCGGTGGGTGGGGAACTGGCTGACGGGCTGCACCCAGAGGGTGGTGGTAAATAGCTCCTTTTCAAACTGGCAGCCTGTCACAAGTGGGGTGCCCCAGGGATTGATATTGGGCCCAGTGCTGTTTAATATCTTTATGGTCTGGATGATGGGATCAAGTGTACCCTGATGAAGTTTGCCAATGATACCAAACTGAGTGGGGAAGTGGACACTCTGGAAGGGAGAGACACCCTGCAGCCACCTGGATAGGCTGGAAGAGTGGGCTAACAAGAACATTATGAAGTTCAACAAGGACAAGTACAACATCTTGTACCTGGGAAAACATAATCCAGGAGTGCAGCACAGGCTGGGATCTACCCAGCTGGGGAGTAGCTCTGTGGAAAGGGACCTGGGGGTCTTGGTGGACAAGTTCAATATGAGTGAACAGTGTGCAGCAGCAGAAAAGAAAGCCAAGAGAATGCCGGGCTGCATCAACAAGGGCATCACCAGAAGAGATAAAGAAGACATTATCCCACTCTGCTCATTGCTTGTCAGGCAATCCCTGGAATACTGTGTTCAGTTTTGGTCCCTACTACACAAAAATGATGTAGACAGGCTGGAGAGGGTCCATAGAAGGGCCACAGAGATGATCAAAGGACTGAGAAGCCTGACATATGAGGAAAGGCTAAGAGAGTTGGGTTTGTTCAGCCTTGAGAAAAGAAGGCTTAGGGGAGGCCTTATCACCATGTTCCAGTCTTTAAAAGGTGGCTACAAAGAAGACGGAGACTCCCTTTTT
The DNA here is from genome assembly GCF_031877795.1 of Strix aluco. Classification (NCBI taxonomy): domain Eukaryota; kingdom Metazoa; phylum Chordata; class Aves; order Strigiformes; family Strigidae; genus Strix; species Strix aluco. The sequence continues at coordinate 34,560,179 of NC_133931.1, forward strand.
ATAAGTCATATGGAAAAGACAAGTGGTAATAGGTACAACTTACTCGGGAGATCCTGACTGGACACGAGGAAAATTTTTCACAATGAGAACAATCAGCCATTGGAATAATCTCCCTAGAGAAGTGGCAGATTCCCCAACATTGGACATGTTTAAGACACGGCTGGACAAGGTGCTGGGCTATCTTGTCTGGACTGTGCTTTTGCTAAGAAAGGTTGGACCGGATGATCCTTGAGATCCCTTCCAACCTCGTATTCTATGATTCTATAATGCTACTAAAGTTTTCTATGAAGTTAACAGCAGTTTCATCTGAGTGAAACCTACATTCTCCGGCCACTAATTCCTTTCATGAACCTATGTAGCATAAATAATATCCACAGAAGGATTGCTCAGTGACAATCTTGATAATGTTCATTTAAATAATTGATTTAAACTTGCAGTCCTCTACTACTCTTTCAGCATTTTAATAATTAATCACCAGAAGAATGGAACTCCTTAGACACTCCAGAATGTAGGTCCCAATCTTCAATGCACAGCAAAGTGTAGTTCCAGCTACAGTGAATTTCCACTTAAAGCCAAGTTGTTTTGTGGAAAAAGTCTTCACTGCAATAGGTCTCTCCACAACCAGCCTTAAAAACTTAGCCAATATCAATAGCTGGTCACACAGACCACTATTTAAACAAGAATTACATTTCTTCCAGATATAATTGAAATAATTTATATCTGCTACCGTAGCTATTTTGTAATTTCAATGCTACATAAAATCAGGAATTTAAAATAGCAATGATTTTCCTACTCTCATTCCAAGCACAGAACTTGCCAGTTTCACTGTTACATAGTTTGTCTTTTAATGTTACAATTTTTCTAGGAGTAAAGATTTGAAATTGTTTATGCAAAGAATCTTTTGCAAAGACACTTGAGTTTTTCTCTTCATGGTGCTGGCTGCAGTTTTTGAACATGCCAGAAGAGATGCCACTTACGCTCTTCTGTACTTTCTCTCCTCCCAAGGCTGCAAGACCTTTGTTATATTCTGGACACCAGTAGTTGCCTTATTTTTGGGATTATAGCATCCTTTATGTACTCATACTACGAGAGCAACTAAAGATCAAACTGATCATGTGCAATTTCAGATATACAGGGGAAAAAATGGCCTCTTCAATACAGGATTACAGTCTAAAGAAACAAAAGATGAGGTTTACAAGCAATTAACTACAGCAAAGAACTAGAAGAACACTATTAATTACTAGTAGTAGCAACTTTGTTTTCTGTTCACATTGGAGATATAAAAAAAGCTAGAGGTACAATCAGAGAAAATAAAGATCAAAGTTTGCCACCTCTGTAATAGTAGCCAAAAGGCTACACTTTGTGTATGTCATTAAATAGATTGATACTCTCATAATTGCATTTGAGGGTAGCTAAGATACTGGGTGTTCCAATGTTATTTGGAAGTTTCTTGTCAAGTAAAAATGAAAGAAAAAGTCAAGGGAAGGAGATTTTTACAGAAGAGGCTGATGACTTTTGGAAACTATGTCCAGTAAAGGATGGGGTCATTGTTAGGGTTGGTACCACAACTGGTTACTGGATCAGTGAAGTATGGCTAGGCTAATGCACAGCATTTTAAAGCCAAAGGCAAGATGCCTATATGGGATATATGAAAAAGGAGAGGTCAGAAGAATGGAATTGATGAGGTCAACCCATGGGCAACTTTCAGATAAAAAATAAACTGATATTCTGATGCTGCTTTCCAGATGAGACTGGAGAACAAATGTGCATGGTATTTGAATATATGAACAATTACACGAGTACAAATTCATAATTATGAACTAGCTTATAAGAATAGAGATGAATAAATATATATAGTTTTAAGAATATCTGCAGAATATGATGTTTTTGAGATATTATCTGATTTGAGCTTTCAAGAACTTCTCATTGGCTTGGGAATCTTCATCTAAATGGAATCAGATTCCAGTACTGATGCCATAATATTTCCTACACTTAATAATATTATGTCATCCTGATCACACTTCATTGAACTGTTAAGATGAACCTCCTGTTAATTTAAGCAGAACAGGATTCCACACTTCGGTTTGTCACAAATTTCAGCATATTATTGGTATTTTACATTAGCAGCCTGATGCCACTTTCTGGAAGTCTTCATCATCGATCTGGGTTTGTTTCTTTAATTTTGATGAACTCACTCCAAAGGATATATAAGGCGTTATTTTTAAGTTAACATAAACATTTCATACAGCATTATATGACCCTGCTTTATTGCTGTGCTGTGAACCCTCTGAAATTCGTTAGTATTTAACAGGTCATAGAATCTGAATACCAAGCTGCTTAATTATTTTCCTTCTCCAGCTACTCAGCAAAATACCAAATATCTACCACAGCATAGCAGTACTCTGCAGAGGCATTTTAACCACAAGCGTCTCTCCCTTACCATCACAGGACTATAGAACTATTTAATTGCTTTTTTACATCATATTGTTTATATTTTACCATAGCAGAGACTTATGAATACTTTTGCACAAGTATTAAATATTTCCATATATGGTTAGTGAAACAAAAATTAATATGGCCAAAGTCCTCAGATGGTATGAAATTATACAACTGCACCAAATTCTTTAGATAAAAGACCTTTGTTCTCTAGGACCCAAAAGGAAGCTCATTTTTTTTGTAGAACTGCTCAATCAACACCCATGATGTAGAGTCACTACTGGTAAGAGACCATCTTTGGGAAAATGTTGTCTACTGTGAAAACAACAGGGTAAATATAAACCTTAATCTCTTTAGAAATTCTTATAAGGCAACTGGAATGTGGTTAAGAACTTCTACCATATACACATCTAAGGCATGCCCATTAAAATGTAATTTTACCAAAAAAATCTGCAAGTGAAAGAATTTTCAACTGAACTATTGTAGGCTCTCCTTCTCTCTATGAAAATGTTTGGTATTTTGGTACCTTGATAATCCAGGGACTAACAGCAACAACATAGGATAATCTCTATACAGGCAGGTGCTGCAAGATCATCTCCAACAGAGTTCAGGCAATCACATTAGGCCTGACACAATTCAGTTCTTGAGAAAGTTTTTATTTTATTTCACAAATGAGGTCATATTGAAAAGTGCTTTAAAAGCACAGATATTGATAAAATGCTTGTCAACATGACACAATTCTGAAATTCCTGAAATAAGACTCAAAAGGTTTTAGACAAAATGAATTAACCAAAGTTGAAACATGGAGCCACCTCTTCAGCACAAGACAGGAGGAAACTCTCTTTTTTCCTGGTTTCCCAACAAGACAAAGCATTGCCATGTGGAAACTCTTAGCTACAAGTCCAGCAGGGACACAAAGCACTAAGGTGGCGATATGTTTGGGCCATATGAAGAATGAGTAATTTGTGTTTCTGTCTGCTGAGAATGACACACATATTCGTACCATAATAGCTCTATTCTGAAAACAAACTAATTGTAACATAAATTCAGGATAAGAGGTACTTTTGTTTTAAAAAGCTTGCGATCTACCTCAAGACAAGTGAAACAAAAGGAGATAACTGAAAAATAGAAGGTATAGAGCACAGAGGGATGGGTATTATGTAAAAATTCCCCACAAACAGAAGTTTATAGATGCTGACTACATGAACCATGGCTATGATTTATCTGCCACAGACAAGAAAACAGCTAGCAGACTGGAAGAAAGGAGGATGAAATAATGGGGGGTTTTGTTTCAATTGAGTTATGGACAACTATTGCAATGTCAAAGGGAAAAAAGAATGGGAGGTAAAAAGAGTAAAAATTCTGTGGGGCACTACTGATAAACCAGAGAACAACCCTTCTCAGGAACAGGGAGGAAAAGAAGTCACCGTAAAATATAAAATTAGTTTAAGAATGAATGTCTGATCAGACCAAAGCCAGAAAAGGCGAGGTTTAACTAGATTCTCATGTATACTACAAAAATGGTTTTGTAAACATATCTTTTTGTATTTGTTACATCTATTAATGTTATTTGCTTTTTTAAATTAGTATCTCTGCAAAACCTTCTTCGCTTTCTGAATGCAAGTGGCCTAAGAAGCAGTGCAGATAAAATAGCCATGTGCATATATGCATACATCCACATACATATATATGCATTTTTGAAACAAAACAATTTGCAGGAATGTCACAAAAATCTGTTTTGTGGAATCAACTAAATAGATCATGGACTGCAATTTCAAATACGTTTGCTATGACAAGTGGGCAAATGAATTCTCTGTATCTATGAACAAATCTGTCTGTGAATATGTGAAAAACTGCAAAAGAGGACACACTTATTAAATAGATTATTCTCTATAAATACTTCATCTGAAATTAGTTCAGTAATATATTATAATGTACAAAATCCCCAACCAGATTATTTAGTGAAAATCTCAATTAAAATAATTTAAATGTTAGCAACAAAGGAACATCGTTGAAAATCACCGAATGCTAATGCCATCGATTGGAACATCTGTACAAATGTAGGTAGGACACATCTGTCTAAATCAGAGCTAGATGTTCTAGGACTATTCTGTAGGAAATGGAGAGGAATAGACACCTCTGTTAGGCAATTCATCTCATACTGAGGTAGACACTCTGAAAAGGTCAAACGAATTCTGTTCTGTAGATGCCTATTTATCTTCTTTACCACTATAGTGTATGTACTACAAACTACTATAAAAATAACCTAGAATATCACCTTCAGTGTAGATATCTACCCTGACAGCATCTGAAGTTGGTAGAGATGACTCCTATCCCTGGTTTCTTACCTGTATTTACATCCATTTTTTCCTAAAAGCAGTATGGATCCACACATTTCTATACAATGGAGATGAATAATGAGATAGTACATCTGAAATAATTTTAAAGCATAACTCTATAATACTTATTAAAGTCAGCTGTGACTTCTCCAACCAAAGCAAATACATATTCTGAGATGTTCTCCTGAGTAAGTTAAACAGAAATGGATCTTCTTTCCCCTACAACAAAGTCTATTCTAACTCACTGGGAAACTTTGGCTGTAGCCTTTGATTGCAACTGCAGAACTGAAAGAAAATCGTCTTCCACAAAATGGATTTTCATTGAATCTATTTTCACTGCCCCTCTTATACACATTAAGGACCCAGTTCCACATGCACAAATCAATTATATTCCTGAACTGGAAGTACTTCTTACACATGTAACAGTAGAATCCTAGAATGGTTTGGGTTGGAAGGGACCTTAAAGATCATCTATCTCCAACCCTCCTGCCATAGTCAGGGACACCTTCCACTAGACCAGGCTGCTCAAAGCCCCATCCAACCTGGCCTTGAACACTTCCAGGGAGGGGGCAGCCACAACCTCTCTGGGCAACCTGTTCCAGTGCCTCATCACCCTCACAGAGAAGAACTTCTTCCTTATATCTAATCTAAATCTACCCTCTTTCAGTTTAAAACCATTACCCCTCATCCTGTCACTACACTCCCTGATAAAGAGCTCCTCCCCACCTTTCCTGTAGGCCCCCTTTAAGTACTACTTATGGACAAGAGTGTTTTCAGGACAAGTTACTCAGGTAATCTAACGGACATTAGTTAGTTGCAAAATAATGACAAATAAATATTTGCATATTATTGTCACACAATTCAAAGCACTGGAAAGTAGTGAAAATCATCATCTGACCCAGCTGATTGCCATACTATTCCTTATGACAGCTAAAAGACCGTTAAAACATGCAGTTTACTGTCAGAAATGTGAACTTCTCTCTCTGCCCCTACATCCTGGCTTCTCCATAGAGAGATGACAAAGGAAGTGCATAAAAAAGAACTCTCTTTACATTCTTTCTACCCACTTCAGAAATAAACGTGATGTAGGAAAGACAGGTAAAAAAGGTTGACTAGGAAACAGAACAACCAAAAAAATCCAGTATTAGTCTGTTAAAATAATATGACAACGTGAGATACTTTACACAAATATATCAAAATCCTGCTGCAAATATTTACCTATCTACAAAGATAAGATATATCCAAAACAATGAGACTGTGGACATTTATTTTCAGAATACTTTTTTTTGTTTAGTTTAATCTGACAGAAGTTATGGTTGCATCAGGGTCTAAAGAGGAAGAGTTTAAATGGGTATACACCATCAATAGTGAATAAATCAGTGGGAATTTTGATTAAAAGTTGAAAAAACAGGTCCAGAGACTACTGAAGTCTACACTGAGTTTTCAAATAACTTTCTGTATCCTCAGCAGCTGAGTACTACTATCTTAGATGGGAGCCTCTGAAAAAGAACTTTTGAAAAGACTGTGTAAAAAATCAGCATATGGAGGAAAACTGGATATTTATATTATATCTTATTATCTTTACATTATAGCTTTTCATAGGATTTTACTTTTCATTATATAATGCAATGTAAATCAGTATACTTACATCAGAATAAATTCGTGTTCCAATTACACGAGCATAGTGTGGATTTGCCTGCATACAGTTGCGCGGACAATACACCCTGAAATATCAAAAATAAGCCACACACAGTTAAGAATGGTATGAGTATCACTATATCATATTCAACATCAGCATTATTGAGTATTAATCAATTTGATGATGCATACCTATGTGTCTATACTGATACTAGAAGTGTCAGGTTTTGAGCTTTTGACAATATGGATGAAAGCATTGCTGCTGTAAATTGTGGTTCATAATAAAGTGCTTGAAAACATATTGCAACAGGTCTGGTCTTCTTTCCTTTGGATAAACAGATAGTATTCTTGTTTAACATATGTGAGGCCAGTAGAAAAGCCAGTGAGAAGAGAGGCTGTTCACTCTTATATTACTATCTGTTTCTACAGCATCCTATACAAACTGTACATTTGAGTATCTTCTCAGGAGAGGCAGATCTGAATGAGGACCTGCTATGATGCTGATGACCTAGTGATGTAAGCCAATTCTGCAACTTATAATGAGGGTGAGCGCTTGGCATCTGTGGCTAAAGTGAAAAACTTTGGAAAGTAATGAGATTCCTAGCTAATTCGAGATCACAAAGCTACTGAAACAAAGACTGTCTTTATTCAACTGCATTCTGTTAATCTTTGAGAAAAACTCTCTCTATGATTCATGCCTGCTATAACTCCAAAATGCACAGGAGAACCATGTGGGAAGCTAACAGTAGTATAGAAGGTGTCAAGCATCTTATTTGGTAATTGTGATACACTACAAGGAAGAAGTGTCAGTCAGCTCTAGGTCTACTCTGAGCTGTTTCATTTAAAAAATGGGTCATGCCCTAATGGCTTAAGAGCCACCCTACATGGGGCAGCCCTGGGCAAGCATTCTTCTCCGGTATGCTACCCCCACTCCAATCGATATTCGGCATGTCATACCACTTGGGCATGCCACAATCTTACCAGATGGGTAATCCAAACAGGCTGATGCAGCTAGGAAAGAGGTTTTTGTGTGAAGGAAGCAAGATGTCAAAGTCATCTTTTGCAGACCTGCTGATTTATGATTAGGGCATGAGAGGGAAAAACGAGGTTGTGCAATCAATGCCATAGCTGATCACTGCTTGTAACTCCTCAGACCACTTTTTCAGAATTAAGTTAAGAGCATGCACAGAACCTTGAATGAATTACTGCTGTTGTGAAGTTCCTTACATTGATGCATCAGAATTAATCAGTAATTTTTAACCTTATTTTTAAATTTTCTTAAAGACAGACCCTCTTTTTCTCTTAATGAAGCTAGTTTTAGTTTTTAATAATGAAGAAAGAAAGAAAAAGATAGAAGTATGTGTTTGTACCCATCCATTCCTGCACTCCACTCCTTCACTTACTTCTCCACATCTTCCAGCTAGAAAGCCAGGAGTCATAGCCAAACACCAAACAAGTCCACAGACCCAAGTGCTACATGAAGGGATGTTTTCCTAGCAGTTCTGGCTTTGTACTTGCTTCCTGTATTGGCTGTAGGATTGCTATGAAAGTAATCCTGTGGATATCTCAAGCTTAGCTTGCGGTAAATCATGCTACAGTGTATTTACCTTTGACTCATCTATGGTTTTAAGAACTGTTACCGATTTCCTTCCTCAAAATACTGTGGCACAGGCTCCTTTCAAAGAGTTAAAACATAGGCTTCAAAGAAATGGTACATATATATAAAGCTGTTAACTGACCTGCAGACCACAACTTACCTTAACTGTATATATTTCAATTTTTTTGCAAACTTACTTGCTCACTCTATCCTCCAGAACTCTCAAACAAGTTGATAAATTCTATGATAAACATCTGTATCATATCCTTTTATTGTAGCTTTTTTACAGGCAAATAAATTGAAATAAAGTGTATTTTGCCCAAGGTGCATAGACATAATAGTGGACAATAAAAAATAAAAATGCAATTTTCTTCGCAGTCTAACCTATGATGATTTCGCTACGATTTGCCAAGGGATGAAAAAAGATCTTTATGGGCAAAAGAAAGTGAGAGTCTCCTAATGAAAAAGCCTGTAGATCATCTTTACTTACCTGGCCTTCTGACTTACACCAAAGACTAAAATACCAGTAAAACCTTTCTGGCTTCACTTTTACAGCTACTGTTGTCACCTCTATCAATGACAACTACACATAATTAGTCACTGACAGAAGATATGACAGCACTTTAAATTAATAAAAATCAATTTTACCTTGGACAGTGTGAGGCTGGTTTTTGAAATGGGCATAGTTGTTCCACTGTTGTTTCACAGGTGATAGCTTGAACTGAAAAAAGTAAAACAGAAACAAATAAATGTGTGCTATTTAGAAAAAACATGATTCAAAGTAGTACTGAGTTTGTAAGAAATAAATGCTAACCTGCTACTTTAGAGACAGTGAAGGAGTTAGCAGACTGGTATTTTCTGAAGAAGAAATAATAGAAATAGTCAGTAAATAACATATCTCAGTGATTTCTTTTAGCTAGTAGAATTTTTATTAGAGAATCTAGAAATAAGCTTGAGACATTGTCCCCAATCAATTTTTACTCACTGCACCCCTCTCCCCAGCTGTGAATCTATTTATTGTAATGACACATTTACTTTTGTTTGAATCTGTTTGAAAACCAGGAATGCATGTTGAACTCTTTCAGTAATCTAATTTGTTAAAAGAATAAGTGTGCTAGGAACAAATTATGCAATCTATTTGTCCCTCAAAATGTAGCAACCAAAATCTGTGGTTGCTCAGAAGCATCTATCTACCAGAAGAGATCATTCACTTCCCCCTAAAGGTTCCTTCCTACAAACAGCTCTAACACTGAAAAGAGTTTTTCCTGGCAGCCTTTTTGAAAAATTTCATTAAATTTTACTTTTGGATCTTGTGACTATGTTAAATTACCACCAGTATCACTAAAAACCCTGTATAACATGTAACAGTCTGTTTTTCTTAGTAACTATGTAGTACCCAGATGTATCCATTTCTGTTATAAAAAGTCAGGTATATACATTCTGTTGTTTACATTACAATTGATGAACACTTCTATTTTACTCCTTTTTATCTCTTATTTTCCTCCTCTTTTAACTCATTGAATATGCTTCCGATTCTAGTATTTTTCATCTGTAAGAAAGAAACTGATGATGCTTTTGGCACCCATAAAGTTATTTATGCCTTTAAAAAAAAACCCCAAGGAAATTATTCCCTATTCACCTTCGGGGCAAATTACTCCTGTATGCTCCACAGCACTGCAATTTGTATTCAGAAACTGTTCACTTGCATTGGTTTATTTAGTTGTATGGCCCACCAATTTCACATTTGCTCATTTATTGGATTCCAATTTGCTTTCACTGAGTTAGCTCATACTTCTGTTGCCCTAGCATTGTCAAATACTGATGTAGGAATAGTTAACTGTATTCTTCTGTTGATTAGCTTGTTGAGATATTGTTAAAAATTGTATCCTATACTACAAAAATGCAACAGTTGAAAAAACATCTGTATTAGCAATCCTGATTATAAATCAAAAGAGCTGAAGATTAGGAATTTTGCTGTATGTTGCACTGACATTCCCCTTCCTGTCTTTCTGTTTTGCAATATGCACTAGAGGTGAGATCCACTTCATTTTGTCTGTTCATTGAATAAATATGTAGTTTATGCAAGGCTCCATCTAGAGATTACTGGTGAGAAGAAGCTGCAAGGTATCCCCGGCCTTTTTGATGGGACTTTTGAAGGTTGAAACTTTGGTAAATCATCTTTATTTATCCCAAAGACTTTGATTTATAGACTGACTTATAAAGGTGTTGCCTGATCACAGTATGTTGTAAATTCATTTTAAAAAGTGATCTCCTAAATACTATAGGACATTAATGAAGAATTATGTCATCTGTGCACACACACAGCAGCAGAAGTTTCCTGAAATACACTTGCAGATAGGAAGGTAGAGATCTGGTCATTTAACACTCTTTTACCTATAAGGCATCTACATTTTTTATACAATATCTGAATCACAAAAACAAAACCAAAATGGCCATTACTGTTCAGCGATGCCCACAGCAAACAAAACAAAGTGTTAATACCTTGCCCAGAGGATAGGTGCTAAACACACTCTGTAGACTGGACACTCACAGAGTTTTGTCTCATATGGCGCAGAAACACAGAGATTTCAAGTGATGGGAAAGCAATTCCTTCATTCTGAAGATTTTCTACAGTTTAACTACTCCTGCATTTGTGAGAAAGCTGACTCCTAATATGGTATTATTGATATAATCAAGATTTACTTCTCTGTCTCAAAGCATTTTAAAAAAAGAGATATTTCTCTATATCTCCATTTTTATGGGGGGTAACTTAAACCACAGTCAGTTCATTGGATGATCCAAAGAAAAGCTTGATATCAGTGTCTTAAGTGTTACCCAGGTAGCCCAAATTACAGGCCATTGAATTTAGTCTACCTGGTCAGTGTTTCTCTCTATCTTGCATTAGGTAAATCTGCTGAAAAGAGAAATTATGACAGGTGTCATAGCACGTGGCGTTCGTTTGCACAGCACAGAGTGAGAGTACAGCCTCTCATGATGACCTGTCTCCTTACCCTTGGGTTCATACCTGAGCCAAATGTATCACTCAGCAAAATTCTGTTTTCTTTCAGTCCGGTATTACTCCTACATTAACTGTTACACACATACTAACTATAGACAGAAATAAGGACAGCTCTGCAGAATACATTAAGATATAATGAAGTGTAATTTGCAAATACTATCTTAGATTCAAACATACTAATACTGATGATGTCCTATCATTGGATAATTACATATGGAAACAGCCAAGTATTCTCCACTTTTATGCACTGTTTTTCTGGTTTTTCTGGTTTTCTACTTTGTACTAGTTTTCTACAATAAATACATACACTTGCAAATGAATTAATTGAATACTCCAAATACTGAGATTATTTAACCACAAATACTAACTTACTGCCCAAGTGATTTTGTAAATTATTTCACCTTCTTTCACCTCATTATTGAGTCACTTTTCTGTCTACCATTAAAGACTGGCTAAAGTTTCAGAATGGATTCAATACCTGTATATCCACATGCCTTTTTATAGCATTTTCATATTCCTTATGACAAGAAGTATGAACAAAATGTTATTACTGTGATATATGTTGTATGAAATAAAAAGAAATGGGTGAAAAACTTTCCATACATTTTAATTTTAAGAAAACTTACCCAATTGACTGAATGCCATTTCTATAAGACTTGATAAAGTAATTTTTCCTTCCTTGCCTAGTGACATCAACCCAACCACCTTCATTGTCTAGGATGCCATAATGTATGGCAGCTTTACAAATACTGGATTGCTGAAAAACAGAGCAGGAAAAGCAGTTCCATGTCAGACAAAGCCACTATTTCACATTGTAATTTTTGTAATGTGAAAGAAACAGGTTTTAATTACAATGTGTCATTAAAAACTTGGTAGTCTATTAATTTTGATGTGGTCTATGTAGGTATTATTTCAAACGAAGAAAACACCTTACTCAGAGATAAACTATACTCATTTGCAGGATACCTGTTCACAGTAGCTGTTATTTCCTACACTGTTTTTCAGTTTTACAGAGTAAATTATATATTTTCAGCTAGCATTAAGTTTACACAAGTAGGCCTACCTTACTGAAACTATTTGGGTAAGTGTATTTTTCCTTAAATCGCACCTTCGCATATTTACACACAAATACATGGACACAAAAATTCTATTTCTGTGCATGTATAAGAAGTATGAAGTACATTTGGACAGTATGTGCAGAATAGCAGATACAAAACTCAGATCATCTGATGATATCTTAAACACTTGGTGTAGGCTTTTATTTTTGGTGATTATTGATTTCTTCAAAATCCATTCCTAATAGGATTTTAACTAGTATTCCAACAGAAAAGACATTTCATTAAACATTCTAGTGGTACAAAAGCTAATTTAAAATATTTACCATTTCATAATGTACACTTCCAATAACTTTGGCTTTGCTATCCAAACAGCCAGCAGGACATTCATACCTAAGAAAATAAAATACAATTTGGTCTTAAATCCTGGGATTACAAAAAGGGAAAATATTCCACCTCACATACAAACATAGTCTTTTAGAATAATCTCAAAATGACAACTGTAAAATTTACCATACCTATTGCAAGTTGTTCCTTTGCACTGATCTCTTAGCCTTACTTCACATGAAACAATCTGAGCTAAAACAAGCAAAAAGCAATTTCACTTCAATGAATTTGATACTATACAATTCAAATTTGTTGACCACTTGCAAATCAGGTAAATTCCTTACACATTTGCTGTGTGCTTATTACTTCATTTTTCTCACTGTCATCAGTGCCTGTGGAGCTTGACGGTGAGTGAGTTCTTGGCCGGCTTTGCGCTGTTGCATCCTGGGCTTTGGATCGCTGCCGTTCAATCTCATTGGTTTCCTCTTCTGGCTCGTGGGGAGAATAAGGCCTTTCTGAATCCTCTGTTTCAGAAAATGGGCAAAAAAAACCATCTCTCAGGAAAAAAAAATAATCAGTATTTGTGGAACATAAATCCCTTATCATGTTTCCGTAACATGGCTTTGTTCTCATAAAATGGTGGATGAATACAAGCAAGAAAGCAAGGAAAATTTTCCATTGCTTTGTAAGACAAAGACCTCAAGATTAATAATACATGTCAAGCATGTTTCTGATGTTGACAAAAGGTAGACTTTTTCTAGCACAGGCAGCGCAACTGAGGTATGCAAATGCTCTTAATACTCCTGTTTTACTATCTTTATGCTATCAGAAAACAAATAGAACAAATATGATATTTCTATTATACATTGGAAGGGTTTTACCAAGCTCATAGATAACTTGTAATTGAAGAAGCTAATTTCATAAAAACATACACCTGAAAATGAGGCCCTTCTATTCATACATAATGAAAATATTTTTGAAATACCCATCACTGAATCTACTTTTCTCACTTAAGCAAGAACTATAAGAAAGGTATTTGGGTACACTCATGCAGCTTTTATGGTCCATGTGAACTTTCAAAAGTTATTAACAAAAATTACTAAATTACTTGTACACAGAGTAAAACAAAAAGAAAAAGCAGCTTCATAATATGATGTGTTTCAATGCAATAAAGTATGAATACCATTATGAAAATTGTAAGACATTAATAATCATCCTAGCTAACATTTTGTTTAATTACTAATGTCTTCTAGTCTTGTTCTTGATTTTTCTTACTGTAATGCACATGGTTATGTGAGAGATGTTTCCCTATAAACAAATGACTGCATAGACTTCCACTATAATTACAGAAAGGCATACAAATAGCACACAGCAACAGTCTACATCTTTGTGTACTAAAGCCCTTAATCAGCACTTAAATCAGCATGAGTTCAGTAACTTCACCCCCTCGGATGACACTTGACCTCATGTATCATAAGTACGTGATCTCATTCATCATAGTAAAGTAGGACCCTACCAGGTCTCTGGGTACACGCATAATATATTCTATTCCACTATGTTAAAGCACAGTGAGGAAAGAAAGCAAAAGAAAGGTTACATTTCCAATTTACAGTTGTACTGTTGAAATAGTACATACCTCTGTAACAAAGATTTTCTCTACAACCTCCTCCAAAACTAGGAGGACATGCGGAACAAGGGCGGCCAGGTTTATAAGGAGCATGACCCCACCAGTTACCCCTTCACATTAAAAAAAAAAAAAAATTAGCAAAATATGCCTTATTAAATGAACATATTAACATTAAACAGCATTTAACATGTGGACAAATAAATGACGAAAACCAGCAGACACTTAGACCATAACATTGTTTCGGTATTCCCAAGTAACAAGTGATAAGATGAGAGAAAATGGCCTCAAGTCGTGCCAGGGGAGGTTTAGACTGGATATTAGGAAAAATTTCTTCACCGAAAGGGTTATCAAGCATTGGAACAGGCTGTCCAGGGAAGCAGTTGAGTCACCATTCCTAGAGGTATTTAAAAGACATGTAGATGTGGTGCTTAGGGCCATGGTTTAGTGGTGGACTTGGCGCTGTTAGGTATACAGTTGGATTCGATGATCGTAAAGGTCTTTTCCAACCTAAATGATTCTATGATTCTATACCAAATGCACAGGAAGTCCATGAAGAAAAAAGTGAAGTACTGACATAAACTGCTGTAAAATCTTTTAAGATTGGCATAGCACTGTAAGACTAAATTCCTCAATTACATGAGAACAGGCTCTGCTCTCCTAAATGGAATATCCTATAGAATTTGATCTTAACCATGGGCTTCATGTTACACATTCCTTACAGCCACAATGGGGAGATACATTTATTTTTCAGATAAATATCACACTACCACAAAGATCTCTGATGTTGTATGCTAAAAAACAAGTCAGAAAACTGAAGCTCTAGAAAATCCCAAGAGTATTTGTGCAGCCAAAGGCTGCCTTTGGAACAATGCTCTACTTTGTAACAGTACAAAAAATAGTAAACTCAGACTGATTTCCTTTCAGATTATTTCTTGGATTATTATAAAGTATCTTTCCCCCTCAAGATATTTTTGGGTGTCAGCCTACTTACTTAGGAGAATAATTGCATACAAGATAGACTGCTTTTGGCCAAATCTGCCCCCAGATGTTCATGTTATGACACAAATTAATTGCACAACCAATTCTGCTACTTGTAGCCCAAACAACCTATGGAAAAGGAAAGAGAAAGACATGTGAAAACCAAAGATGATCAATGTAAAATAAAAATTGTCTCCAAACTTCAACATATAAAACTCAGATCACAAAAGTGATGTTATATTCCACTCTGTTATAAATGGGTTGAAGTGACCTAATTACAGGCCATTTGGTTATATCCTTACTAGAAATAAGAGATAGAAATATCCTTACTAGAATACTTGATACAGAAGTATACAGCTCTCATTTTATATAAATGGTCTTAGCATGTTTTTGAAAGTGTAGCAAAATATTTACAAAATATGATCTGAAGAACTAATTCTTGGAGTCACAATTAATAGATAGTCGTGAGTTAGAAGTTAGGTTCCTGTGCCCTGGAGTTCTCAGCACAACCTAAGGACGCAGAGGGGTTTAGATTGGTTAGACTGAGAGAACAGATACTTATCAGCAGTGAAAGGAAGAAACATAAATGATAAAACTATTCACAGAAAAACTCATACACCAGAAAGACTTAGGTCATGGATTTTAAATGAATATGCTTCAATGTCACTGCAGTCTAAGGTGGCTGTGTTCCTTTACTCATCTGTTGAAACAATTTTCATTGCAGATCTCAAAATAATCTGAAAATCAAAGGCTGGAACGTCAAATTAGCTAAATATGATAGGTGCTAAATTTGTATTAATTCAAGATAAGCCAACTGTGCAGTTCCAGCAGGATTTAGGAGTTAAAGATAGGTACTGTGAAGAATTAGCACCATAAAGAACAATATATACGCATTGTAGATCTCACATGTAATGGGTGTGTTTTTACAGAAACAGTAAGTAAGAATATGGAGGTAATTCTGTCTTTAAATTAGATACAATTGTAAATTGTGTTAGTAAACAGAAAATACATGTTTAAAAATTAATCAGTTTGAAGTTTTCTGATGTTATATTGAAAATTACATGAGGATTTTAGTATAATCTGATTCACCAAAAACATGATTGGTTCCCCTCTGCAAAAATTCAGGCTAGATATACAGATTTCAGAAATACCAAATAAAATAGTTCTTACACAATTTCAAAATCTTGCTGAAGTTAAAGCAACATGTTAAAAACTTGGTTTTTGATCTGAGGAATTCACCTGAGAAAACCTTTTTTTTTTTTAAAAAAAAAAAAAAGCTGTTTCTTCAGCATCTTATAGAAAGGACTACCAGCATACCAGCACAGAGAATAGGTAACGCAAAGTGCACTGAGCAGTAACACTCAGTTTAACACTGCGGTTTGTGAGCTTCTTCCTTAAACCTGTTAAGGAAGTGCTATTTATGAGGATGAAACCTAAAGATTTGTGTGACAACCCTACTCTATGTCACCAATACCCAATGCTTGTAACTATGGAGTCTAATAACAACAAGCCCCTTTTGTGTTTTAGTGCTATGAGTATACTGCAAGATTAATATGTTCTATATGTCATACAGCAACCTAACTGGAGGTCTTGACCACTCTTTCCCATAGCTGACAAAAAACAAACCCACCTACATACCTGTGTGTAATGTGTACAAACAGGACCAGAGCATTTGTAAGGACAATATGGGTTGCATTCATGAGGATGGGGATACGTGAAATCTCTCACTTCATCATACCATGCTTGGACATGAAATGTTGGAGGTCTGTACCTATGAAAGCCAGTAGTAGTCTATTAGATCATTCACAAGTTGTAGCTTCTATCATTCTTCCTTTAAGCAAATTTGGTTAGATTTTAAAAAAAAACCCCACATATAGTATAAAACAGTACCTTCCCCAGTGGGCCCCCAAATTCTGTCCAATTGATGGAAGAAGGCTTGCAGGCCCATGCTCCCATAGACAGGTTTCAGCCCATGACTCTGCAGATCTCTCCAGTTCTGTGTCCCACGTCTGAAATTTGAGAGAAAAGAAAGGGACATCTTCTTAGAAATATTTTGTATCTCATACTTTAAAAAAAAAAAAAAAAAATGTCCATTTTTAAAGCTTCTGTTACCAGGGGACAGAAGACTGCAGAAAAAAGTGAGACTTGACAATTGTACACCCCATTTGTATTACGTAAGAAAAAAAATGTTTTCACCCAGAGAAAAAAAAATTAATCCCTTCATAGCATTCCCTTTAGAAAGCATGTGCAGCCATGCTCAGTGAATAAAGCGCAAATATGAAATTGAAAGGCTTAGTTCAACTTTCCGAGCTAAATTAAGTGCATTTTCTGTCTTGTGAGATTTTTTAGTAATAGGCACTTTTCTTAGCCAAAAGGGTATTATCCAACACACTTTCAACATAAGGCTTTATTTCCTCTAAACCAATAGTTTATCTGAAATGAAAGTGATTTTCTCTCCCTCTTCTATAATCAGCTTTTGCTGAAATAATACACAGTGCAAACACAAAATACAAAAACTAGAGTAAGGTGTCATTCATTGATTTTATGGCGAGGTTGGCAAAAAAAGGAGGCATTCATGTTAGTAAGAGGCATATTTAGGGTAAGTTAAAGAAAAAGATTATGAATTACTGTTCATCACAATTGTTCATCCTTATTTTTTATTCTTTAAGGGACACAGAAAAATAGGCTTGCAGCTGAAAGGCAAATGCAAGTTTCTTTCTTTCAAAAGCATTCTAAAACCTACTCATCTTGAAGGAAATTATACCATACTGTGTATGCATAGCTTTTAGGTGCTAATCTGGGGTTTGCTCAAAGTGGTCCATCTTGTGCAAAGTATCCATACTGCTGCTTGACTCTTTAAATCTTCTGACAGTTCCAGAAATAATTTCCAAATACCTTACTCTCTGATGCCATTGCTCAGGCTAGGAAATGGAAATATTTCCAGGAAGGAAACACATTTCTTAATAAAACCTCAATTATTTCATCGTAAGTTCAGACTAAGTTTCTTAGAGTGAGACTGTGTTATCTAAGTAACAGTAATTCAGTATTTCCAAACCCAAATTCCCATGCAGACACTGGAGATCATGTCTACAAATTTTTGGCACAAATTAAAGGTAAAAAGCTATTTAATACAGCCAAAGAATACACAAATATAACAGACAAATTCCATGTGCTAGAATTTCTTTTTCTATTGATTTTGACATGCAGTTTTCACCTTATTAATCAGATTACTCATTAAAAACAAATATGTCCTTGGTTATGCAAGACCATGATTATGTAAAGACTTTAATATCAACTCAGTTTAATCCTAGGATCTCTGTTCTTGATTCTCCTCTTCAGAAGTCTCTAATGCATTAAATTCCATTTTGTCTGTTATTATTAATACCATCAGCAAGTTAGAAATTTGCAGGGTACATTCTGACTCCCAAAATGCAACATTTATTTTGACAGAATTAGTCTAATGGTACAATAATGACAGAATAAAGCTTTTAACCTACATATGGATACAAAACCTACTGAATTTAAGAAACAGTAGGAACTTTCACCCTACTGAGCCAGTATGTCAATGTCATAAGCTATAGCTTTCTTTACTCTCCATAAGAAAATATTCAAATCTTAAATTAGGTTTTACATGACAGTTTGCATAAATCACTTCCTCTTCCCCTTCCTTGTCACACCATCATAAATAGTTCTTTCTATTGTACCCATTGTAGAAAACAAAGATCAACACAATTCTTACACACATATATTTTGTTCTTATAAATTGTAGTACAATTGCCTCATCATTCTACAATTCAATCATGAGACTGTAACATTTTAAAATAAAAGCCACTACAGTTGTCTTTGTTGCATATATTGTACAACATTAAGTCAGCTCAAAATCTTTTAATAGTAACTCTGAATATGAACAAGTCATAAAGTTAACATATTTCTCAAATAATTGCTGTTAAGAATGGCTTTACCAACCAGATTCTGAAATACAGATTTAGAGTAAATTAGACTTTCGCTAGACCAAAATGTGGGCACCTGCTCACTTTTAGAACTTTCCACGTCCAAAGCCAGATAAATCTCATAGCTCTCATGAACCTCAGAATGCCCCAATATATTCTCTTGTAAAGCATTCCCCCACATTTCTGACTCTTAAAACAGCACAGTTAAAGGAATAGTACTGTTGTAGTGGTTTTTTTCTCCACAGAAGTTTCAAAATATTTTATGCAGCTATTTTAACTGAAATAATGATTTTTTTTAAGATCAGAGCTATTCAGTCAATATTAGCTGCTTGAATCAATTCCTCAAGCTTGTGAAGTAGTTATCTTTAACAAAATTTTCTTTTAAAGAGTGATGATAGCTATGCATGACAGAGCCATCCAGAAGTCTGCAAGAATAGCTTTTTGATGAAAAACTTAAATTCATCGTTAATCATCCTGACAGATGAACACCCACACTCCAAAGTACTGTTGAGATTGGATATGGTCTTAAAAAAAATTCCTTCTTCTTCAAATGTTTCTCTGCCTTCATCCACGGTATAAAATATTGTTTTTACTCCCCCCTGCTTGCCTAGCCAGAGATAAGCACACTTCTCAATTTCTAGGCCACAACCTTAGCTGCAGCAAAGAAATAATCTTCATGGCTGTGCAGAAGGGATGCAGTAAAGCTCTTTGCAGGAAGCATAGCACAGAAGACAGTATCAGCAATGAGGAGCTTGGGGTGTAGGGATACTTTTGCCCATTGCACAGTCATTCCTGACTCCAGAAATGGTGGGTGTACGAGCCAGGGAGCCAACTCCACTCCCTTTAAGAATGGGTTTATGTGTGCGAGATTATCTCAGGTAGGAATCAGTACAATTAATTAAGGAAAAAAGGTCCTATCTTAAGGCTCATCATGAGGATTACCTCACCCTATTTCTTTTTATGTTATAGAGATTACATCTGTCCCATTGGATGCTTTCCAGGGTTACTACTGTTTACTTACAGTACTTATTACTGTTTATGGTGAAGTGAGACTCATCACAGTGCACTTTCCTTGGAGCAGCTTCATTTATGATTCTGCTCTGGAATCCTCTAAGACTGTGGTACCATCAGTCTTCCTTGGTTACTGCCCTTCCATGTCAATCATAATGATAGGTCTAATGGCAGAAACTCCATAGAGTCATCAGTTTATGACACATGTGAAAGAGGAACAGGAAGGAATGACGTAACAGGGATGGTAGAGCTCAACTAATAACGATTTTTGGCAGTTTTAATTGAAAGCCAATAAATATAATTCTCCAATAGAGGATTAAAACCAAGTTTGTTTTAACTGAAATTTTTAAATTTTCCTTTCTCTAGTCAGAATTTAAAAGTATTCTAGCTAGCACTAACAGGTTAGACAATTGTCATTTATTAGTGTGTCAAAAAAATAAGAAATCTTTAAAATGTACTAAGAAAGTCATTATTTAGCCTAATGAGATACATGTTTTAATTAGCACGGTAAATTTTTATATATAAATATTTTTGCATCATTTATTCATTTATCAACTGTTCTCTAAAACCAGCTTTAGCAATCTAATCTTCATAACACTGGAGAAAGAATATGATTTTTCAAACTTGAGTAATTCGTACTTCAGTACCTTTGTAAAATGAGGTACTATCTCATGGGAATTTCTCATATATCAGAATTCAAATACAACCATTAAAAGACAGGTATCTTTTTATAAAAAATACACTACAAAATTTCTCAGCATACATTTCATACAATCTAATTTTAAGTTTAATCACTACAATTCTGATGAAAAGTGGTGAATGGTGAAAGTTTTATGACAAAACCAATCAGAAATCCTAAAGTAAATAGTTGCTGCTATGTAAGGGTTGAATTCACCCAATCATACTGCGTAACCCAGACACACGATAGGCTGATCAATCAACAGATAAATGCAACTTCAACATGTTGTGAGACATGAATCAGATATCAAAAAACCTGCATATATATGTATTTTGGGTTTGCAGCAAATGATGTGACATGTCTTGCTTTTCTGCCCAGTGCATGTACCACACAATGAAGTCACTTCAGAACAGTCAGCTGTTCAGGAAATTATCTCTATGTGCCACAGAAGAAAGGACTCATTCATTTGTTCCTCAACCTTTAACATCTAAACCCCTTATTTTTAAAGCCATATATAAAAAGTACCTGGCATGGATATCATGCACATATACCTAACATAGTTTGTTGTCAGAAAACGCTGCCTATTATCCTGTCAGACAACGTTTAGTTTGATCCAGGGTTTTTTTGGATGAGAAGAGGTCATGAAAAAATATCAACCTACAGTACAACTTCACATTGCTGCTTCTTCATCAAGACTATGTTTGAGTTCAAATGTGCTCAAATATACAATGACTATTGTTGCTAATGGAGACAGTTATTTCAAAGCTACTTCAGGTATCTCAGTGCCAAATTGCAGTCCACAGTATGGAGGTACTCATAGATCATTAGGATATAGCTTAATTTCTTCTTCATTTCAATTATTTAAGTATTGTTTTGGAGTGTGATGGAGTATCAAAAGCATTACATATTCAGATGTAAAAAAATCTGTCAAGCGTAAATGGCACATAGGAAACAATCTCTTTAATTGCAGTATTTATCATCCAACTGTCTCATAAAATAGGAGATCCAACTTTCCTTCCTAAATCAATTATTCTAATGGAAGCTATATGAAGAAAATTATGTATGTTAATTCTAAGGGTTAAAGACTATTCAAGTATTTTCATACCAACCCAGTCAGATTAGCTCTAAATATAAGGCATTTCATTGTACTTGTTCTGTGGTTGCTCAGTAAGCAGGCTAAATGAAACAAACATGTAAAATAATCTGTGTAAGCATATAAAACCTACCTCCTTACTGGAATAGGAGTTTTATTCCTGTTCTTAATACCATTCCCTTGTTTCACTTACAGGATAGCAAGCTTTTAGCTTCAAACAATGAGAGCATCTCCATATACAAAGAAAGATATACACATATGTTTTCATGCTTCATTTCATAAAATTCAAAAGGCTTTTGTTCTCCTAGTGTTTCCTTCCTCCTCAAAGCAATGAAGAAAAAAGATGAAGGCAGGAAAGCAGATGTATAAGGAAAGGTTTCCAAAAACACATAAAAATGTCCATTCAGAGCAATTTACTCAATGAAGAGCTTCAAACAAATATAGAACTCATTAGCGAATCTTTAAATGCCAAGGTGCTTGGCATTTAAAAAAAAAGCCAGAATAAAAATGGAAGAATATGAAGAGTCACAGGAACATAGGTATTTTACATCCTACCAGAAGCAGGCATTTCTCATATTTTAACCACAATGTCATCAGTGATATTAAAATCTGGCTACTGAAATATATACTGAGCTGACATAGTTCTGATGCTTTAAACCTAATTCAAAAAGTTCTTCCACAACATTCATCATCATCAGCTGGTATTTTACATATTTAAACTAAGAACACTTCTAAAACAACTGCTACTGAAAAAGTTTAAAAGAAATCTCTGCATAACTATAGACAAGGATCCTTTTGCTTGATGAAGGCTGAATAAGCCCTTCAAACACCATTACACTTAAAAATACAGGAAGTTGTTTCTTTTCATAGAAAGGGTGACTTTGGAAATGTAGGTGTGTGTGGCACCTGATTCCTCATCCGCAAGTTCCCTCATTCATTCTCTGACATGACCAGGTTTCAATGACTTAGCACTATCAAATTTCTTTGGTAAACACAGGGTACTGATGGGAGCACAGGAAGATGGAATTGCAACTAGGCAGCTGATTCCCAGGTCTGACAAGCATTTGGTACTACATGCAAGGTAACTCAACCTGTTTATCAAGAAAAAGTATTGCTCACATTTGGAAAACTACATGCGGTCTACCTTTTGGATAAGGGATCATCATCAGGGTTGGCTTTCTACATTGAGATAGAGATAGACACTGAATGTATCATCACCTAGTCAGCAACACAAATCTACTTGAAGCCATTCCTTTTGTTTCACACAGCTGTTAGAGTAGCAACAAGTGTAAAAGGAGTTGCTAGCACGTCTTAAATTGAAAAGTGTCCTTCTACTTTCCAAATCTTGCATTGTTTTACTTCCAAGAGATCACTCAAGTGATGCTATTTAGAAAGACCAAAAGATGTTACCTAGAAATGGGAAGACACAGTGCTACTGCAGAGATGGGAGAAACTAAAGAGGTTTTCTCCCCTCTCGTCCATCAGTACTCATGATGTTACAGTGCTTGTATCTACCAAGTTATGCACCTCTCTTTCCCTCCCTCTCATGTAGAGCAAGTCCGCATCTGCACCTGGCTTCAGAAATGCACATTGTACTTTTCTGCTTTGGACATAAGGGAAGACAAATTTTCAAGATGGCCTTTGGTTCAGTATTTTCTAACTTTCTGCATACATAAATAATTGTGCACCAAAGCTACAGGAAACAATGAGTGACCACCCTTTGAAATTTGAAATTTAAGTTTGTGAAAACTTGATCCCATTATCTTACCTCTTTTCTATATTATACTTAGGCATTGAATCCCTCCTAATTTCGGCTTTCACATATAACTGTATGTAACAAATTAAATTCTTTACAGCTACAGTCTGCAGGCTTTATCTTAAAGGTCATGTACAAGGCTTTTACAAGTCATGCACTAGTTTTACAAGTTTATGGACCCAGCCATAACTAGAAAGACAGTATTCTCTTATATTCCAGTCTGTATCTGATGTTTCACCTCTTTTTCTTAGATTTTTCTCCAAATCTGCTTTCAGGATGGACTATATAATTTTAAAAAATACTATTTTAATTAAGCTACAGATGATGCTATCACAAGTCTACATTTGCTTTGTGAGCATACAGGTATACATGTTCTGATTCAGCTAATTTAGACATCTGGTACATTAAACGGTGCTAACAGTGAAAGGGGTTTGGGTACTGTTATGTTGATAGCCATTGGCTGGATTGTTGAGTACACATATACTCCTGAAGACAAGTGACTTTGGACATCTAGGTTCTTATGAAGGCAAAAATGACGTCCCTCCCTCCCCTATTATTGCCTACTGGCCTAGTTCCAAGTGATGAACAGATTCATTAACCCAAACCTTCCTCTATAGAAACAGATCATGTTTTCATTATTCTAATGATTTTCATTTTTTTGGTGGCATTCACAAGAGCTTGTCTGTATTTTGTCAAATAAAATGAAAAACTGAAATATTGGGCAGAGATTACTGAAAGGTAGGGTAGTGATGTTGATCCTAACTTTAGAGATGCTCATTGTGCTTCAGTTTTTGATACAAAAATTTCCAAATTCAGAAGGAGAGGATCAAAAAGCAAAAAAACAGGCATAGGTAATATTGAGTTTACTGATACTCAAGATCAACATCCTGCAAGGCAGACTTCCTCAAGCAAGTGCTTATACAATATTTAATCAAGATACTATCTTGATTAAGCTTTTAACCTTGCCAAAAGTACTCTTCCTAAAATCCCTAGGTCATGCAAACACGACTGAGTTCTCAAGTAATACTCCTCTCTGTGACAATCTTTTCTTTTCATGAAACATGTACATATCTTTCTCTGTAGCCACCCAAGAAGACTTGTCTTTCTCTGTAGAAAGTTACCGGCATAACCACTTCCCTTTTACTCTTGCATCCTCCTGTGTGACAGAAACGGTCTACATGAATTTTTTATGTACCATTGCCGTGAAGCATGTTCCTCCCATGGTATAATTTATCCACACACAAAAACCCTTAGTTCAAAGCTCAGTACTGCTCTAGACTTGATTTAATCATCTACTCTGAATAGTGTACCACTGGCAAGTTGGCATGGTCTAGCTCAGATGCTTCTGCTGTCCAAAACAATATACACACAGAGTAAAACTGCTATTTCAAACTTTTATTTGAGGCACTATATACAGCAGGAGCATTAGTTAAACTTCCAGCCCCTGCAAGAATCTACTTTACAGTAAGAGAAGAAAACATTTAGCTCTACATACTTCAGCCTTATAGTCTCAGTAGGGTTGTATACTTGATCTAAGTGTCTTCCTGTTTCAGCTCTGGAAAACAACTTGCATATCATCTGAGTATCATGATTATTTATGCTATTTCTCCTGCATTTCTTAGAGTTCACACAGATCTACTACTAAAACACTCCCTTTCATGAAGCCAGCAGTCAGGAAACAACGCTAATCTTTTACACTGGGTTGCAATACCACCATAACTGAACTCAAAGTGGATTAGGTTTTTTTTAAATTTAGATCAGGAATGTGCTTTTGGAATTAAAGTCCTGATCACTCCCACTTACTGCATATCACAGGGTACTCCTGGCGTACAAATTGGATCCTTTCCAGAAAAATGCCAGGATTTGTGCTCCAGGAGTGCGTCTAACACTTTGCAGTTGTTTATGGGTATTCAGTCCTCATAGATTAGACCTAGTTTAAAGTAAAAACCCCTGAAATGCAGACAGCATGAATGTCAGGTCCTCAGCACCAATTCTTTTGCTCTACAAACCTGCTCCTATTGCACCACATTTGCCAACACAGGCATTGCCTTCATCAGTATCCTGTTAAAACCTAGTGCACCATCAAAGACATTCACACAGATATGGCACTATCAGCTTTTTACAAATGTTGCACATAAACTAGACTAGTTGAAGCTAAAACTCCAGTGGCAGATTAAATGGAACGGTAGTAGGAGTTACTGACTCCAGTTGCCAACTCTTCTTCTACCCTAGAAGGTTACAAGTTTTGCAGCAGGGATGTTGCATGTAATATGGATCTGAATACTTCTGGTTTACAGTATATCACATTAAAATAAACCACAACTAACACCAGTTTAACTTTACAGACTGGACTACAAATTGTGGTATTTAACCTCTGTCAACATAGGACTCAAGTAGTGTGTAGATGGAAACCAGTGTTCTGCTTATGGAAGAGCTGATGTTTCAGTGAGGATACCACAGCTTAAATTACAATTCATCAACAGCCAAACTAATCACATGGGGTGGGACTAACATCCCCTGAATTTAAACAGCCTCAAAGTAGATACCTACATCTGAGCTAATTATCTAAATTACCTCTGCAGTTACATAGACAAATAAGCATCTATAGAGGGAGATAATTTTAGGTACCCACCTTTAATTGAGATAAACTGTGTGTTGCAAATTCTCATTTTTCTCTACTAATTATAAAGGAGACTGGCTCAAATGCAGACATCCACACCACAGACTTCAAATGCTCGGTGAGATGAATCCCACCATTTGTGTTGTGTGAGTGTTAAATCAAGAGTACGTTCTCACCCAAGGCAGACCAGCACAAGTGAGTTCACCAATTATACCAACCAATATTGCAACAGAACTGGCAAGCCCAGTAGTTCAAAAAGTGTTTTCCAGTAAAATAAATAAAAAAAAAATAGAGCGATAAAATTTTAATTGGAGAGACTTTCATATACATAGGAAGGCAGAAAAAAATCATATGGAATGGGACTATATGGAAAGGAAAAAAGAGCTAAAATTTAAGCTCAGTAAAGATGGAAAAGTAAGTACAGTGGGCACCACTGAAAGCAAACATTTACCATGGCATAGCATAAATACCTCATTGCTGTATACATTCTAAATATAGGGAGAGAGTGGTAAAGTAAATACCACAGTACAGTATGGGTATTTATTTACTTTTTAATAGAATCCACTGTATTCTTTAAGACTAATGACACTGAGAAGGAAAAAAAGGAAAGATGAAATGTAGAATGAGAAATGCCATGAGCAAATAAGCCAGAAATACAGTTAAGAACTAGAAACCAGCTGCATGGCACCAGAATGACAGAAAGGTACAGCTGAAAATAACTTCAAGTGACTGATCTCGCATGTAGGCTATCTAGCCTCTTCCACTGAGCCAGAATCAAATATATGCATATTATCCACATTTTTTAAGTTAAAACTAATAACAGTAGTTTCAGAATAATATTTATGGTCATTTTCTTTGGGAGTTTTATGCCTGTAAGCGTAAAGAGGATTTCCTTGGTATGCAACCTAAACCTCCTGCCCCGCAATGCTAGCTGATGTTATTATTGCCAAGAAAAAAGAAATCACGCTTTCCTGTAACAACCTTTATTTATTTCCCACATTAAACAAATTCAGCTGCTTCATTCTTTCTATCTTCCTCATAAATCATACATTCTGTGTGTATAGTAAGTGCCATTAATCTCTTTTATTCTCTGTATATCGGCTAGACCATTCTTTAAAAATTATCAAAACTGGACATTGCATTTCAGACAAGGTCTCCCCAGTTTCACACAGAGAAGTCTCCTTTGAAAGACTGCTTGCCTCATATTATTTTTTAATCCATTGCAACTCCTCCATCTTTTTATTGCAGTGTTACCTCTACATTTTATTCCTTGTATTTTACCTGTTTGATTTCTTCCTTATTCCATACCTTGCAGCTAAATATCATCATGTTGATTCCAGGCCATTACTTCCACTTGTCAAATTCTTCTAATTTTGATTGTGTTCTCTAAAACAACCCCAACTTCTGCCCATGTTAATGTATTCTGCAGTTCTCAAGTATATTCGTTGCCCACACAAGTCATAAACTAAGTGCTTAACCATAAAGGGGCTGGCTCCAACAGTGTCAACACCTTCAATCCTTTGCCAGTTTAAAAGGGAGCTTCTGTCAATTTTCTTTCACAAAAATATTGGGGTGGAGAGTGTCAAGAACTTTCCAGAGCCAAAAATATGACACCTACTACTTCCCTCTGATACACTATGCTGGTTAATTACTGGGTCACAAAAAAAGTAAAATAGATTGGTTTGACATGATCTCTTCTTGATGAACAGACATTGGCAGTCTTCAATGGCTTGGCTTTCAGTTACACTTAGGTGAGGCATTTTCATCCATACCAAGGCTGCTGAAGGAAGTCCATGGAAACTAATGATAATTAGCACATCTGAAAAGTCAATAACTTGCACGCAACTGAGATGATTATCTTCAGTCATTTGAGTTTGAAAAAAATGTGGTCTCTGTACTAGCCCGAGGTCCCTTACAGTATACAGCAGTGACCACAAGTGTACTGAAACACAACTCTCCCTGAAAATACAAAACCAACCATACTAACTAGTCCTGATATATTCTTTAAGCACAAAAAAAGAGGATAGCTGAAATTGTTAAACTTTCCACTACCAAGAAAGTTAGGCACCCATTTTCCGTTGGAGAACTACTACCTGACTAGAAACAAAATGGTAAGGACCTCACATGCTACCATGTGGTAGACTGGAGTTTATAGAGCTTAAACTGGGCAAAGATCCCTGAATAGACCTTGAGGTTTCAGCTACTCTTTTGGAAAAGGGTAAAAAGCAGGAAAACTGTGGCTTTTGCCTGGAAACAGGAAAGCAGTATGAGGCCAAAAATATTGTTCCTGAACACTGAATAAATTGCACCAATATTTAGAAGTATCTCCCTATTACAGTTTCATGTGTTTGAGCTTTTTGTGTTCAAAAAGTAAAACCAGGAATAGGAACCAGCAGACATGACTAATCACATTTAATTCTGTGTGTACTCTAAGCACATTAAAAAAAACTTGCTGGAATATTCAGCTTTCCAAGGTGTTCTGAAACAGTACGTTTACTTTGCTACTTTTTAAAAGCAGTACATAAAGACTTTCTATTCGAACATAACTAAAAATCATCTATTCACCTCTATATGCTGACATGAATGGAAGAGAAGCAACAGTGTAAAGGCTGATCTTGATTTTTGCATTTTGTCCATTGTCCAAGTATGAATTACACACATTCATTACAAATAATATTCATAAATATTTATAGCTAATCACAAATTGACTAGAGCACAGGTCCATACCTCAAATCCTAGTAGTGATTACCAACATAAATTAGCTGTAACTGATTGCTTTCATACAGAAATTTTAAAGATGCTACAGAATTTCCTGGACTTAGAACAGGAATTAGCCACAGTATCTCATGTATGTGCCACAGTGAATGAATTTAAAAGATGACCACTGTGATCTGACATAAGTGAATTGAACTTGCTGCCAGAAAGCACCCATTGATCATATATGACTTGGCACTAATGTTAGAAATATGTTTACATAGAATCTAAAAAAAAGAGTTGGAAAATGTATTGAAGGAGTTCTTGACCACTTGGAGATCCAACAGGGAATTCAGGGCAAATATACTGTGATATGTATCAGGCAGGCAAAATTCTGGATTTAATGAACAGCCTCATTTCAAGGAACTGTTATCTTCCTTCATAAAAAAGTAAAAATTGTCCTTCTCTATAGGGACAGAAGATAAGTCTACTTAATGACTCATGCTTTTCTAATTATGCCAAATCTAAGGTTGAGGAGTGTATTTATAGATAATATGATAAATTCATATCTAGCATTTCAATGAAATTATGTTAAGAAATATTTTTTTCTCAATTAAAAAAAAATATCTTAAATTAAAGAAGATTCCCAGGCCAGGCTACATGGAGTTATTATAAATCTCATTGATTCTTTCTGTGTTCAGTTTGTATTTTGTATTTAAGTTCCAATTCTGCTACTACTAATTAATTTTTATCTTTTTTTTTAATATGGAGGATGAAGAAGTTCTGACAGAAAAATAAAAGATGAACAGTGTCTGTCTTATTAATTATTTTATTTTGGGAAGGCTCCCTTAAACTTTGAGACAGTGAGCCTTTCTGCTACTTTCCACTTTCAGTTTCTTTACTTGGAGTTGCTTAGTTGTTGTTGGCATTACATCAATAAAAGTCATACCGTGGACTTATCCACTTGCTTTCTTGGCCACTTCACATTGCATAATCCTTTGCTAAAAGTGCCAGAGAGAACGAGAGGGTAAGTCAACGTCACTGTGTTCTTTGATGCAGTGTCAGTAGCCTTTGAGCACAGGCAAATGAGCTGAGGCACTTCCACCAATCTTTGAAGTAGAGCAGAAAAGTGGAAAACCAGAGGGAAAGCAGGCAGGTTCAATCTGAAAAAAGCTGCTCTGTTCTTGGCACCTAAAGTGCTCTCCAGCCACAAACCAAAGTCCTCTGCTCAAAAGGAATTGGAATTGTTTTTAACTAAGCATCCCTGAAGAGTTTTGGCAAAACGGGCACGATAGATACACTAAACAAGAGACATGAAAAAGTTTTGTCAGAAAGGTCTAGGAAATTTAACGGGGCACTTCTATTCAGCACAGAAAAAAATCACTGAAATGTGCAAGTCCACAAAGAGGCCTTCCTTTATGTTTCTTAATGCTGTTTCAATTCTCCTCAAGTATACTACAGACAAAAAAAATCTCAGCTGGGAGCTGACTGATACACAAAAGAGAAACTGCCACATCCAGACTTATGCAGCTCATAGGATCTAAAAACATCTCAAAATAGCCAAAAATTTGTTTCAATCCCTATTCACTCACTATGATGACACGAACAATGTTTTACTATTACCCATGCAAGGGTTCTATCTGCTAGTGGGTTCATATGATCCGAAGTCCAATAATTTAAATACAGCAGGAATTTGCCTGGGGAAAAATTAAGAAAAATCTAAATGAGAAATATTTACAGTCATTCTTAATTTTCTTCTTCTGAAGTCTTCATGAAGTTACTGAAATGGAGAGGCAAACCTTCACACCTCCCAAAATATAAGGCCCCACAGATGTCGAGGCAGTCATGGTTTTGAAAGGAATTGCACGGTATCATCAGCACTTTCAACACATCACTATCCAGGTTTTCAAACTAAGACCTTCAGAAGTATTATACCAAGACATAGTAAGAATAAATATTCTTTTTTTCCCCTGTGAACAAAACATGGATCCAATACTGCTGCCAGATACACATCCATAATTGTCCCTAAGAACCACGCAGCTATAAATATATTATTCTAATACAAACTTTTTTAAAAAAAGTACTTCTAGAAGATTTTATTTTCTTCACAAGGTTTGCAAAATAAAACTTTAAAGAAGCAAGGCACAGGCTTTTCAATGACATCCCTAGAATTTATCAGCAGGATCTGGCCAAAAGAAGACTAAAAATAATTACATAAGTAAAGACTTCCTTGCCGTAGAGGACACTGATGTTCTCCAATTACAGTAATTACAAAGTGCAGTGTGTGGCTAGGTGCCAAGAAATACCAGGTTGAAATGCATTGCTATCTATCAAGCTGGGAACCTAAACACTCTTCAGTACAGCAAAGGCACCTGCATGGAATGAGGATCTCACGTGAGCTATCTGACTCACTCATTTGTTTGGGAAAATATGTATGAAATCAAGGAATGAATACTAAAGAATGGTTTAAAATAGAATGCGTTATAAATTCATTAATCAAAATTGCTTTTGTAAATTTTATCCTTGGTAGGTCCTTTTATTTTGCAGAGTACAACTGTTTGGAATATAAAAGACCTAACAACTTCCACTATCCAAATAATAATGACTATTTTTAAAGTGTTGAACACGATAACAATGAAAAAAATCTCAGTTTTCATTAATATGTTCAGATTTATTAAGGTGCAATGTTGCAAATAAAATTATTGGGGGAAAATAGTTTTTGCAAATTCAGTCCATGATACAGAAATAATGCTTACAAAAAAAGATCAAGAGGTTAGGAAGTTGTAGGGTTATGGTGCCTAAAACAAGTTTTTCAAGTTTTATTAATACTTTACAATCTAGTAAGTATTTATTAATAATGTACTAAAACCTTTTCTAACTGAGTAACATAGAATAAGGCCTTCCACATCAATCCACAACAAACCAATTTACTGATTTGGTCACAGTCTTTTGCATGATACTTATTTAAGGGTGGGATTGATGGCAGAAGAGTGCGTAAGATTGTCTAAAGTCAAACCGCCAAACGGCAATTTTAACCACAGAAAGAATGTATTGCCTTATATATTCCAAGATTACTACATATATTGACAAGTATATGACAAAACACAATGGTTCCCACTTTTTTCTTAAAGGTTAGGTCTTTGCCAAGGGAGGCTGGGCAGGCACAGACAGCTGCAGCACAGTAGAGGAATAGGCAGGGACACCAGAGACGCTGCAGAGCAGCAGAGCCACAACAGCACACTGCTCTGGTCACACTGACTACTGCTAGCAGCAGGTGGCTTCAGTTTTCAGTACTAGCTCAGATATCTGTTCCATACAGATGTATCCCAAGCGTGTACACAGTGTGACAGCCACACTGGAGTCAATGGCCCAGGGTGGGAAATGTTGAAAGCATGATATTTTATACAATGCTCTGATAAGCATTGTTCAGGTGCTTTGGAAGGGCAGCAGGGAAACATCATCCCTCTCTGATCTCTGTCCAGTGCTGTTAAATTCTTGTGTGAACCAAAATGAAAAGGTTCTTTACTCCTTTATTTACTAGGAAACAACTGTGTACAGCATATGGCAGGATAAACATATGTACAGCATGCATCTGTCATACGTTTTCAGAACAAACTGTTCATCACAGCTTCAAGATTTTTTTTTTTCCCTCTTGAAGTCATAATGTTGACAGTTCAAAAACTCTCTCAGCATTGAAGGAAAAGGTCTAGGAAAGAATGATCTAACATGCAGTCATAAGGTCATATAAGGCCACTGCAGAGGAGTTAACTGAACTTGCTGGACCGCTGTTCCCTACAGAGGAGCTTATGCAGATTCTCACACCAGAATCCTTCTATATGGAGAAAGAGACAGAAAGCAGGAGGATCCGTATCAGACTTAAGAAACATTAGATGAAACTATTAACAGTATCAAATTGCCAGGACCAGACAATATCCTTCAAGAATCTGGAAGAACTTGATCATTAAACTTCTGAATCACTGTGGTACACCTCTCTTAAAATGGCCTCATTACCACAGTAACAACAAAAAAAAAAAAGCACATGGATGTTACATTAAAAAAGATTCCAGTAGATTAAAAACTGACTTCCACTGGGATGATTTCATAGGACAAGTTAAAAAACATATTAAATATATCAAAAATATTAATTCCTCCCATACATTTTAGACTTTGAAGGTGTCAACATGTGGAAAAGGGTTAAGTGCAGTTAAACTCTCTACAAAGTTCCTAAGTTTTTTATAAATTAATAAATGAATAAAATTAAGCTATCATGAGATAAAGAAAAAAGTGATAAAAGACAGAAAACAGATTTAAAAATATGAAATTGTTTTTCAAATTCCCTGCAAGACATGTCCATGATCCTCTGCTATATACCTTCTTCACAATAGCCCAAGAAAAGGGAATGTAAGATGGTATTAACTACTTAAGGTATTTAAAAACAAGATAGGAAAATAAAAGATAGAGATGGGAGGCTCACTAATACTAAGTGACTGGAAGACAAAATGATAGATACCATTCAATGTGAACACATGCAAAATAATGAGGACATTGCTGGAGATTACAGCCAACTATACATACACTGTAGGGTAGTAAATGACATCTCAGCACATTGGAAAGATCTTGGAGTCATTGTAAATAGATCTATGAAAATGTTGGCTTTAGTTTAGCGACAGTCAAAAAGTAAAAGAATGTAAAAATTTTTAGGAAGTGAAAAAAAATAAAAAAGAAATACAACTCTATCAATTTGCAGTATGCCATAACCATCAACAGTGATATAAGTTTTCAAGTAAGAGGAGTAGAACTCTTCAGCTGAAAAAGATGTGACCACTGAGGAAATTTTTATTTCTCATCACAAAGAAAAAAAGGCATCAAATAAAAGAACACGTTTAAAGCAAAAGAAGTACTTTTTCACACAATGTATAATTAAATTTATAGAGCTCTGCAACTTGATGCCATGGATTCAAAGAATATAAATGGACTCAAAAGCATTCAGATTCATAAAAGAAAATTCCATCTAAGACTATTGGACACAAAAAGTGCATCAGCAGATTTAGGAAGTCCCTAAGCTGCTCTTGCTGGAAGCTGGGGGATTTCACTGCGGAAATTTCTCTGTTCACATGCTCTATTCTTATCCTCTTACCCTAGGAATCCATTACTGCTCACCACCAGAGCCACAGTACTTGGGAAGATGAACTTTCCATCCGGTAAGTTCAGCCAGACAACCATGAGAATGTTCTGTTCATTAGACATATCTACTGCAGCTAATAACTTTAGGTCTCTGAACTGTGATAGCTCGCTACCCATCTTCTTTTTCAAGGCATAAGGGGGAGAATGTACAGCTGTACAGAAAATCAGTAATTCAACTGTTTTGTTTTCCTTTTTTTTTTTTTTTTTTTTAACCAAATCAAGGTCTTATATGCTGGAGACCATCCTCAAAAGCTTTTCCCCCCTGCACAACTTAAGCCAAAATGTGGCATTAGCACTGCAGTGCTCTCAAAGGTAAGGCTAGGCTTTGCAATTGAGGCATAGAACCAATAGTTCCTACTCAAAGTGTGGTTGTTCATCCCTCCCATTCCTTAGCTATGCATTCCCTTTTTTTCAGCACTGGTACCCTACCTGATTCAGCCATGTAGGGACCCAGTTTCATGACTCAGACTGAAAAGAAATTAAAAATTAAATTAGAAAAATAAAATCTGATTCTTTCAGTACTTGGATGAGTCTCATCATCAACTCAGATACATGCCAGTGGCAGGAGCAGGACAGAGGCATTTCAGCCAGAGCCGCTTGTTAGGTTAGCTTAGTTGTTCCACACTAACAGTGCAATGAGAGCATGCAGCCTTCATATACCTCCTCCCAGCTCCAGGGACTTCGGAGATCTTAAACTTCTCAACTATATGACAGACTTCTAGAGAGACAGGTGTACCAGTGAGGCACCTGGACCTTGATCACCTCCAGTTGGATTCTGTAAGACATAAAACTTCCCTTCCACAAGCAGAGCTACTTCTATTTACAAGGATAGGTTTTGCTAGTACAAGGAGCAACAGCAACATGACTGTGCCCATAGCAGAAAATTTTTTTGCCAGCATGTCTATACTAATAAAGCACACCAAAAGTAGACAAAAGTATTTCAGCTGTACTGATCTAGCTCACTAAACATCAGGCAAACATTTAGAGGGATTGTTTCTCTACTCTGGAGCACTGGAACTCACCTTTGGTAAGACCCAATGCATCACATTGCAAGGATTTTTTTTTTAGTGGTATGGGTCTATCTGCTGAAACTTTTTTAAAATTAAATACCCCCATTTATCCCCATCCTTTACTTTACAAAAACCAGCCAAGTACAGTTTTAATGCTATCAATATTTGGGTGTTTGAACTTTCTGTCATTCACAAAACTGATCTAGAGGCCGCACACCCTTGGCAAACCAGATCTGAAAGTTCTTATGTCTTTATCTGGAAAAGTGGAACTTGTCCATACTACTATCAATATGCATCTAGAAAAATAAAGTGACTATAAAGCATCAAAACAGGCATTTGTTTTAATTATGGACAAAAAACTAGCAGCAACAGCTATACAGCTATATTCATCAGAAGTTATGAAATGATAGAACGCAGTTTGCCTCTGTACTTTATTTCTTGCATATATGCATTATGATAATGACCAGATATTAGCTTTTCCAAAGGAATCTCTTTGAACAAAACAATCATGCTTCTTTAACAACCTACCATTTATTGCTCCTTCTTTGCTGCTGTGGCTCTACACCACATTTACAACTTTGTACTCAAATTTTGCTCTTACTAAACAAGAAAACAGCCCCGATTCCTTTATGACACCTCATATAGAAAAGGTGGACAATCACACAATCACAAACTGTATCATAAAAATATATGTGCAAACAATCAAAAATCTCATCCTTTCCTCCTTCTGCTCAAGCAGCTGACGGTTCCCCCCCCGCTGTCTCCTAAACCATCCTCTCTTGGTTCCCAGTACTCCCACCTGCTTCCTCCAGGTGGAATTTCCCTTGCCACTCACTCCCAGGCTTACTCTTTTTAAATAGCCTATTAGCAAATTTCTGTGCTCTTAACCTCCGCTCCCAATTTTTTTCTGCCCAGAGAGTCATAGTTCTTCCCCTAGATAGCCACATCTTTTCATCAAATTCTCTTTCCCTCCATACCACTGACTTCTCAACACCTTCTTGACCCAATTCACAGCCTCTCTCCATGCCCTTCTCACGGGTCCCTGTCCCTTGAACATGTATCCATCCTTTTCACCAGACTCTTTACACAGACCCTTTGCATTCACAAATCCCAAAATGTTGCCCATCCCAATCCTCAATTCCATTGGATGTTATGCCATAATTGAATCTCACTCTCTTGAAAGCCGCTGTCGTGTTCTGAATAACAGGGTGTAAGAATATCTCCTCAACATTAAAATTGGGTAATCTCTTTCCCATGCTACTTGTACTCTGGGTGAGAGGTCATTGGGGAACACAGAAAAAAATAACAACAAAACCAGAAAAGCTTTTTCCAGATGTAGACCTAACACAAAGTCTAGGCCAAAGTGTGTGCAGTGCAGGAGGAATCTTTGAAGAACACAGCTGTCAAAAATCTAACTCCAATGAGTACATTCAAATTCTTTTCAAGATATATAACACAGGCAAACGTGGAATGGCATTAGGAATGGAAAAAGGCATATAACTAAAAATCAAAGCTACCCTTCCATAGAATCTCAGGAAAATGTTCTGCGGTATTTTAACATGGGAAAACAACAGTGTCTTCCCTATTCTCATCTTCCAAAAAGTCTGAACAGCTTTTTCTTAAGTTTTCCAGAACCTGAGTTATTTGGAACAAAAAGTTAACATATATTATAAACAGAAGACAAAGTTTAAGGATATGTGCAGGCAGTTGTAACTGAAAGGGTTAAAAGGGTTTCAGCTATTATCATCCCTTTGACTCGAGATGAAATGTGGCACCTAATTCTCTGATGGCTCTTAGACTAATGTAGTAAAACTCACATATGTAAACTTAAACCACTTTTATTGGTGGTTTAAGCAAGCATGGTTTCTCCAGGACACATATATGCTCAGTTCAATCATATCCCCAAGCTGAAAGACATCACTCCAAGCTGGGAAAGATACCTACATTCTGAAATGTGTTAATACAATCCTCTGTCACAGCCTTGTAATGGAAAGTGTCAGGAAACCTGTGTAATATTTGGTATAAACAACCCAACCTATAGTAACGCTATTTCTGTGGTGCCTGATAAACAAGTAATACACAGTGTGGACACAGGAAACAGATTTGAGCTTTTCTGCAGAAACCAGAATACAGAAGAAAAGTTACCCATTCTTTTTAGACCTCTGGACTTCTAAAAAGCTCTAATGCCCTGATTCGATCTAATTAGCAAGGAGAGATAGTTTGCCTTGAACTATGGCATAAAATCAAAGTTCAAAAACATGGGAGAATTAAGTCTACTAATAACAAACAAAATATAGAGGCTTCTTAAAGGAAAAATACAGACAGAAATTATGTATTACATTATTAATCTGTTAAACACAGAAACATACAGGACTCCAGTCCAGGAACACATGCCAACTTAAATAGAAGACTTTCTTGTCACAGGAGCCTCATTTTGCTCAGAAATTCCATCCAACCTAGAAGCATGGGAGAGAATCCATGTTATTTTGAAACTTCATAGTTCAGTACTCTTAGATGGTAACTTCTTAGGCCACAATCAACTGTTTTGAGTAATACAATTTTGGAAATTGGCCTCTAACACTGAGGAATTGCCACTTAAATTCAGGAGAGCTATGAGAGATTAAATCCATTAGCATCGGTAGAACATGACACTTGATCCACAGAGAGGCATTTTTATCTCACAGTTCACCCCTGTACAAAAAAAAAAAAAAAAGACAAACGACTAACAAGTGCTTTAAATGAGAAAACAAGCAAAGACTGAAAGTATGCTGTTTTATAAAGTAACAGTAACTATTCTAAGAACATTTCTTTCTGCACGTTGCTATCAATTTTTCCTTACCATATATTCCATATTGGAAGCTGGTGGATACACCTGACCCCGTAATTTATTATGAAGATCCAAGATACTTTGCATATCACTGTCTGTGATAGCCCTTTTCCCTCTCTGCTTGGCGATCCACCACTCACCATCTTCATCCATGTACTTTTCCAAAAGTTCCTCTAAGAGCGTGGCATTGGGAAGAACCATTGCAGAAACTGCTTGAGCTATGAATAGCAAGGTAGTTACTCTGAGCCATTCCTGTACTACATACTTCATGATGAATGATCTCAAAATGCTCAGGAGTTAGCTCCAAGACAAAGTCTTTCTTCCAGGTCTGTTGGCTGTAAATGCATAAGAGAGAGTGATGTAATTTGGAGGCTGAAGTACTGGCCTGTATGAACTTACTAAGCAACAAAAACTGTGGTCTGTATAGTTTGCCACTGTTGTTTTAGCGGGAGAAACCAGGATGCTGTTAGGTTTTTTTTTTTTTACTCTAATAGGTATATGCTGTTGATTTGGGAAGAGAGCTTATCTTCAGCCTTATGACCTTCAGTTTGTTGAAGTGGTTTTGTATAGTGCACTGGCATGTGCATTTCACTGCCTGCATGCAAGAAAGCATGCTTTTCATATCTACTTAAAAGGAGCCAGACATCAGTGAAGATTAGACTGTAGATAAGGTCTTCCAGTAGTGGAATTCAAGAACAAAAAAAGTTAAAAGACTTGCATTCCTTGCCAAAATGTGAACACAAAACAATAAAGCAGCTATGAAATAGCCTCTCCTGGTGCATTTCAAAATGTGACTTCAATTAAGGTTTTTGTTTTATGATTTCCAAAAACCTAGTAAAACTAAAGGTAGTCAACTTGGACAAGAAAATGGGGGGAGACGGGGTGATTCTCTTCACCAAACAAAGGAAAGCACAGATAACTCTCAGAGCAAGTAGCTCCACTTCCAAGAACACAGTATTCCAATACCGCCTGTTAGGTGGACTGAGTGCTTTAGGTAGCAAAGCCACGGTCACTCCCTCACCCCGGGTGGTGAATCCCGCCATACCTACCGCGCCGGACCCCGCCGCGGGGAGGAAACAAAAAGAGGCGGAGGGAGCAGAACCGGGCTCTCCCCTGCACGCCGCCACTGCCCACCGCCGGCGGCCCGGTCCCGGTCCCGCTCCCCGTGGGGCAGCCGGCCCCGAGGAGCCGCTCCCCAGCCGGGGCGTCCCGCGGCCGCCGGGGCCTGGCTGCCGCCGCTCCCCGCCCCCCGGAGGATGCTGCGGAGAGCCTCCGGGCGCCCCCCACCAACGCCCTTACCCCTCCGGCGGCGGCTGCCTCCTCTCCCCGCAGCCAGCTTCGCTCCGCCGCCCTCCTCCTCGCCAGGCCCGCGTCGGGGCCGCGGCCGGGACCGGGGGGGGCGCAGGCACGGCCTCGCCCCGCTCGCTGCGGCGGGCAGCCGCGGTGGATGCGGACGTGTCCAGCAGCGGAGCCGCGGCGAGGGGCCGCCGCCGAGCCAGCCGGGGCCGCCGCCGAGCCAGCCGCCGCTGCCGCCTCCCCCGCCGGCCTCCGGGTCGCCGCCGCCCCGAGCAGCTCCGCGCTTCTCCTCGCGGCTCCCGCCCCGCCGGGCATTTATCGCGGGCGGCGGTGACGCGCGGCGGCCACCCCTCCCCGGCACCCCGCGGGGCGGGACGCGCCGCGCTCCGGGCACCGCGCCCGCCCCCGGCCCCGGCCCAGCCCCCGCGCCCGCAGCGCCCGTCCTCGCCCGGGCGGGCGCGGGAAGGGTCGGGGGCGGCGGAGCCCGCAGCAGCTCCCCGGGCGGTGCCTCGAGTCCCGCGGGCAGTAAGAGTTGGCCCGGACCTCCCTCAGGCTCCGGCCAGCTGCTGGCCCCGGTCCGGCAAAAGCCATCGCCCGGAAAAAGTCGAGGGGGGCCCCGTCCCCTGCCGCCTCCACCCGCTGGGAGCTGGCAGGAGGATGCTCAGCCGGCCTGTGCCCGCTGAGACACGGCGGAGAGAAAAAGCGGGGTGTTCACACAGGGGCTCCGCAAAAGTCCAGAGCGTGTGAATATGGCCGGGGGTTTCAGAACAGGAATTTGATTGTGGATTCAGACCGGCCGCGGGACGAAGTAGAATTCAAAAGCTTGTAGCCTCTTATTTCTGTTTCCGGCAAGACTAGGCATCAGATAGGTACTTTTTCGTTGTACTTTTATCAAAGCCTTCTAGCCCGAATATTCTATGCAGGCCGATCGGGACAATGCTTCATTTATTTAGTATAATTTTGTACATTTTCCTAACAGCAGGATTGACCAGCTTCCAGTCTTCACAGGACTGCTGTACCAGCTTGCAAAGCTTTTCTGTGTTTTCATATTCAGAAACTGAGAGGCTGAGGTTAAAATTCATTGGAATCCAGCTGGCTTCCAACCGGCTGCATAAATGCTTCCAAATTTCATGGGCCCAAGAGAAACAATGCTGTGCAAGTAACACACTGGTTCTTATTGTACTCGCTCAATTTTAGTTATAATCTCCCTAAAAGACTTTGAAACTAACCTGTCTTGCAGGATGCTATAGGTAGTCGGTCACTTACGCACTGCCATATGCAACAATTGTAATGCTGTATATTCGTTGATCTTTCTGACTTTTTCTTTGCAATGCTGGCGAGTGGACTTCTGCACCCAAGTATCAGGCACTAAACTTTTTTCCTAGCAAAACTGTGTGAGGTAAAATGCTACTGTGCAGCTGGATACACAATCTAGATGCAAGTTT
This sequence comes from Strix aluco, assembly GCF_031877795.1. Lineage (NCBI taxonomy): Eukaryota > Metazoa > Chordata > Aves > Strigiformes > Strigidae > Strix > Strix aluco. The sequence goes on from NC_133931.1 coordinate 34,600,760, forward strand.
TTTCAGGGTTTATACACCAGGATGCCTTAACATCTGTCATTTTTGATATGAAGAATGAGCCTTACTTATAGTCTGGTCATCCAAAGAGTTTGAAGAGAGGGGAGGGAGCTGAAAAATTAGAAGAACTTGATACAGTCTACACGTTAAGTCTGGATTTTCTGTAATACTCATATCCCATTTTTCTTGCTAGATGGACTTACATCCTCTTTGGACTTCTGGAGGCCAAGACATAGACTCTATACCATCGGGGCACAGCTTCACCATCATCACCTAAGAAAGAATATGTGTCATACCAAGCCAATTATTCTTTGTACAGGCACAAGTGCTATTTCATTAGAAAGCATCAGAAAAGGTTTACATTAATGGCTGCATACAAGAAACTGAAAAATTCTAAAGGAATGAACATATTTATGGGGTTCCCATCAATCATTGGAAAGCACAGTAGCTGCCCCTTTCTGTCAGCACTGGATGTCTGCTGGGTTTCAAATAGAATATAGATCAAACATCACCTTCCATCTTTCATTTTGACTATTGATCATACTTTTTAGAAAACACTTGATCATACTTGGTCTTTGTCAGACTGAAGACCTTATTATACTGTAAAGCAGGTTTTAGATTCAATAAAATAAATACTAATACAAAAAGAGATAAGCCTCATTGAAATTGATTTTTTTTGTTTATCAATTAATTTATAAGCAAGTGAATAAACCCTTTACAGTCTGTGACTGTGCCCTTTGTATCTGGTTTATGGCTGTATGATTTAACCACGTAAATGTGTTGTGACTTTGACAAATGATATTTTGACTTATCCACTAATTTTGAGTATATACTTAAACATAATTGCCTGGATCTGTTGTCTTAATCAGCTTGAGAGAGACCCTTTTCTCCTTTTTTGTTATTCTGGATTGTTTTAAACCTCTGACACTGAGGATATAACTGCCATCCATAATTTAAAATTGTTATAATAAACAGTTAAGCACCATTACATCTACTGAAACTAAAACTATCCTGCCTTCCCAAAGGCACATGCAGCCAGGGCATATGCAGACAGACAGATTCGGTAACTGTTTTCTGAATAGCTGTAGCAGCAACAACAACAACAATTGCAACAAAAAAATACACTTGAAAGAAATCAGTAAGGGGTCACCAGGTACATGGCTGGACAAGCACTGAGAATATAGCACTGAGAAAATCCAAGAAAGGAAGATTTTTAGCCTAAATAATGATTTAAAGTTTGAGGGAAAGAGTATCTTCTGCTGTTTGAGTCTTCCTGGGTTTGAGGAGACAGAATTCCAGCAGTCATTGTAAATAAACAAGGGCCTGAATGAAAGATGTTTTACTTCATCATCAATTTGTTTTCCTAATAGAAATAATACACAGGGCCCCCAAGTATAGATAACTGGGTTAAGAAAGAGTAACACCACCAACTAAGAAAGACAGAGAGAAAGACACTAATACATATAAACACATATTTAGAAAATCTGCTAAATTGTAAGAGTTGGGCTTTTAATTGAAAACAGAAGGAAGAAGAAAAATCCAGGCCATCTTTCTGTTGATTTTAAACATCTTTAGTTAATATACCTTCTGGTTTGCTACTTAATATTACAAGATCACAGCACTGCATTAACCAAAAAGTAGTAATAAAAAGTCTGATTCACTACAGGAGTTTGGTGCCTAAATGCCTTTTTTTTTTTTTTCCCCCCAAAAAATTAGACCCACAAAAACAGTGTTTAATTGTTGCCTGGTTGTTTTTCAGGAGACATTTCTGTAAGGTGGTGTTTCAATCATAGAATCATAGAACAGTTTGGGTTGGAAGGGACCTTTAAAGGTCATCTAGTCAGATTCCTCCCTGCAATGAGCAGGGACATCTTCAGCTAGATCAGGTTGTTCAGAGCCCCGTCCAACCTGACCTTGAGTGTTGCCGGGGATGGGGCATCTACCACCACTCTGGGCAACCTGTTGCCATGTTTTTAAAACATTTCTTCCTAATATCTAATTTGAATCTACCATCTTTTAATTTAAAACCATTACCCCTTGTCCTACTGCAACAGGCCCTACTAAGAAGTTTGTCCCCATCTTTCTTATAAGCCCCCTTTAAGTACTGAAAGGCCACAATAAGGTCTCCCCAGAGCCTTCTCTTCTCCAGGCTGAAGAACCCCAACTGTCTCAGCCTTTCCTCATAGGAGAGGTGTTCCATCCCTCTGATCATCTTTATGGCCCTCCTCTGGACCCACTCCAACAGGTGCATGTCTTTCTTATGTTGGGGGCCTCAGAGCTGGACGAGTACTACAGGTGGGGTCTTATGAGAGTGGAGTAGAGCAGGAGAATCACCTCCCTTCACCTGCTGGCCACTGTGGGAAAGGATCTTTTGATTCAGCTCAGGATACTGTTAGCTCTCTGGACTGTGAACACACATTGCCAGCTCATGTCCAGCTTTTCATCCACCAGTATCCCCAAGTCCTTCTCCTTAGGGCTGCTCTCAATTCCTTCACCCCCATCCTGTATTGATATGGGGAGCTGCCGCAACCCAAGTGCAGGACCTTGCACTTGGTCTTGTTGAACCTCATGATGTTCACATGGGCCCACTTCTGGAGCTTGTCCAGGTCCCTCTGGATGGCATCCCATCCCTCAGGAGTGTCAGCTGCACCATTCAACTTGGTGCCACCTGCAAACTTGCTGAGGGTGCACTCGATCCCACTGTCTATGTCACTGATGAAGGTATTAAACAGTATTGGTCCCAAAACAGACCCCTGAGGGACACCACTCATCACTGATGAGTCACTGACATCACCCCTCATCACCAATGTCAGTGATTCAAATTTAATCTCTTCCTGATGGGGAGCAGGCTCTTGAATGCTCCTTTGCTGAGACCTAATATGCCCACCATGTTGCTGAGTGGTCTGATTTGATTTTGCTTTTGGTGGCTCTTGTTTAATCTGTTCAATTTTACAATTAAGTATACATAGAGCTAGAAAAGGTAAATAGATTCATCTGCAAGTTGGTGGCTAAATGGAGGAACTGTGTTCAAAGCCTTGCTTTAAGCTTTTGCCCAAACTGCCTCTGCAGTTTTTTGATATTCTGCCTGTTCAGATTTACAGACCTGTCACAAATGGTTTCTGGCAAGGACAACAAATGAAGCAAAGAGATGATGGGTATTGGTATTTGTGCTGTTCTGGGTGTGGTGGGAAACCTTTATCCAAAACAAAATTGTTTCAGTGTTGCAAGATCTTTTGATAGATGGATTCCTTCAGCTGAAAATGTCTTGGCCACATCCATTGTTGAGGACCTCATGAACTGTTTTATTCTCGAGGAGCACAGTTGTATTGGCAATTCAGAGACAGAACTCAACAAAAAAGCAATGGGACATAGCTTTCCTATGGCTAGATTTACCAGAGTAAAAAGATGAATAAAGATCCCATATCATCATCCAAGTGCCTGGACACTTTACATGTACCAGGTAGCATTTCCAAGCATTTTCTTTTATTAACAGGCAGCACTATGCATTCTGTAGTGCAGTTTGTGCAACATGCTGTTCATTTGAGTGTTGGTCTTCAGACATTGTAGCACCACAGAGAAAATTTTATATCCACTGCTTTTTGTATTTCACCAGCAGAGTTTACAAAAATCATGGTTTCCCATGAAGCTTGAAAATGCTTAAAAAACAGGACTTAACAAAGATACTCATAACACTCCACTGTTTATGGCCTTTGGAAAAAGGAGCCATACCTATTATCATGTAAAATCCATCACTATGATGAAGACTAAAATTGGCAGAAATGTTTTTCTGCACCGTCTTCACCAGATATTTCACACAAGTGACTGAAAAAGTAACCACAAAGGTCTGTAAAAGTAAATAGTCAAACATAAATTAGTTTCGTAAGGATGCATGAAATACATTAAATAAAGTCATGCGATGATTTCTAGAACAATTAGTTGAACATAACTTTTTATATGTAAGTTATGAATAGATGGCATGAAGATTTTACTTTTATGGTACAAGTTTTAAAAGTTTCCTTTAAAAATTAGAAAACAATGGTTGCGTGAGGACAGAATTATAGTTTTATTATCATAATATTATTTTGAATAAGTCATTCTTGTGTATTTACAGTGATTGGAAGCAATTATTTCTACTAAGGGGAACTTCTACTTTGCTTCTAATTGAGATTAAAAACAGTTCATTTTTTTAGTTTAATTTTGTCCAAGATCAACAATGAACAGAAGTTATCAACATTCTGTAACTAATATGAAATCCAGGAAAGATTTTAACCAATGGAGAAGTGTCAGAGCTGCAGGTCACTGGGGAACCAGGGTGAATGGAAAGCAGATTACCATTAAAAAGAAAAATGTCATGGTTTAAATTACTTTGAAGATACATTTTAAAGGAAAGATACAGGAAATTGTTCTGATTTCTGAACTGTTGTTTATTATAAAACTGGTTAATTTGCTCCCTTTGCCCCTTAAGTGTATAAAGATCAAAAAATATTTTGTTTACCAAACAAAAAAACTCCTGAAATGAAGAACAGTTGGACCCTCACAGAAATAGTCTCTGACATTTAGATATTAGCACATATAATTGTTATTTCAATATGGCTGTTCATAAAATATAATATAACAGCAGACAATATATACTCCCTTTTCTTATATGCAGTACCACAAGAGATAATCTGTCAGCATCTGAAAGAGTAAGTTTCCATTTCCACCCCTCTCTAAAAGGATTTGAGCCTGCTTGTCCTTGATTAAGTCCCCCAAGCTGTACATTACAGTGAGTCAGGATGGCATTCTCTCTGTCACTTCTATTTCACAAAATAATCAAGTATACTTTGAGCCAGAAAGATGCGTAGTAAGGCTTTTGCAACCCAGTGATGAGGGCATTCTTGGTAAAATAAAATCACACTGAAAACTGATATTTACATTTCATGTATTTGAAATAAAGTACTACTTGGGGCAGGTATATGATATCATATATATTCTTGTTGATTTAGTCTCTTGTTTCTGCTCACTCTCAAGCTCACAACCATATGCTTCTATCTTTTTTTTGTTTGTGGGGGATAGGGGACTTATGAGCATGCTGGTTTTTTCTGCCTGAACACATATACCCAGACAGCTCCAACAAATTCAAGCCTTAAGCGCAGAAACACTTTGTTCTAAGTCCCTTTGCTGCTGATTGATTTGGAATAGGACTGAGAACTTTGTTGGTGGTTTTTATTGTCTCCAGCTATTTGTCCCATAAAATTAACTGAATTAAATGTTGCTCTTGTGCTCAGTGTTGCTGCAGAGACAGAATTAGAACATTTTTCGCAAAACCAACTTTTACTCCAAGATAGGTGGATTTTGTCATAATAAGTTTTGAACAAAACCTAGTAGTAAACTGCATGTATTTTTCTTATGCTTTTTATATGAAATATGGTTGACAATTTATTTATAAGCTTATATGTATGAATCACTTGAGCTGCATGTACAAGGGAGCAAACCAAAGTTTGAATCCCTTCCTGTCAGTTACAACAGAGCATTTAACATTGCAGTGGCTTAACAGTTTAATTGTAATGGTGCAGTCCTGTCCAGTCTGACCCTGTGAGAGTCATTAATTCCTTGTTTACTCTCTGGAAAAGAAATGGTTTGACTTAGCCATATCAGCCTTTCTAAAGTGAAGTAGGAATATCAGTATTTTTTCAGTATCACTGTCAAAGTAGCATCTTTATCAACATACGAATTACAGCAAGGAGTCAAAATAAAAAGGGGAGAAAAATGTTTGAAAATCAGAATTTATGGAGAAGTATGTCCCTGGACCAAGACCTTTCCAATGAAAATGCTCAAGATTTTTTTGGTTTGTTTGATTTTGTGTTTTTTTTCCCCCCAAGGAATAAATTCCATCTCCACAGGCATCCTGATTTCTTGTCTGAGTTGGCTGACACAGAAAGAGTATCACAGAGATGCTATGAATTTTAGGTAGTTAGAAACATTTTTTTTCCTCTGAACATTTAAATCTAAGCATAGGAAACCTCTGAATAGTAAGAATAAATGAAGGACATAAGGAGTGCCCTGCTGGGTCAGACCAATGGTCCATCTAGCCCAATGCCCAATGCCAGCAATAGAGGAGGCTGCGCAGGGAGTGTACGTGAGCTGGCCTCTTTCTGTAGTCTGTTCTCTTTGCAGACTGAGCTGCAGCACAGCAGAGGCCAGCCAGGGCAGAAGGACAAGCCCTGCCACACTGCCTGTGTTCATGGCAGGATCTGCTGGCCGCAGCAGCACAGACTTGGAAATCCCTACTGCCTCACTGGGGGCTGAGGATGAGAATCAAACAATTACTGTCTGACCACTGTCACTACTGACAGGAATGATATCTCCCACTACACCTAGACTCCTCAGTTTACCCCCCAACAAAAGGGAAGGGACTGAGAAAAGTCCTTCCTGTTGGCTTCTGTCCTGACCCTTCCTTGCCTCACCTTTCTCCTTTGCTCCTCCTGAGTATCTAGGTAGATGTTTTTTGTTTGTTTGGGCGAGGGGCGGTTTAAGGCAAATTGTTACCCTCATTGATGATGTTGTCTTGCCCCAACCTGAGATCCACACAGACACTGAGGAGAGGATTGGTCTCTCAGCTGTGGCGGTAATTCTTTAAGATGGATAAGAAGATGGTCCTCTTGGTATTGGGGAATAACACTCTGACAGCAGTGAAGAAGGAAATCTCAATGTATAGTATCACCATGCCCTTTGAGTCTCTATGGTTATAAGTATTCTTTACCCCGCTTCTGCCTTTCCACTTCTCCCTTCCCTGTGCTGCCCTTCTCCTTCCCTTTTCTAGCCTCACTAGGCTAGTTCCCCACCCCAGCCCTTTCCCACTGGAGTGCGAATACTTTGCCTTCTACCACATGCTCTCCCTTTGCCAGCAAAACGGCATCCAAATGCCAGTGGCAGCACACAGTGTGACTGAGAGGAATAGAAACATTCTTTGCCACCCTTCTTTGTCACGGAGAGATCCCTCTACCTGGTGAACTGTCTGCAAGAGCAACTTGGTGCTATTCCTGCTGGCTGTGGGAGTACCTCAGGAGGGACAGGCCTTTGGTGTAGCAAGGAGGAGCTCCGGTGCCACAGGCAGTGGATAGCACTGACTACATCATTGCTGTTGACTCACTTCAGCTGAATATCACCCTTCCTTTGTAACACTATGCAAAGAACCCATGCAGGTGCAGAATCAACTACCTACACCCTTCCCATTACACCCAGTAAGGCAGACTGGAGATGACAAAGCCACACAGGGTCCTTGAACAGCAAACTAGAGGAAATCATGTGTCTGGCATGGAAAAAGGGTAATTTCCAGGTGGTACACCATTTCCTTCCTTCCCCTGCCTTCTGATCCTTTTCCTTTATATATTGCCATGTGACCCTCAGTCCAGATCCCTGAGACAGTTATCTTGGGAAGAGGGACAAAACCAACAAGTTTAAATCATGGGCCTAGCACATTCCTCACTAAGGTGGGAAAAGTCTCGAAACACCTGAGAAAGTAACCTGTGGGCCTGTGGCTATGGCCCAGTGATGGCCCAGAAGGTAGAGCTGGCTACAGAGGCACAGAGAGCTTCAGGGAGCAACTCCTCTGTTGTTCCTCCAGTTGTGGAGCTGTTAGCTGGGGAGGTTCCCTCACCACTGTGTCATCAGCACCTCACAAACCACTGAGGCACTGACCCAGTGGCTACCAGGCATTTATCTTTTCTGCCAGGGAGAGACTTGTCCTCTTTGGGGAGGCTGGGGCTCTGTAAAAGACATAGAGGGATGACAACTCTTTCCAGTGGGCGTCTATCTTCACACTGCCTCATCTTTCCCTGGAGCATGGAGGTCATGACAGTACCTGGGTGTGATACCAGCATGGAACCCCACCATCCCTACCCCTAATCCTCCAACCCCTCTGCTGTTTTAGCATAATAGGTACCAAGGGTTCCATGCCCCTAAGCTACAGCCAAACTTAGCCACAGTGGGGGGAGCAGAGCCTACTTCTGTCTCCTGAAGAAACCTCTGGCATATTGGCAATCTTTTTCCCTCCAGACCTACATGCTTACGTGCTGCAGGTTACCGAGGCCATGCTGGTCACCTGCTATATCACCAGGCCCACAGGGATGGATCAGTCATTATTTTGATGGTGAGAGTTTTGTAGACTTCGTAGGTTTCCAGCATGACCTGTGCAGCAAAAACTGTGCACAGTTGTAGCACATGCAGTCTGCAAGTATCAACCTCACATGTTCCACAAGTGATGATGTCTGCAGAATCTCATCTCTACCTCCTATTGAAAATGTTTGAATACATAAGAAGACTAATGACCTGTGGCAATACATCACTCTACAAAAATGAAGAAATCATTACTGGGTGGGAAAAATTATACAGACATCTGTGCTGAGCTACTTTGGACACTGAACAAACTAGGAGTCCCACTGACAGTGAAGAAGATACTGTGGGTATCTAGAAGCCACCAAATTTGGATCCCAGTATTGCCAGTAAATTCCAGACTGACCTTATTGTATAACTGTATGTGAAATATGCATTTTGCTTACTGAAAGGTAGTTGATGTCAGACTTGATGTCCTAGTAATGTTTGCCTGCTTTATCCTTCACAGTTGCAATAAGGGAGGTGGTGACAAACTGTAACTTCAAGCAAAATCATCAAATTTCAGCACCACTATCACCCTGCAAAACTAGAGGTCCCATCTCTGAGAAAAGCAGCAGCTGAGAACTGCTGTGAGTTACATAGCACTGGTATGACCAGTGCTGTGAGGTACCTTGAACTAATAGTGATGCAGTGCTCCAAATCCTGCAGGTTCAGAGCTCTTGTAAGTGAGCTGGGAGAGACCCATGTCTGGTTATGTGGATGAGAAGTATAGGAAGTAGCACTGCCCTGACCCCAGAGCTAGAAATGGTGCAAGGCACAAATGTTTGACTTTCCTGCTGACAGAAATGCTTGGGCCTGGTTTGTCCCTGTGAGGTAAGTATTTGTTTGGTTTTTAAATCAAGCAGTTATGAAAAGGACCTATGGAACTGCTTCTACACAGGCTGCTCTTCTTCTTTACTCACAGTTCCCTGCAGCATAGTCAGAGGACTTCAGATGTTTTGACTGGTCTGCACCAATCTAGTTCTAAGAAATCCATTTCATCTTGGGACAGCCTCTGCCATGATCATGCCCCCATCTTGGACTCAGCTTCAGCTTCCCTCATCATCCTGGTTCTTAAAAGCTGTGTGCCATGCTGAGGATGAGAGGTGGAGGAGAATAACAGGTCTTACTTATGCCAAGCTTCTTACGACTGGAAGAGAACAACAAAGTCTGACAGCGACACCAGTAGAGCATCTTCACCTGAGAAACATGTTCAGGTGCCAATACAGAACCATCTACATCAGCATCTGTAACATCTCACACCATCCATGCCACCCTAGTAAGTGGCTCCTTGGCAGCAACTTTTCTTCTAGAGATCTGCTATATCCAGCACTTCTGCCTAGGTACAGATGTTTGATATCAGATCCCGCAGTGAAATACAGAATGATTTATAAGTCTCAGGCTTTGCCTTGGCTGAATCACATGTCTTTTTAATGTGAGCAAAATCAGACAGAGGCATCATAATTCCACTGATCACAGGTAGCATTCCCCTGGAGAAAGGATTGATGCTTTTAAGGAATTCGAGGAGCAGAAGCCCCCAGGAACACCAGAAACCAAGGGAGGTACTGGAGATCATGACTGTGGTACAGCTAGTACATCTAGAGCACAGGACAGTTTTAGATAACACAGAATAACTTCTTGTACAGTTAACCCACTTTTTTTTTTTTTTTCCTCCTGGACAAATCTGAACTAGTACAGATGTATAGGTCAGACAGGAAAATTGTATCATTTAGCTATCACAGTTCAGAGTTGGTGCCAGGAATCCTTTAGTGTCTCATGATACCACGGCCTAAAGGTCAGGTGAAATTACCTTTACCCACATCCCTATAGCACAACTGTGATACTCTGAAACAGTACTGTTCAAGGATCAGTAAGAATACTCAATTCCGATTTTATGTTGACATGACTAAGCATGCTAATTCTTCTATTATAGGTTGTTAGCAATTCTTTTTTCTTCTATATAAATTACCCATACCCTGCTGTGCAAAACAGGGTCTTTATAAATTATACCAGCATGGACAGTTATGATCCACTTATTAAGAATTAATTTATGTCATCCTACATATCACCTCATTTTTCAATAGCAACTCATTCTAGATGGTAAAAATCAACACAATATTTAAAACAAAGTTGTTAAGATTATTAATTTTTATTATTACTATATTTCCTGTAAATTTCCAGATAAATGTACTAAAATATATTATTCCACAAGAACATGAAAGGAAGGAATGGTTTAAAAATTGATTCATAAGGAAGATTTAATTAGAATTACAAAGGACAATGAAAGCAATGAACTTTGTCAGTTGGAATATGGCTCTTTCATAAGTAGATCTTTGAAGAAGGTGCTCATTAGCAGATTTCTATATTTTGCCCCAGAGCACTTCAGCCAGACTTATTCAAGTTTCATTAATATTTTAAAATTTGTGGCAAAAATGTAACTTTAATTATAGGGTTGGATTATTTGAAAATTAAAATACTGCCTTTAGCTGTACTAAAAGAGCACTCAGAAGAGGCCTTGTGAGAATCTTATTTCTCCTTAAATCCCACAAGATGGAATCAATTTCTATTTTAATTAATAGCTTATTTGCCAGTCATTTACAATTCAGTGCATAGCCTTGACTGTTAGCACCTCTAAATACTCATTCCTCACACTGGGTAAATTATTTTCCAATATCAGGAAAAGGTCTGTGACGCAGTATCTTTTTTGAGGCAATGATGGGTTTGGGAATTGATCCATGTGGCACATTTGGTTGTATCAAGGAGAGACAGATGTGATTGTACAAGCGTAAGACTGTTGCAAAGATGCAGTAATGTGGACGGGTTCCCACCCTCACCACCAGCAGCAGCTCCCAGCTCTGGGCCTGCACTGCAGGCAGTGCAGGAAGAACCATTCTTTCCTCATTTCTTCTTTAAACTTCACAGTGTCAAATGTTGATTGAATGAGCTCAGCCAAGCACCAAATTGTCCTCTCTACTTCCTTCTGTCCCAATCCCATGCTTCCCACCTTCCACCACACTTGTGCTGTGTCCTTCCACCAACAAGCAACCAGACCCCATACTCCCTCTCTCTCACAGCAAGACATACCCTTTATTTTCTGCCTTTTCAACTTTGTTATTGCATTTACCTACCTGCCTCATATCAGGACCTCCGATTCTTCCTCGGGAACAATCTCTTTACAATTCCCTTAAATTCCTACCTCACATCTCAGAATAACTGGACATGTATTTCTAAGTAGATATACAATTTATTTACCACCTTTTTGCTTGTGTAGCATGGATTATGCATTAAAAAATCCTACATTTGGCAGCAGTATGGGCATGGGTAAAGGTGGCTAAAAAATATAAAGGGTTGTTTATTAGAGAACTCCTTTTTCCTAGGAATCTCCCATTCCATCAGTCTTCCATACTCTGCTGTTCTGCATCCTGTCATCCCAACTCTCTATTTCCTCTGACCCACAGTTAAAACAAAGCAGCACTGCCAAGGACTGGGGAATATGTTGCATCCACAGCTGCTGCAGTGGATGGCAAAGCCACACAGCTACAGCTACCGGAGGGTATGTGAGGATTTGAAGGAACAGCACCTTTAAAGGAGTGCAGGTTATACACATCAAAACACTGACCTGTTCTCTGAATGCTTATGTTATAAAACATAATTAATGGCTTATAGAATGTGGGGCCCCAAGAAAGGAAGTTCAAGCAAGCAGTATAGTAAACGCTTTGCAAAGAAGCTTTCAGATTTGCAAAATCTATTAGCACTTTCCAAAACGGCATCGCCAACGTCAGCCGGGTAGGTGCCATTGAAAACACCACCAGGGTAAATACTGAAAGGTCAGCTTCCCTTTTGTGCCAGTTGTGTGTGCCTGTTCTTCAGCCTTCTCGCTCTAAACAGACTGATATCTGTATGTGCGCAAATATTAAAACATACATTCTTACACTGGTGCCAGTGTCTGTTTTTCTTAAAGAAGCAATATTTATATATGCAAACAAGACAGTTACAGAGGGTATGGACTGCAATATTTTCACACCACAGCTCTTCTTGCCTTGAAAAAAAGGGGAAAAGGGACAGGTTTTTCCTCATGTGGATGAGAGCTTTGGGATCTTGGCATCTTTGCATAGTATCTGACCAATCTGAGGATAAACTTTGTGAACCATATGGTCTTTTGCGACCGGTCCTCCTGAGGATGCTGTAAAATTCAGTGCAGCCAAGTGGAAGCAACAGCGTTTACTCAAAGTTTACTTCCTTTGGAAAAGAAATTTGATGTGGCTTCATTTTAATTAGTTTGTACCATGCAAGAAATACACTAACTACAGAGGAGGTGTGAAATGTTCAAAATGCAGTAGGGCTGCTGGAATCACAGTCTGGATCTTGCGGAGGACAGGGAATTAGAAGGCTTCCTCAGGGTTTTTGGCACACATCAAAGAGGATGCCAAGCAGTCTGTGGCTGGCACGGTATGATTTTGCAATTGAGACATGTATCTGGTATGGTCAGTGAGCTTGACACTTGTGCTACATGGGAAAGGTATCTCTGTCTGCTGCCATTATCACCAATGAACTAGACCTGTAACTTCCCCACATGTGAGTGCATGGCTAGAAAGAGGATAAGCTGATAGTCTGTATGTCCTTTGCAGTTAGCAGATCATGATACTGCTGTGCTTGTGTTCTCTGCTATTGCTTGTCAGCACCATATTGGAATAGCACATAATTTCTAGTCTCTGGTCTAGCATTAAGAAGGTAACGTTATAATATTTGAATATTTGGGGAGCTGTAATATATTCTGTAATAGATCTGGTAAGTGTAGAGTATTTTTTCTGTTTAAATCTCACCATAGCACTTTGAAAAACAGTAAAATGGTAAAACACTGCCACTTATGTGCAAAGTTGTCAGGGTGCATAGTAGTTTTATTAAAAGGTGCTTACGCCTGGGATAAATACTTCTCAGACAATTTTTAGAGGATAAAAGTTTTTGGGGAAGAATGTGAAACCTGATCCTTGTGGTTTGGGTGAAAACTTGTGGATGACATTTTTTATGTATTGTGGCATTTTTCGCCTAAATATTTCATATCACATGAAATTACAACTGAATTACTATGTATGAATGATAGCATATCACATACTCAAAATAATATTATCATAATAAAAAACCACACAGCATTAATGTGGTGACCCACCTGACACTGGGCAAATTTTAACTCTATGCGCCTTCTCCCCTCAGCCAGGTTTCCCCTTCACAATCACTTCCTGTCATCAGGACCACCCATTCACTGACATATGATAAGGTTTTGAAAAATGACCTGTCAGCAAAACTCACATCTATACTTAACTAATCATGATAAAAATAACTGAGATTTCTAAGGTTCCCAAAACATACATTAGAAAGAAATGCTCTGAGGGAGCTATATAATGCATTATTTCCAGATGTATAATAAATAGCATGTTTCCTTAAAAAATGCTAGGAAAGCAGTTTCTTCCAACATTTAAGACAGTGTAAGGGACAAAGGCACATAAAGGAAACAGCGTTAAGTGCAAGAAAGATGGTTTGACATCGGTAATGTCTATAGATGTAAGGAAACTAAAGGTAAAAGTTCCTCTAATTTTAAAGATTTCTTATAAGACTATTTAATTATAATGTATATATTTCCATGTGTAGAAGAGTGGTTTAAAACATCCAAGTGAAAATATTTGTTGCATTTTGCCCATATCCAACTGTTTATCCAGCTTCCATACCTTGCCAGGCTGATGCTTTCAGTACAGTGCCTTTGTCAGTTCTTAGAATTATCTCCATGCCTACTCTCAGCCTTCCCTTCCCTATAAGATGCTACCTCCAACCCTGTTTGGGAAGCCTTTATTCTTTCTTGGACTGCAGATACTCTTCAAAATGGACTTTGGACCTCTGGTGATTCAATGTTTTCGCTAATCTCAAGGTCCTTTTGGTACCACAAGCCAAGGTAAGCTGCACGCATCTCCTGTCAAAGTGGAAAGTGTCCATTTGTCCTGGGAAACCCTCAAGAAGGCCAGCTGGCAGTTCAGATCTCGTGAATAACCATGTATTCTTGATAGAGCCTAAAAAATTGTCTAACCAGAACTGATACATTTTGAAGCATTTCCAGAGGGCTTGCATAAATAACTCATGAACAGTTACATACCATCTACAAGGAATAGAAGGAATCCACTAAATTTAACTGGAATGAATTGGAATTTGTTTGTGCAGTATTCAATACTGTACCCTATACTTTATGCATTTACAACCATCTTTTATCCAATTCCATATTTTTCTTCAGTTAGCCCTTTAAAAATATTTGCTCACCACATCATTGTTTCAGCCATTTGTTGCCTGCCAGAATGAATTTTCTCAGTCTCCTTCATTTCACAGCTTTTTCTTTTTTTTTTCCTTTTTTTTTTTTTTTTTTTTGAACCTGAACTCTTCTTTCTTATGCTCAGTGTCCTTTTCCTTTCATTCTTGGAACAGGGCAGACATTTGTTTCAGTCTGCAATTGTTTTCACTTTCCTTGCCTTTATTTTATCACCTTCTCTCCACTGTCTTTCCCTTTTACTCCACCAGCCTGATATGATAGTTCAGGCTAATACCATTGAATGAAACTCAGGAAAAAATGTCTTCTCCAGCTATAAATGCCAAATATAGCAAAGACAGAAGACATCTGTGTCCAGTTACACAGATGAGATTTTTACAAAAAGTTTGATTGTTAAATAGCAAGTGCCTGTATTTTCTTTTTTCAAATGTCTACTTTTATCTTTATGCTTCAAGATGCAATGCAGTACAATATCAATTTAATATCACTGCCACAAAATAGTTAATAAAACAGAAGTAGAAGCTGCATAGCATGTAGGGATGATATAGAGCTTCCTGACAGAAAATACTGAGTCTCTCAAGTGCAATCACTTTCTGATGTCATGTCAGTCCTCTTTGCCTCCTTGATTGAGACCCATCTCTTCAGTCTTTCACTTGGCTACAGATCCTGTCTTTGATATTCTTGATTTTTGTTATTAGACATACTATGGAATATCACTGAGTGAAGAACAACAGCAAGTACCATTTCAGATTTCTGTGAGGACCTGAAAAATGTGGTCTGCCTTGGTTTTTTTCAGATGTTTTCTGTTCGTTCTATGAAAGCATCTTCAGTGATCTTACACAGATAGTAACAAGCTGGTATGCTTGTTAATAATATTTCTACTGCTTTGAGTTCCAGGTGTGCCATTTAATTATAACCATTTCAAAGATGATTTGTCTTTGAAGAAAATCCATAGATTTGTTACTAAGCTCTAAAAAGATGGATAGAAATGAAATTCTTTGGTAAGCCTTTAAATCCACTAAAAGAAATGTTAATGTGGCACAGGTGTAAACAACCCATAATGCATTAAATGACATTATTTGTGAGCCAAGATCTCCTAGTAAGGAAACTCTGATTTCAATGCACCTTGCTTTTTTTCCCCTATTAAAAGAAAATCTGTAATAATATTTCATTAAAGAGATAATCCTCCTTACTTAATCTACTGCTACCTTAGATCTATGCAGCTATAGTTTCAGAGAGATACTTGTTTTTTGAGAATTAATTTTAGTTATCAGAAAGCTATTAATAAAATCTGGATTTATAATTTGCCGGTTTTTAAGCAATCTAACACAGAACTCTGATTTTACATCATCATCTTTTTTTTCATACCTACAAGAAGAATAGTTTTCTCCAGGTCAGGGCTATACTCTAGTTGATAATTCTTTGTAGCTTAAAATAAGATAAACACTCTTGTCTCTGTCACTGTTCCTTCCTGGAGTGCTGAATAAGACACCTCATTTGCATTTATTAGCTAGTGCTACTTCTCTGCCTTTTTATTCTGCCTTTCTGTCTTCTTTTATATGACTTTTTAATTAAATCTTATTCTGTCCTTTCATTACTTATTAATGTTTTCATTGGGGAAGCATGGTTTTCGCTCTCCTTACAAAGCAGAGTCAATTTATTTCAATAACCTCATTTAGACTTAGTTATCAGTAATAAAACAAATAATCCATTTGTTAATTATGCAAATTGAAGTGTCAATTTCAGAACACACATTGCTAACATCATGTCAAATGGTCACACCTGGCATGTGGCTTCTGCTTCATGAGCCAATGTACTATTAATTCGGCAGCATCTGAAAGAGATTATTCACAACTTCTAACTGGGAACACTTGAGATAGGTAGCTAAGTAAGAATTATATCCCTATTTCATTAGTTATGACAAAGGTGTCCATTATGAACATGTCTTTGAACACCAAAGTTAACCTCCTCATCTTGGTGAGCCCTCTAAAGAAGCCTACATTGACTATACAGGAGCTCAGACTCTTAGTTTAAGTGTCTGAAGTTAGGCAGTGCAAATAACCTCCTCTTTATGTCTCTGCAAATAGCCAGATCTCATTAAATGAAGTATTCACAAAGACACTTTAACTGTAGCTCTTGTTTTAGCCACATTCCCATGGAGCAGTTTCCTGGTGATACCTCCAAACTTAAGTTACCTGAAAACCTTCATCCACATTTTGCCCTGACTGCTACATTTCTTCTAAATTTGTCTTCATCCAGTAATGGTTTAAAGTGAATGACAGCATTTCTTGTACTTTGTCTTGTTTCCTCATCTTCTTTACATTACCAGTGTAATTTCTAGCACTTTTGGTCCTACCGTTATAATCAACCGTAGATTGTAACATCTACAGTTTCTTTCAGAAAATATTTAACAAATAAAATGCAAAATCACCTCATTCCACATACTTCCTTCAGTTTCCTGATAGCTTCCTGTATGCAGTGAGAAATTCGAGCAACATAGTTTCTTCCAGTATTGACAAAGACTTAGCTTCTAATTCTTTACAACGCCATAATGCAGAAGTGTACACGTAAAGGATTGCTACTTTTTTTTGACTTGAATCATATTGCCTAGATCAAGGTTATAGGAAATTTTAGCAGTCTGATACCTGTTGCATAGCTACTGATATCTACTGATATGTACTGATATGTACTGATACTGTGATACGCTCTGGTTCCAATGGCTGCCAGGTTCTCAATGACTTGTTGGCACATCAGTCTGAAAGGAAAGATCACACACAAGATAATTTGCAAATAATTTTGCTTTCAGAGAGGCTGCAACCTATGTGTGGAAGAGATGTACACACTTTTGCCACCCAGAGATTGAGCTCAAGTATCATCAGCAGCTTTGCAGTTGTAATCCAAACCAAAACAGTCTGTAGAGTGAAGTATAAAAGTAGCTCACACCAGTAAAATATGCTGAGTGTTGTTAAGGTATGCAAGTGAATGAGTATACAAGAGGAAATGATTTGCAAAACAAAAGATTTCAATGCTGGCATGAAAGGAAAGGTGAACTTCTTCAGAGAGGTTATTTGAGCTATGAACTACCCTTTCCATCTGACTCAATGCTTCATTTCAAGCTTCTCCTCTTCTGTATAGCTTACTGGCTCTTGACTAATTATAGGTTAATATGTTAAGAAGCAGTTGCACAGAATTGCCTTCTGTATATTGGATTTTACATGCTAGCCTTTGGCTGCTATCCCCACCACAACATCAGGCTGCTTGTATAAGTGGTAAAAAAGACACACTGGGCAGTAAAGACAAACAGTAATCACCACTGCAGCCACAGCCCCGCAGTGGCACAACCACAAAACTAGCATTCATAAAATAAGGAACTACATACAAGAAGCTGCCTACACTGAAAAAATAGACTTTTCACATGCTAGGGGTGTTAAATATAAGCATGAGCACATTTTCACCAGGGTTCCACAGGAGGTAGCAGTGATATGTCAGAGGCTAAAATACTGTGATGATATGACATTTTATGGCATATGGCATTAGAAGACAACCCTTTTAATTTACTGGCTTCAGCTCAAAAACTGATGTAGAAAAGTGAATATTGAGAAGACATGTTGCATTTAATTGCTCTATCTGAGAAAAACAGTTTCCCAGAGAAGCAGCTGCACTTTACTTATTGATACTGTAGTGCTCTCACTTTCCCGGAGGCCCTATGTATAAGACTGCACATGCTGGGTTGTGTATCAGTACAATCAGGTGAACACAGGGTCCCCCAAGTCCCTTGGCTGTGTATAATGTCACGCATGATGTAGCAATAAATCGTCTCTTGTACTGAGGCACTGTCTCTTGGGTGGGATTAGTGGCAGATGACAGAGCCAGCCAGGCAGCCACACTGGGATGTGGTATTGTGGAGCATGACAGAGGAATTGGCAGTACAGAGTCCGATGCAGTACAGACATTGCAGAAGACAAGCATGAGAAAGATAAGTGTTTCTCATACATAAAATCTTGCAGTTGCTTAAGAGCCTTTCCTCAGCCTCTCTTTCTGTCTACTGCAGCATTTGTGAATTTCCTAGTTTTGCTTAAAGTTTCATAATGTTTTCAAGTTTGTGTTAGGATGTGTGGGTACTGGTAAATAGTACCAATTTGCATATGACTGCCCTTTTCTCACTTTTTTCTCCCTTGCACCTTGCAGTAGGTTACAGTGCTCTGCACGAACGGTTGTAGTCAGTGTTGTTCATGATTTTGTCCATTAACACAGCATGGTATGTTTTTCAAGAAGGTGATATAAGCCACATCTTTAAGCACAGCCACTGATTTTTCAGTGTAACTTTTTCTCATGCGCAAACCATGTTCTATAGTCATCATGAATACTAGTAAACAAACAAGAGTCTTCTGCCTTCTTTCCCTCTCTAGTGTATATATATCCATGTAGAGAACTCCTGAGCAAGGGAAAAAGCAAAGGGCGTTTGATAAAGACCCTACTAGCTTGGTAAAAGTTTTGATCCTTATTTCTGTTATTTTGTTGGTTTAATTTGTGGTTATAAAAATTATTTCTTGTTAAGAACAGTTTCCTATATTATTTTGGTGTTTTGGTTACTTAATCTGCTAATTTACAAGGCATTTAACCTATATTTTAAGAGCTGTTGTGTGGGTATAATGGGAATATAGAGGGCACTGAAGTAAAAATACATGTACAGCTATTGCATTTTACTTGTTCACATCAGCATTTGTCACTGATAAAACACAAAGCACAGTTCAACCTTTTGTGATTTTGCAAGGGGAAAATGCATTGCACCAAAATAATATTTCTATTTATTAATTTCTTAATAAAACTGCAAGTACAAATACAAAATTAAATCAGTTTTGAAAATACTTTCAATGTTCCTTTAACAGAACTATCAAACAATAGATTTACTGGTATTTCTTAAACAAATTTCTTTTTATTAATTTTTAATATTTTCTTACGTTCATAAAGAAATATTTCTCTCTGATTTTATATAGATTTTTTCTCAAACTTTAAAGTGTCTACTCAGCCAGAATTTGTGCATATATAGTTTATTTATAGTCAGAGGATAGTGGCAGACTCCAGGCAGGAAAAGAAAAAAAGCAAACAACAAACAAAATACCAGACCTTTATAGCCAGCAGCAGTTACAGTATCTGGACAAATAGTCAGATATCTTACTAATTTCCAGAAAAAAACAAGGATCTGTAACATGCATTTAAAATAACACATATCTAGCATGAAGCTTTCATAGTTGTATACATCCCTTAATTGTATACCAGTCATCTACTGAATGACTAGAGTTGTTTCCATTTGCTTTTTCCTTTGAGCTCTGATTGAGTCATCTGTCACATGGTGAAAATGTGGAGCCTCCAAACCTGAAAATAAATCTTCCACAGAGCCTCAGAAAATATACAATGTCTTGCAAGTCCAACCATCATTTCTACATGATCCTGGAATTTCTACTTGACTCAACTTTTACTCAACATGCAGCAGTTCAGGCTTTTCCCTTCTGCTTTTCATGATTTCTTAGGCCTTCAGAAAAGTGCCTTTTGCACTTCTGCAAATAAACTCATTGATATCTGTGAGCACTCAGCAGCTCTCTCATAACACTGGAAAGTTCAAAAAACCCAAAACCAAACCAAAAGGAGATATCTATTAACATGGGTCATACTTACATTATGAAACTCACCATCATGTGACAGTTTAGATGACAAGAGTTGTTATGGGCTCAAAAAGTGAGTTGACAAATTCACAGAGGAAAAAAATATCAAAATATATCAAGCACAATTATATCTCTTATACCTGAGGAAGTCCATAAGCCACAGAATGCCAAAAAATGGGAAATTATATCTAGAAGTATATATGGCTGCCTTGCTCTTATGTTCCTCCTAAAGTACCTGTGCTGGCTATTTACAGAGATGCAATAACGAAGTAGATATATCTCCCTGTTCTTTATGTTCTGCATGTTATGCAGTATTTAGATACCCAAAATGTAGGAGAAAAAGTAGAGAAAGTAATTGTGTCATAAAAATATAATGCAATGCTAATTTCTGGAAAGCACTCCAGGAATCATACAACGAGGCAATGAGGCATATGGTATTCTCTGTTTGAGATCAAAACCCACTCCCTGAAATGCTAAAAGCTAATCATGTACATTATTTACTGTTGGCTCTTGATGGTGATTTGGCATTTGACCAGTGAGTAATTCACAGATCAGGAGGGAGGTTTGCTTCCGGATTAAATGGATAGCAAACATTTTAAGCAGATGCTCAACATGAATACAAACCAATAATAATGCACTTCCACTGTGAACTTTTGAAATTTATGGATAATTTCACAGGTACTGCATAGCAGCCCAAATACTTACTGGCAATAGCTGATTAGATCACATAGATAAAGTGAAATAGCCATTCTATTTTTATGTTAAAAGGTATACATATATCCCTTTCATTCTCAGGGTCCTCATCAGACCCTTCCTTCTGTGGAGTAGCCTGTTAATGTGTAGCAAAACCCATAGGTATAAATTTAGCACCTGAGTCATTTTCACTGTTTTCCCTGAGAAAAGTTACTAGATTTACAGACAGTGTCTCCAACTTGTCTTCCACAGAGGACCATATGGTATCTGAAAAAGTTCTTAAATAAATCATGCCTGAATGGAGATAGTTAATGTATCCAGAAGCAGCACCTTAGGACTTGTCTTGCATTGGGAAAGATTGTCCCTGAGCTTTTGGTGTGACTCATGAGCTTGTAGCAGAGAATCCAAACTACATAATCTATGAACACTTTACTTGTCTGTATTAAATCTCACAATTTCTCACATAATTAATATTTCTCTCCTATCTAATTGGACCTGACTACAGAATGTCTAAAATTCTGTGACTAACAAATTTACTTTGACAAAAACTGAAAATAACATCTCATTTTGCCATAATGTACAAAATAATAAACAAGATACATTACAAATGTGTATCAACAGGTAATGCTGCAATTTAATATTATAACTTTACTATTTACCTATAATAGTGTGTTACTTTTGGTCACTGGTATTGAAAAGATCCATCAGAAGGCAATTCAAATGACCACAGACTTGGAATGATTTTTATATGAAAGAACAAGATCTGACAATACAAGCGTTTACAGTAATCAATATTTTAGGAGGAGATTGCTTAAATGCGTATGAATTATTTTACAATGAAAAGGCATAGGAATTTTTTTTTTAAAATTACATTTAAAAATAATAATAATAATAATGTATTTACAGGCATTCTTTGGCACCACTGACAAAAGCCAAGCATGTAGGAATTTCTCCTGGCTCACCAGAGCCCTATATAACCACTTGTCAGAGCGCACAGGCTGACTGCAAACGCGCTGCAGACAGTAGTCTCTTGCCTCACAGACCCCAGTGGTATGTGTATGATACTTTGGGACACACAATCTGCACACTGAGCTGTGAAGCTCCCTGGCACAATGTGTTACAGAGCAGAGCAGGGCTTTAAGGATTCAGCATTTTTATACCTGTTAAGAATGTCTGCAATTTGACTCAATGAAATATATGTATTACAAAAAGATGCATACCCTCATGCTTCAAGACATTATCCATCCCTAACTTCCTGCACTGGGAAAAACTTTTCAGTAACAAGCTATTGCAAGCCATTGTGGGGATTTTTGAACTTTTTTTTTTTTCCCTCAGAAGTTTGGTATTCTCTCAATTCAAAAAAAAAGACATTGGAAGAAATAGACCATTGGTTTGATCTGATGTGGCAATTCAAATATTACTTAATTGGTGCTTTGTCATATGATAGACTACTGTTTTGGATGCTGAAAGCTTAACAGTTGTGATTAAGGTAAAAGAGGGAACACATAGTGTTGGAAAAACATAAAATAAAAACTGGGAGAAAGCAAAGCATGTATCATGAGGGATTAAAATGACTAAGACCATCTGGGAAACAATAGCTGGCAAAGAAAATATTTAGGAAGTAAAGATATTGTTGCTTCTTTTAGCATAGTCAAATTAATTCATAAGACATTGTAGACCTAATACCTTGTCCGAGTCACCCATTGAAAATAAATGTGGATGATGCTGGACTCCTAATCATTCTATTAAATTTAAAATGCTGATTTTAAGAACTGTGGAAAGAGCATTAATGCAGAACTACTGAAGTTTCAAAAAGGAATTTTTTTTTTTTTTTAATTTAACAAAATTTGGCTGGAATTACAAAACAAGTGGTACACACGTCAAGAAAAGTAAAGTTATTCAGCAAGAGGAAACATCCATTGGGGAAAAGAAAAGAAGATGGACAGGAATATAGTTATTACATAGACACTGAGGAGATAATTTAAAAGGGAAAAAAAAAAAAGAGTGGGAATGTTATAAAAGCAATAATGAATGCAACTGAGAAAATTCAGAAAGTATTCCAAATAATTTATAGGAATGCATCAGGAATAACAGATAATTTTAGGGACAAGTACATAATATGATGAATACACGAGCCAGCAATGTGCCCTTGCAGCAAAAAATACTAATGGTATCCTGGGCTGCACTAGGAGGAGTGTTGCCAGCAGGTGGAGGGAGGTGATCTTGCCTCTCTACTCAGCACTGGTGAGGCCACACCTGGAGTGCTGTGCCCAGTTCTGGGCTCCCCAATACAAGAGAGACATGGACATACTGCAGAGAGTCCAGTGAAGAGCCACTAAGATCATTAAGGGACTGGAGCATCTCTCCTATAAGGAAAGGCTGAGAGAGTGGGACTGTTCAGCCTGGAGAAGAGAAGGCTCAGGGGGAATCTTATCAGTGCGTATAAATATCTGATGAGAGGGTGTAAAGAAGGTGGACCCAGGCTCTTTTTGGTGGTGCCCGTGACAGGACTGGAGGCAATGGGCACATGCTGAAACAACATCAGGAATCTCTTTTTCACTGTGAGGGTGACTGAGCACTGGCATAGGTTTTAGAGTTTTGCTTATTGGAGATATTCAAAAGCCATGTGGACACGGTCATGGGCAAATGGCTCTAGGTGGCCCTGCTTGAGCAGGGGGGTTGGATCAGGTGGCCTCCAGTGGTCCCATCCAACCTCAGCTATTCTGTGATTCTGTGTAAGGAAAGGTGTTGGAATGGTGAACAAGTGGGAGGTATTCATTGAACAGGAAATCTTGTCTATCTGAGTACTTGCAGAATGGGCCTTCTAGTACCAAGAATGGAACTAGTGATAAAAAGATCTTTCAGAGACGTAGGATATGTTTGGAAGAAACTTGTGTAAATTCACACATAGGTTTAGTGCACAGCTGGACGAAGATCAGATGAATGGAGATGCAGCAATAGAAAAAGAAGTACTGAAGAGTAAGACAAGAGACAGCATGATGAAAACATGTCCTTATGTTACTAACAACAAGAGCAGCACATTTTTTGAAAGTATTGTATCTTCCCCATCTAGAAATAGAAGAAGTCAGGGAAAAAACACTGAAATAGTTATATAATAATAAGCTTTAACAATAAAATGAGTACTCTCAAAGTACTCACACAACAGATAAAACTGGAGACAATAGGAATAACAGAAGTCTGTATTGCACACTGTCTTAAATGCCTTTCCCTGTGTAATGCAAAGGACTTTCATTTGTGATTCAGTAGCCTGTTTTTCCCTTGCAGCTCTGCAATTTCACTGAAGTTGCCCTGACCAGTGTTTTCCAGAGCTTCTCTGGCAGTATTTTTCCCTTGCTCTGGTTCTGTTGTTCCTTCAATCTTACATCTGCAAATCCCAAAACTATTGTTAGGGCAAGGTCTTATGGGAAGCCACCCTACAAATGTATCTCAACACCCTTTGTGCTTCACATGGAGTCTCATGACTGTCAGGAAGGTCTGTCTAAACATAGCAATCATGAATGCTGCTCATGACTTGTGTCAATGAGGGACTCTGCTGAACTGACAAACAAAGGAAACTGGTGAGAAGCACTAGAAGTCTTGTGTTTGCCTGTGTGAAAACTGTCTGGAGCTTGCAGGTAAGCAAATAATTGAAGACGGGTCTTGAAGCCTGAGCGGGGCATGTTAGGATTAATCATACAGCAGAGGGGTTGGTAAAGAGATCTCTGGCTAGAAAATCAAGATATACTGAGACAAATTGAGGATTTTTGAAAGCTGAACTAGGCTGTATCTTTAAAGAAAAAAAAAAAAAGTTAAAACCAATAGCAGATTTACCAGACCTGTATCTGTGTGGGAAAAGAGGTCAAGGAATAAAAAATCACTATGTCATGCTGTGATGACTAGGTACAGTTTAAAGATAATCAAAATATAGTCCCAGAACAGATTAATATTTTGCTTTTCTTCTTGGTGAGAGTAATTATACTGAACATAAGGGCAAAGATGGGATGGTTAATGGGAAATGAGAGCACAGAAACAAATAGGACTTCAACCAAAGTATAATCAAACTTTAGGACAGCCTGCTGTTTTACAGTGTGCTTTATGGGAAACTAGTATTTGAGCTGGGTAAGGAAGGGATTAGCACAGAAGCTGAATGACCTTGAGGACCCAAGTAATAGAAATGGGAAGGAATTCAAGAGTGCAAAGTGCAAGGTCATGCACTTAGAGACTAATAACAAGAATCTCCGCTATAAACTTGGGAGCTCATCCGTTGAGAATGACAGAGGAGGAGGAAAACTTGTGTATGCTGGTCAGTCACAGGAAACCTGGATGATGTGATGTGTCTGTGAAAAAGGCAAGGAAAGATATATCCACTAAGAGGGAATGAAATAATAGTGCCTTTATACGAATCGTTGGTAGGGCTCCATGTATAACAGTAGCTGTCCATGTCCAGGGAAGGATTCAGAATGGGACAGAGGCACAGAAAGTCTGCTAGGAAGATCACAAGAATAAAAGTCTTTTATATAACAAGTGACAGCAACTGAATTTTTTTAACAAATCAACGGTTGAGATATTCTCTATAAAAATGTCTTGAAGGTGTTTTCTCATTCAACACCAGGAAGATAATACAGCTGTTTAAACTAAAGGACAGTGGTAAAACAAGACAAAGTCATAAATTATCTATGACAGTATTGAGTCTGGAAGTTGGAAGAAGGTTTTTAACCACAAACATGAGACTATCAAGTAGGTTATTAGTAAAAGATCTAGGGGCAAAGCCTAAACATTTGAAGTCAGAGTTTCAGCAATTTATAACAGGAATTATATGACCTTGCATTATTCCGGGTTTTTGTAGTATATCAGCCTGGAGGTCTCTTTCAGCTCTTTTTAAGATAAGATCGACATTATCTAATCAAAGGGCAAAACTATCACTGACCTTCATTGCGTTCTGTGAAAGCTACCAGCTAATCCTGTCATCACTGAAATTCTGTCAGAACAGAACGTCTGTCTGTATATATATTGTGGAAATTTGGATGATTAGTTATCTGTTGATCAACTGTTGTGGGGCTGAGGACAATAACACTGTTTTGAAGAGAAAGAATAATTATAGCAAGTGCCTCAAAGTGTAGCTGTGGACAATACATAGACATCTTTCCTTCAAAGCAGTGAGCTTTTTCTCTCCTTATAGAAAAATGTGTATGTGAAAGATATTGGACTAAGACCCATAAAGGAAGTATATTAGGCATGGAAATAGTTCAGTTAGCAAGTTGTTGTGCAGATTTCCCAGGTGCTGCTGTAGGGTTTTTTTAATTCAAAATTGTAGTAAGGAATGAATTTATCTGTGTGTCTGTGTATATTGTGAAAGAATATTCTACTGTTCTGGTTGCCACATGCCCAAGGCTATATAAACACTAAGTAGCATCCTAAAGAAATTGTTCTTCTTGACCATGGATAGATAATAGCAGAGAGGACTTTGCACAATCACATGCATGCACATGCACATACATTTCCACACACCCCAAACAGCCCACATATCACAAGTTTGAACAGTTTGAGTACTTAAAATGTGTACTCAGCCCTTGGTCCCCAGGTAGCAATGTCATGTTCTGTCTGTGGGCCACTGTAATGTAACTCACAGGGCCAAGAAGAAAACATGGAAAACATAGGAAACCACATGGACCCAATAAATTTGTTTTCTTGTCCTAACAGAAGACAGACCTCCTCATCTATTATCCTTGTGGGTTTCTTCCAACTTGAGATATTTTACGATTTTATGATCTATGTATACCTTTAATTTATATAAAAGTTGTACAATATTTCAAAGTGTTTGATGATTTTTATTTCTTGTGCTTTTCATATTGGAAAAAGAAGACACCTAGCCCATTCCCTTGGTGGATCTGATTCCTGTGGCAGTCTTTGTCCCAGCCACCTGAATTGCAATGGGAAAGGATAATAACAGACTTTCATTCAAGTTGGGCTGACAAAAAGGTATCTTATCTACATGAGTGCAGTTACAGCTTAATTTTAACCTGCCTTCGATGCCATGTCTGAATGCTGTTGTATTTGGCTTGATTATACAGGCTTTTATGGCAAATATCAACACTCAATGTGCTGGCTTGTCAAAGAATTTAGGTGTTTACCTAATTTTAGGAGGAGACTTTTGTGGGGTATCTCTAGTCAGACCTGTGTATAAGTACCCAGCTGAATCAGAGCCAAGGTGCTTGTGAGTGTAATTCTTGCCAGAGAAGGGCCTCTTTCCTATGTCTGCCTGAACCTGTCCCGCTGAGTTCAAAGAGAGATTACACATTCCTTATCTTTTGTTAATTCCTTTGGGTCACCTTATTCCTCCAAGTCTATCACAAGGTCTTTCTGATCTTTAAGGTAAGTAGTTGGCAAACAGATACTTCCTGAAAAGGTGTGCCGGGACCAGCCAGGAACATACCTTTCTAAAATGATGGCTGATTTTAATAAACAAACAGTAAAATAAATTTGTATATTCATAGAATCATATAATATCTCAAATTGGAAGGGACCTATTATGAAATATATCTTAATATATTTATAATATAAAATATATTTTAAAATATTTAATATAAGTAAATAAATAATATAGTATGAGAAAATGATCGGGAACCTTGCAAGCAAATTATGTAGAAGGGCTACAGGCAGCAATCAGCTCTCCCAAGTTATATCTCCATGATTAGATTTTTAAGTTAAAAAAAGGATTGGTGTGGAGAGCATTTCCCGGGGATAACAAATCTTCTAAGAGAAGAGGGAGTAAGAAGCAAATGGTACCCTCTCTTTTTAATACTTGTCAGCTCAAAGTGCGCTGAAGGGGAAAAGGTTATTTACCCTTTTGTAGTGTCTTTTTCCAAATGTCAGTCACTGTCCTACAGCACATATAACACATTTCCAAATTAATTCATTAACTAACACTATTTTGTCTGTACCTCCCTTTTTTGGCTCAGCATTCTTTAACTTTTATTCACCCATCATTATCTGGTTTAGCACTCCATTTTCTGGTTCCTAACTTTACCTTCTCCATATTCTGGTGTTGTTGCATCCAGAAAAAGCACAGGAAGAGCTTGTGAAGGGTGTGCACCCAGTGCTATATTTCTACTTGGCAGAAGCTACAACTCCTCCTGTCGCAGGTTTGTCTGATGGCTGGAGGCAACAGTGCATGCTGAGCACTTAGCACAGTCTTGACCCTTCTTGCAAGGTGTAAATCAATTAGCTGTTGAGGTGGCAGCCTGAGCTAAGGCTGTAGAATGAGGGAGAAGAAAATTATGGCTATCCTGTTTTGGATCTTAGGATATTTTTTTTTTTCCATGGGGACAGCTCTCCAGTGCAACAAAATATCTATTTTCACTTCTGGTTAATAGCATCAATGCATCTGATATGTAAATATTTCCAAATGCAAGGCTAATTCTCAATAGTGCTGAATTCCTTCAGCTCCCAGGGATTACAAGGGATAGTTCAACACCTCAGAGGTCTTATCTTATGAAAGTATCCACTATCTCATCTGCACTGATTAAGATTAATTCAGATCCACTTGAGGATAAAATTCTGAACACTCAATTTTCAAAGTATTCCCTGTGCTGAGTAATGGCTATTTTCCTGGGTAAACTTTGCCAAGACTGGGACCTTACTAAAGCATTTAGGGCTCTAAAAGGCAGCATTTACTCATATGAATTATGCCATTTACAGCAAAAGTTCCAGAGTGCTACTCACATGAGTAAGAATTGCAGTTCGTCCATCATTAGGAAAGCCATCAATAAATAAATGTTAAAATATAAATACATGGACATATTCTTAATACTGCAAAGAAGACTTTTTTAAAGTGTACTAATAATTTAGGCTGCCAATAAATGTTCTTAATGAAACCCTTCAGACTAGTGTTGGAAGAATTTTGCTTGATACAAGTGGAAAAATTGTGCATATTAACCTGATGGGGGGGTCACTCAAGGCAATGTGCTTGTATGTGTGTTTGAGAGGCTCTTCATATAAAAGAGAAATATTCTATAACAGTAAAATACAAATATCACTCACAACATCAAGAAAATCAAATAAGGAGAAATATTTAAAGGATTTCAGGTTATGTTTACATTATTATTTTTACACATTTCGTCTTCGAGTGAAGAGTGCTGTTTGTTTGAGGACAGAGTCTGTATCTCACACCGAATAAATTTAAAATGTTTTTGTATTTAAAGCCCACGTATATTGTGAAACACATTCAAATGCCCATGATTTCCCTCCTGCCCTTTAATTTTAAAATGGTGACGCCTTTATTCATATGAGGACAGTTTTTCTACTCCACACAAGAAGTTTGTGGAAGATACTTGCCCAAACAAGATGCCCTTTTGTTATGTTTAGCATAACCTTACAAAATTGATTGTAAAACAGTTAGAGAATTGTCTACAGAGAACCATGAAGGCTCTGCTACCACTAATTTCAGCTTTCACTGCCAGGCCTCCTGCTCTTCAAGACTTCAGCCACAGCAAACTTTTCTTCTCCAGGATGTAATTGAAGATTACTTCACAAACTGTTTTCTTCACCTGCATAAATATTTCCTGCTTCTTTTCCTTCTGTGCTCCTGCTCTTAGACACAAAGGAAACTGTGACAAAAGCCAGATTTCTAAAAGAAAGAGAAGTCTCATTCCTTCCTCAGTTGTTAAATAGGAAGGTTTTTAAAAAGGAGGCTGCTGAAACACTGTGAGTCCATAGGTAGAGTACTCCCTCTTCTGGCAAATCTGCATATTGCAGGACGATTTTTAATTCCTAAAAATTAGTCATAACACATCTGGTTTACTATCGATTATTATTTTTATCACTTCTTATTAAAAATTCATACAAATTATGAATTATGTCATAATAATATCTGTTCTGTAGTACTACACTACAATGTTTACATAAGGAAAAGAGTATCACTAAACATGTATAATAAACAGATACGCTGAAACTTCTCAAGGCCTGGCTGTAACTGAACCTGCCACTTTTTGTGAAGAAGGTTGTGAAGCAGGTACAGAAATACTTTTACATGCTTCTTCAGAAAAGAAGATAAGAATCTTATCTTGGCTCTACATATACTGGAGAATCACTTTACAAGGACGTGTAAAACATTGCTATGCCCTGTTTCTAATCAAGTCTGAGGTCTCCCTTAGCCTTAGATATGACCTAAAACTAGCCAGAATTCTGTGTTTCAGCAGATCTCCCAGTCAATAATGCCTTGACACACCAGTTGCAAAAAGGGCACAAACACTATTTTCAGTGTTGCTGGTGCTTCAGTATTTTATTATGAAGCTCCAAATATGCTTTTTTTTTTTTTTTTTTTTTTAATGCAGTCACAACTCATGGAGCCAAGTGTCCATCAAGAATCTAAATCTTCATTTTGAGATATTTTAGAAGCTGCTGCAATAAAACATCAGAAAAAAACCCCTCTGAATGCTCAAAAGGAGCTGAGAGGAAAAAAAAATCTATAGTCAATTTTTAAGTTAATACTGTGTGTGAGGGTTTGATTTGTAAGGGCTTTGGTGTTTTCTACAGTTTGGGACTGACATTATTACCTGAAATCTTTTATTGTTGATAGAGTGAGGTTTGCTTTTTTTTGGCTAGTTGTGAAAATAATCCAAATAATCCCAAAAATCCCAACCTAACCAAAAATTATAAGAATATCATGAGTCAGACTCATTAATTCATTTTGACCCTTTAGAACCATGTGGCCTAGAGATGCTCTTTTCTTTGTGGATAAAAAGCTGAGATTTTATGGAAAATCATTATTTCCCAAGTTTCAGAACATGAGTAAAGATAATAAATATTAAGAGAGGGTCAATAAACCTGCTTTCTAGTGTTAATTAAATATACAGAGGATGTCTGTGCCACTCAAAGGCATAGACACTTGCAAAGAAGGGAAAAGGAGGTGCTCACCTTCTCCTCTGGAGAGGGTGCTTCAGACAGAGGATACCCTGGAAGGGTGACAGGTCAGGTCTGGCGGGCCAGGTTGGAGCCATAAGCCCCACCCTTGTGAGAAGAGCTGAACAGCACTGGTGGGAAAAGGTAGAGGGAGACAGAGACATGCCCAAAAGCATCTTCTACTTCCAGAACCTGCTGTTGATGACTGAATGAGCGCAATACTGACCCCCAAGGTCAGGGAGAAATGTCTGCTAATGTTAATGGCAGAAATGTCTTGTGTGAGAAGGGGTATTTAAGACATTTTTCTTAACAGGTAAATACATCCTGAGGAGACCATTTCTGTCCCTATTTCAAGTCTGGTAATCACAATTTCTGTGGAAGTTCAGTTCTCTTGGGTGTATAAGAATGGCTCACTTAGACCTCCTCTGTTTGGTTGGAGTCCTCTCCAAACCCCAGCATTTTGGCTCCTTTTCTAGAGCAGACAAGCAATATCATGGTAATGTTATTAGTGTTGATTTCACAAAAGAACTTCATGGTTTGTTACAAAATATGGCAGTGTTTCCTTCAGTAATTGCATGACTCACTGTCACCAAACTGGATATTCCCCAGCAGAACTTCCATAGCTTAAGTAGCCTCCGATCAATAGATATTTCCTTTGAATAATGGAATAATGGAAAAGATTTTCACGACTAGTAGTAATGCGATGTAAAAATTGAAAGTCTCCTTTCTTGAAAAGCTTGGAAGCAAGGAGCAGACTCTGCGGGTCTGGGACAGAGAGAGATTGAGCCAGGAAACCTGGTTCTGACACATGGTCACCAGCCTTCTTCCACCCTCCAAATATGTAGTTAACGTCAATCTTTTCTGTTACAGAATTAAACATGCCCCTAGTATCATCAGTTAGATTTAGAGAAGAGTAAGTACTCTGAAGACAGAAAACAGGACAGATAATTTAGGAAGTGTGAAACAGAACAACAAGATACATGAAGTAACCAAAAATTCGTAGAGATCTAATATCCATTGGGATTGTTTCTTGGAAATTCAGATTCGGATAAGAATTTGGATTTCACATCTGTGTGCAAACCTCTGGGTTTAGGGAAGATCTCACCTGAATAAGGCAGGAACCTGCCTTTAAAAGTATACAACCAACCGCGTTAAGAAAATAAATTATATAGTTGCCAGTCAGAAGTCTGATTAATATTTTATTCCAAAGAAAATATAGCACCTGAATGTTTTAGATTTCATTACACTTATGAGACTTGGGAGAAACTGAGGAAATTTTTCCAAGTGCTCTTAAATGAGTCATCCTTGATTACAGATCAGACACTTTGGCCAGTTTCATTGTATGAGATCAGAAAGTGATCGGAGTCAGGGATTCAAAACTAAGCAAAAACCTGTTGGAAGATGTAAATTTGGCTTTGAGGAAGGATCTGTCAAACTGCATATATCTCTCTAGACAGAATGAAAAACATCAAGATGGAAAGAAAGCAAGAAGGAAAGAAAGCAGGAGGCAGTCACACCAAACAGACTGAGAGGAAAGAAAACTGAAAGTAAAAGGACACAGTAAAGAACTCAGAAGAGACCCTCAAGGGAGAAATATATTGCAAAGCACAGATTTTCATGAGATAACAGCACAAGGAAAACCCAACATCCAGCAGCTTACAGACACAGCAATATCTGAGAAGCACTTCTCAGAACATACAGATTCTGAATGCCTTACTGATAACTGCTGTTTAGTTACCCGTGATTTCTGTAAGTAAATAAATGTTCCAATATTCAATCATTTTCTGTTAAAAAATTTAAAAAATTAAAGATAAGGAATTGCACACAGCTTTAAAAATCTGACAAGTAGAACCACTCTACTATCAAGATCTAATGTACCCTTTGTTGGAGGTCTTCCTGTGAAAACTAATCACAAGATGGAAGGGACAAAATTAAACAGATTCTTGTTGTGAGGAAAACTGCCTTTTGGTACTGCAACTACTACTTCCAGGGTGTCATGGGGAAAGCTGGTATAGCTCTTTTGTTTTTAAAACAGTCAAGTGAGCAAAGTTGCGGAGCTGAAACTTACATCCACACAGTAGTGGCACTTTTTGCCAGGAGCTAAGAGCACTCAAATCCCATGGGGTCCTGTGGAAACTCTGAGCATCGGCTTAAAAAAAAAAAAAAATCAGCATCTTCCATCTTAAATCCCTTTCTGCTCTGCAGGGAAAAGCTTTGCTAAAGGGAAAGATTTCCATTTGATATATAATGTCTAAAGAGTGCATCGCTGTTAAGAACTTCTAAAACTAGAAGAAATGTTAAAAGCAAAGCTACTTCAGATAAACATGCTTTTTTTTGGTACCTATCTATTTTCTGTGAGATAGTTGGGCCCAGATTTATTTTGGTTTTGTGGTTTTAAGGGTTTTTTCTTTCACTCTCAGGGGTCCTCTGAGTCAAAATCAAAAACAGATCTTGCTGTCTTTTATAATTAAATTTAAATAGATTAAGCTGGGTATTTATTTTGTGCAGGTTGTTTAAAATAATTAGCATCAAAATGATCAGAGGTAGTCTTTGAAGTTCATACTACTTAATATGAAGTGATGGAATTTCACACTGGTATTGGTACTACTGGTTTTCTGAGCAGACTGGCAATAGCTTAATAACAATAAGCACTAGAAGCTAAGAGGATCAAGACACATTTAAATGAAAACTTAACACCTGGTAGACACAATGAAATCTGTGCTAATAGTCATTTGATGTACTAATACATTTAGGGTGTCGCTCATATAAGTTTTAAAAAAAGAAACTTGATGAGTTTTCTGTTCTCTCTCTCTCCTTTTCTTTCTTTCTTTCTTTCTTTCTTTCTTTCTTTCTTTCTTTCTTTCTTTCTTTCTTTCTTTCTTTCTTTCTTTCTTCCTTCCTTCCTTCCTTCCTTCCTTCCTTCCTTCCTTCCTTCCTTCCTTCCTTTCTCCCTCTCTCCCTCCCTCCCTCCTTTCCTTCCTTCCTTCCTTCCTTCCTTCCTTCCTTCCTTCCTTCCTTCCTTCCTTCCTTCCTTCCTTCCTTCCTTCCTTCCTTCCTTCCTTCCTTCCTTCCTTCCTTCCTTCCCTCCTTCCTTCCTTCCTTCCTTCCTTCCTTCCTTCCTTCCTTCCTTCCTTCCTTCCTTCCTTCCTTCCTTCCTTCCTTCCTTCCTCCCTCCCTCCCTCCCTCCCTCCCTTCCTTTGTATTTCAGTGCCAGTTATCTTTAAGAAAGAATGCATTTAGAAGGAGAAACACAGAGATCAGACACCAAACATAGCTTGCAAATGTCTTGAAATTTGCATAGGATGTCAAATTCCTTGTCAAAGACATTCTAGTCTATGAATAAAACTAGATTATGCCAGGTTTTTTTTAACAGGTATATTTAGAAGAACACTTCTTAGAAGGTAGTCTGACACTGTTGATTTATTCTGCCTTCTTTAGTTTTCTTAGGTAAATAGCGCATCCATTACTGTTAGATTTAGGGAAGAATACCAGGAGTTCTTGCCCTCTCATTACCTGTGGAGAAGAACTATGCACAGCTACAAAAGTATGGTCCTAATTTTGCAAGTTTTTTAATGTTTCTTGTCATGGGCTCCATGACCACAATTCCTGTTTGGCTTTAGGTCTGGAATATCTTTGAAGCTCACTGGCACCACAGCACATGACAGAGCACCATAGTTGCATCTTCATTGTTAATACAAGCAGGAGGATCCTTTCTAAAATTTATAAAATGTAGTCAGTTCCTGTAAAGAAGGAACAGAAAAAGATGAGGACATAAAAGGCTGTTTCCTATAAAAAGGGCATGACTCACTACCAGCAATTTTGGATGTCCTCTCCCAGCAGAGCTCCGATTCTCCTTTGGCCTAGTTTAAACAGACTCCAATCAATAGACACTTCCTTTGAATAATGGAAAATATTGCTACAAATATTATCACAACTGTTAGTAATGCTGTATAAAAATAGACAGTTTCCTTTTCAAGGACCTGATTTGTTTATGTGCATAGCCATTTAGCAAACCATTTCAACATCTGCATGAAATACAGTAGAAAATTTATCAAAGTTGTCTCAACTGTTCCTTTATAACAGACCTTGACTATTCAGGAAAAGTAACTGAAAGCAGTGAACATCCAGCATGAAAAATAACTAAATTATTTCTCAGCTTTATTTGTTTAATGAACAATTAGTTGCTGTCATGGATTACATAAACAGCAATTTGAGTTTTGTGTGGTTTATTTGTGTTCCTGTACCATGTCAAATTTCCCACTCCTGATTTCTGGACTGTTGTTCAAAGTTTTTCCTGATACAGCCTGTAGTAGTTCCTGCTCTTTTAGTCTCAAATCACTTCTTTTATTCTGAGTATATATTGCATGTCACAAATCAGAACCTCAGCAGAGCGTCTGCCTCCAACTGCTATGAGCAAGCCAGATCTGTCCCATGCTGTCAGTGATCCAGCTGTTGGCATTGACCATTCTTGCTCCTAGTCCTCAGTACATAAGCACCATTCATCAAGATCAAGAATAGTCAGTGTATTAGGAAATCTTTATGGTCACTGTCCTAATTTCACGCAGTGGTGTTTTTCCACAATTCTTTTTCTTTTTTTTTTTTTTCTCCATAGCAAACTAGCTGTGCCATTTCTTCATATGCTCAAAACCAAACAACTCTCCTCCTCCTTGTCTAACAACCAAAACAAGTGTGGTTCAAATTCACTCTTGCTCCCAAAGGAACTTCAATACTTCCTTCTCAGTTAAATTTTGTTACATGAGTGTGTAAGATATCTGCAATCACTGAAAAAAACCCAGCAGCATTTACTCTAAATAATTCCTCATCCACAAATGAAAAGGCTCCAGCGTATTTCTTACATGGGAAAATTGAGCACATATGAAGGTTCAAAAATCTCATGGAGGTGGATATTCTAGACCTTTGAAAACCAAGAAAAATATATTTTGAAGAGAATTCTGTATTATCTGCCTGTATCTCTTGCTTATTCTGTCTGTTTAGTCTTCTCTAGGCATGTGCTGTCATATGCAGGATGCTGGAGTAAAAGTATATTATGTTCATTCTCATGCTATCTTTGCATGTCTTTCCTTGAACAGATGATCATAATATATACAAGGCTGCCTAACTATTTGCTGTGTGGCCACCAGTATTTCACTGTTTATTTTATTGCTTGACTTTATGGCATAAAATTTTTCTTTGCTTTGTTTCTGTCTTGGGTTATTATAAGTTATTGTGAAGGGAGAACTGTTTGCAGCAAAATATGTTGACAGTAGCAGTGTAGACATTGCTGCACAAATGATAAGGAAGTTGTCTGCCCTATAAAGAAAACTGATCCCTTGAAAACGCAGTTTACCCTTTAGACTCAGGCTAAAAAGTGTTTAGATTTCACTCAGATAAGCCACAGAAACTACTATTTGTAAAGGGTAAGAAAGTTATGGGCCTGCAGAATAATTATTTGCACGTTCCTTTTCACTTCACAGTTAATGCAGTTGTTCGTTCTTCCCTGCTCCATTAAAGTAGATGACTGAAGTGTGAATGTAGCAGAATCCTGCAAAATCACAGAAGTCATAGAAAGGATAGATATGGACCAGCTGTTCACTCTCTTTTCCAGTACAAGACCTGAGGAAAGGAGGAGCATCAAATGGAGCTA
Source organism: Strix aluco (assembly GCF_031877795.1). Taxonomy (NCBI): domain Eukaryota; kingdom Metazoa; phylum Chordata; class Aves; order Strigiformes; family Strigidae; genus Strix; species Strix aluco. The sequence continues at coordinate 34,637,097 of NC_133931.1, forward strand.
GGAGGAACTAAGACTTAAACAACAAAAGAAATAGCTGCTTTCTGGCTCTTGATTACAGGTGGTAGTTGTCCTGTAACCTCCTCTCTAGAAACAATTGTGGATAGTAAAGGTTGGATAGGCTCAAGAGGAAAATGGACAAGGTCATGAAAAAAAAAATCTTTAAAATGTTGCTAAAACCATAGCAGAACTGAAAAATCATCATCTGAGGCTAAAAAAACCTGAAGGTGACAGTATTAGGAAGAAGTATTATATAGGTTTGTCCAGTTTTTATCCTTCTCTGGGCCTACATTTAGAGAAAGGACAGCAGGTTAGATAGACTCGTCACCTGCCATTCTTGTGTTCCCACCTCGTAGTTGAATGGGACAGAAGATACAATCCAACATAGATACAAAAGGTTCTCACACCAGAAAAACTATAATATACTTCAACAGGTGTTAGTATACATATGAACATGTTTGAACATATATTTTATCTGAAGTATATATTAACTGATTTTGGTACTTCCATGGTCTATTCCTCCTAACAACAATAACATCAACAAAATACTGAGTTCTGGAAAAGCACTGAATCACTTTTTCAGCAGAGATCATGTACAAAAAACCATAGGATAATAGAATGGGTTGGGTTGGAAGGGACCTTTAAAGGTCATCTAATCCAAACCTTCTACACTGAGCAGAGACATCTTCAACTAGATCAGGTTGCTCAGAGCCCCGTCCAACCTGACCTTGAATGTTTCCAGGGATGGGGCATCTACCATCTCTCTGGGCCACCTGTTTCAGTGTTTCACCACCCTCATTGTAAAGAATTTCTTCCTTATATCCAGTCTGAATCTGCCCTCTTTTAGTTTAAAACCATTACCCCTTGTTCTATTGCAACAGGCCCCATTAAAAAGTTTGTACCCATCTTTCTTACAAGCCCCCTTTAAGTATTGAAAGGCCACAATAAGGTCTCCACGGAGCCTTCTCTTCTCCAGACTAAACAACACCGTCTCACCCTTTCCTCATAGGAGAGGTGTGCCATCCCTCTGATCATTTTTGTGGCTCTCCTGTGGATCCGCTCCAACAGGTGCATGTCTTTCCTGTGCTGAAGGCTCCAGAGCTGGACGAAGTACTCCAGATGGGGTCTCACAAGAGTGGATAGAGGGGCAGAATCACCTCCCTCAGTCTGCTGGACACGCTTCACTTGATACAGCCCAGGTTGCGGTTGGCTTTCTGGGCTGTGAGCGCACATTGCTGGCTCATGTCCGGCTAACATGTACACTGAAAAGCAATCAGTTTAAATCAAATGCCTCACTTGTTAGTAACCCAAAGCTTTCAGAGATTTCACTTGTGTTCATATAAGATTACAGCTGAGATAGACAGTTATCTAAACATATATGTGAATATCTGAATTTTGTGGCCTGTAAACCCATGCTTAAATTTTTGCAAGGGCAGACATCTTGAACCTTGCATTTTTTTATCAGGCTGAATTTTTTTATCAGCTTGATTTACAATTATTTCAATTTCAGACTGTGACTCATCTCACTTTTTATTTTAGACTTGTTGATCCCTTTGAATTTTCTGAGTTCTTTGGAAAGACAGTGTCAAGATATATATAGCTTGCTTTACACTGCTGACCTTCAGTCTTTTAAAAAATACTGACTTGCAAAATTAGTTAACCAAATAGCCCATCTACCTAGAGCTATTTGTATGGAGAAATGTATGTTCATTAACTTTACTGAGCTCTTACATGGTTTTGTGATTTGCGTGCTGCAACTTCCTTGTTATCTGTACCTGAGGTAGCTATTTAAAGCAGGATCAGGTCTGATAACATAGTCTACCTCTGTTGTAATGTAGATATAGCTCAAGAATCTATTTTTGTCTGTCTGAATCAGTTAAAAAGGAGTTAGGCATATTACAAAACCAACAGAATATACATAGATGTTAAGGTAGATGTTAGCTTTCTTTATAGTGGGGGTTTATGCACATGAGTCCTCATTTCTTCATGTGGCCACTAGACTTTATTTGGTAAGTGGCATATGCTACCAGACTTATCTACTCCATCAGTATGCTATTCAACATGATCTAGGATATCCAGATGCAGTCCTAAATTTGGATGTAAAAGCTTTCATTCACTCTGTGATGTCAACCAAGAAGAGGACTAGGCACACGTCACTCCTGTGCTTTCCTTCTGAAAATACAGAGTATAAAATGTCATAAAACTCCTTTGAGCCCTGAACTCAATCCAGGAGAAATTTTGCAGGAAGCAAAAGGAAGCTTACCTTTGAGAGAACTGCACTGGTTGCGTTCCAGTCTCTAGCACATGTAAATACACATAACCTCACTGTTAGGAGAACACAGGCAGTAAAGCTGTAATGTTTAATCCTTTTGAATAAGCTATTTAAAGAGGGCCAGAGTGTAGTAAAAACAATTAGAGGCTGTTTACTCCTTGGCTAGTGAAATCTTTGGATATGTGGCATGTGCTGTGATGGGAGAGGAGGAAGTGACCATCTCTACCACCAAAAACTGCTAGCTTCTGTTCTGGATGTAAAGAATTATTTTTTAAAATTTATTTTCCAAATCTGAACATTGTCTGAGCAAAATGTTTTCAAAAGTTTTCTTTGGATATTTTCAAAATGCATGATCCAAAAGAAATAGTTATTTTGAAATTATGTTCTCTGTTCAATGGCGTAGATGAATCTATGAATATGATGCTTCTGAAGGCTTGTATTTCTGCTGGGAGTGAATCTGTTGGCTCCAGATTGATGTGTGGGGGTGAGGTGTTGGGTTCCCACAAATACACCATAAGAAAGCAGTCTTTCACATCTTTTCCATGAAAGACAGCCTGAATGTATGAGTTTATTATTCAGCGCATGGGACTCAATACCTCTTATTGCTGTCTAGGCTTTAAGAGCTTCTAGTTCAGTCACTGAGTGCTCTATCCCCAGTAAAGGACTGATGCATTTATTTCTGCAAGTACCGTGGTCACTCTATAATCCTGCCTAGTAGGCCTAAGGGCAGTGGGGTGTTCTGCATCTCCCAACAGAGAAGGAGCTGTCCCAAAACCCCTCCTTGCCATCACACCACAGGGATTTACTCACAGTTCAGGATGAGCACTGACTGGGTGGCTGATAGCAGTGACACCCTGAATAGCAGTGTAGGAGCCAATAACTAGTGAGAAAGGAGTCTGCCTCCTCTACACTGGCTGTGTTTCAGTGCTACTGTAGAGCTGACTGTAAAGATGGTTTCTTGACCTCCCATTGCTATGCCTTTCTGCAGGGCTCTGTCCCAGTCATTCTGATATCTCATTGCACTGACTTCTTGCTGCTGTGTCAAGGACACAGCAAACCTTTGGACTGCCAAATGAATGGTGTGGGCAGACTTGGAAACCAAGGGATAATTTCATGCCCTATATGTACATTGCATTTTCCACTCTTATGAAGCTGGTTTCTTGTTTACTAGCCTGTAGGGAGGGAAGGGAACTGCATGAGAAAATCCCAGGGTGTGAAGTTCTTTTCTCCTTCAAAGTGGAACAAACCTAGAAATATTGCAATGACCAATCATACAAAATTTAAAAAATAAAAATAAATTATAAAGGGTGATCAAAATGTCTTATTTCAATAAAAAATTCAAACATCCCATATAAGGGTACTTTTAACGTACAGGTTGTTTTGAAAAGAAAACAGAAATTTCTGAATGCGTAGCAATACCAACTTTTCAACAACACCAGAACACAACCTCTTGGGTTTTTCTTCCCTCAACTGAAATACCAGTCACTTTGACCACTTCTATCAAAAATTTAATTCTGATTAGTTTTTATTTTCCAATTGAAAAGTTTTGCCTGGAGAATATACAACTGGTTCTTCTAAATGGCAAATGAAGAAGACACACATTTTTTGTGTCTTGAAGAGAATGCTTAGCACACAATGTAACTGTTGAACATCCTTATCCTCAGACTTACCTCCAAATGCAGGAAACTCTGCAGCAATAGTCAAGCTAACGGCTATCCCAGTATCCATTCTCCAGTAACTTATCCATAGCATAAGCTGCACAGAGATTAATCCTGCTTTGAGTGCCAGAGAATATTGGATAAAATTGATAATCATATCCAGTGTGTTTTTCCATATTTCATTATTCTCTGTACTATCATAGTTCTCTCTGAGTAGACGGGTTTCTTATATATATAAATACAATGGAGAGAGAGAAAGTTGTGTAGGATACGTTGGAAGCATTATTTTGGGAATCAGAGTAAATTTAATTTATTTTCTATGCCAGCCAGTTCTTGGTTACAATTTCTAATCCAGTTTCTAACACAATAGGACTAGCACCATTGTCTTCTATTTTACTGTCTGATTTTACAGTGTTGTCTGTGTGTCACTTGATGAATCAAACCTTGGTAACCCAAAGTGTCTTTTATGTACTGTGTGTTAATTTATGTTATCTTTTTGACAGCCATACTTATGTAAATATAATGTAAATGGATTAGCTCACTTGTCAACCAGTCCTACTCACCTCTACTTCTTATTCCTTTATAAGTCTGAAAATGAAAAAAAAATATTTGAAACAAGAATCACATTAAATTGCTTAAATACTTAGGCCAGGAAAATGCTAAAAGTATATATTTAAAATTCAGAAAAAGCATTTATTATGGGCTCCTCTTGACTTTCTGTTTGCTTCCAAAACAGAAGAAAGCACCTCACAGTTTTCTTCCTTGGCCTGTGAAGTATTTGAATGGCACAGTGACTCCTCTAATTCTTCCCAGGAATGTTTAGACATCTATCAGATGCGTCCACTAAAAATAATGTTCAGGAATCTTCCTTAAATTTTTTGCTTAGAATATGTGTAAAGGCATCTTTAGGGCAAGTAAGATTATCCTCTAAGTTAAAAAAAGAAAACTCAGTAATTGACTGCCCTTTTCTAGTCTGAATTATCTTCTGCAATGGGGCCACTAACTGATGTGGAAGCAGCATAACCTGGAGCCCAGAGTATTGCTCTCAGCAAGTGTGAGAATACTGAATAGGATGCTCCTTTTTCCAGAAGTCTTTCCATTTGCCTCATTTTATAACATCATTTCTCTGTCTTCTACTGATGCCAATTGGAGTTACCTATCTTCAAAGGCAGGCTTAATTATTAACTGCAAAGAAATATTGTAACAAGAACATTTTAATGCTTGTAATGTTTTATCATTTGGGGAGGTATTTTTGGTAACATTTATAGCTCTGTCATTAGTCAGGATATTAGTTTTATAGCAGATACCCTCTTTAATGGAGGCATTAGAGTAACAATTACACATGGATATTTATGATGTACTAGGGATAAACTTAAGCTCTGTTGCTGAGCTTTTCTGTCAGGAATAAAGTAAGTTTCTTTATAGCTTTAGGCACAGTACTCAAAATAAAGACAAAGTCAGTGTGAACCCCACAAAATATTACCAGACTAAACATTTGAAACTGACATCACAGTGCAGCAGAATTCAAGGAAAAGAAAATATGTGTATTTCTGTACTTTACATCTCCCACCTACATCTAGTAGTTTAGCGACAAATTGTGTCTAGGGAAACCAAGAGCTGGAGCAAATGCTAAAATAAAATGTAACTCTTTGCTGAGAGGCACTCAGTTTCCATTAGTTTGAGAGTCATGACTTTAAGCAAAAGATGTCAGTATTGTTCCCAATTGATATTTATTGGTGAAGAATATCTAATTCTAGTTTGCCTGGATAAGAAGATATATATTTAGGTAGAATTCTCGTAAAATTAAAGTTGCAAGGTAGAATAAAATAAAAGTTCTGAAAAGGAATTTAGGAATTTCTTACTGTTATCTTGAGGGAAGGATGACCATGACTTCTGCAAGACTCAAGGATCCCTGACCTAACTGAGGATCAAGTTTAAGTATGTCTATAAATATTTTCCTAATTCTATACTTCAGAAAGCAAACAGAGATGAGGTGAACTGTGTCTGCCCTGAAGGAAGTCTGTGAAAAACAGGAAGTTTGGGTTTGTTTTTTCTAAAAAAACTGTTTTCCTAGATGTAATGCAATAAAAACAAACAAACAAACATATAAACAATAAACTCCACTGTTATTGTGTTTTCTTGCTTTGATCTCTTAGTAACTGAGAAAGCCCCGCGTTGCCTGTTTTTACAGGAACGGAGACTATTCAGGGATGCCTTACTTTCCCATTGTCCTGGGGCTCCATGACCTCCCCGACCTGTTTTCTTGATTTATTAACAGACCAGGTTTGGGTGTAAGGTTTTCACTTGCAGTTCACTTGCAAATCACAGTTTTGGGATTTTTTTTTCCCTGCTTTGTGGAGAGTTCGTCTTCTTTCATGGAATAAGTTAGTACAGAACCACTGATTTGAAGTTGCTTTGCTGTTTTCTTTAATTAGCTTTTATTCTTTAAAGACACGTAATACACTTTATGTCCAATAGATGGCAGTGAAACACTGAAAATCCACCAACTTTGTTTATGTTTTTATTTTTAAATGTCTTCTGCAGTGAAAATAGCTAGCTACTGCCCAGTGTTCCTCCTTAACAACAGGTGAATTTACACTTCCCCCCAGATTCTGAGCTGCTGTGTCATAGGAATCTGACATTTTCATATGCATCATAATCTAGTCTGTTCTCTGATATTTTTGGGTGACTGTTTTCTCTGCTTCTGTTCCCTCTTTCTTAACTCTTGTCATTCACAGAAGTCTGTGTCTCTTTTTCCATTAGATGTCAATCCCTGTTGACAGGGTGATGAGAAACTTCCAGCACTTATCTTTTCATCAAAATAGCATAATCTCTCTAGTGTCTTCAGGATGGTGGTCGACTGATCTGATGAGTATGTACAAAAGATCTTTCTGTGTTTGCTCTTCTGAGAAATGTAGAAGCTTGTACTGGATTACTTGATTTTTTTTTGTATCAACTTCATAAAAAGCGTAGGTTTTGCAGCAATCAAGGGAAGGAGTTGAGTTTGGAGTTTAGAGGAGGAAGGTTGATTTCCACTGTAATATTCCAAGTTTCATTTGATAGCAGTAGGAGTTTTCAGAAACTCTTAGAGCAAATATTTTTCACTGATTGTCCCCAAGGACTTTGTTGTTGCCTTTTCACCATGAGGCTTCATGCTAAAACAAATAATTTATTTGCACCTTAGAAAAATGTGAGCTACAAAAACTATTTTTATGATTTTGCTTTCAGTCTCACAAGATCTTCAAAGAAAAGTACCATCAAAGCGATATTTGCTATTTGAGAACTACTTGAAAGGGCAGAAGGTATGAAATATTTCCAAAAGGATGCACATGACATCTGATAGCAGAAAAATTACACACCCACTTTATAAACACGATTTGTGTTCCACAACACAGATATTTTTCCTACCCGGTGGAACATATGCATCTTTAATAAAGAATTTGTATTTATAGCTTCATTTACTAAGAGAGTTGCTTTGTGAAACTTTTTCTCTAAAAACTTGAGGTTTTGTCCTCACTTTCTTCAGATGATTGGCTAACTTTATAAAATGGTATTCATACACAGAAGACCCCTTGACAAGAAGACCAATATGAGAGAGGAGGAGAAGCAAAGAGAAGATAATCTGAAATACTAAGTAGGAAAGGTTCCTAAGTAATGATTTTACCTGTCACATGCTGAAATTCTCTGCAAGAGATTTCTACTTACTGATTTCATCAGTTGACCTCAGCTGTTTCCATGAGGATTAAATGTAACATCTGTCTTGTGATATGGAATACTTAAAGGGCAAACTAGACAAAGGTGTTGGGGACTTGCCACTGGTGGTATGTTCCACTGCTGCCTTTCTAGCAGCAAAATCCCAAAATACAGGCCTGCCATTTTGCGGTCCCTGCAGTGCAGCAGCTATTCCACTCGGTCCCTGAAGACTGCAGTCCATAATAAAGATTCAGATTTTTTGCTTTTGTAGTAAAAAAATTAATAAAATTGACCATGCTTTTTTTTGAACATCAGTTACCATGCAGTAATTTTTTCCTAACTTCAATATTCATATCTTTTTGGCCCACACCTCTTTCCGTAACAACATTATAATAGCTCAGTGGTTTGGATGGAGATGATACATCTTTGAATATCATGTCAAAGATCAGCATAAATAGTTCAAAGAACTTTTGGCATTGGATCAAAATTCATTTGAAAAAATCTAAACTTGTATTTATACAATAAACTGTTATAAACAATGTAATTATGGTTCATCACATCAACTTGAATAAACTTGAAAGGTTTCACTATTTTTAATGCCATTGTAAAAATGTACCAAAAGTGAAAAACTGAATACTGTGTATTTTCAATTGAACCACAAAAGCAGTCTAAGTCCAGATAATGCTAAAGGTCTCATTTAAAAACCACAAACTCCTGAGAATTTAGAGTTAAAGCTAAAAATACAGTCTTAACTTATTTTGTTGCATTTAGGTACTGAAGAGGTGGAACTGCAATACCTACACAGAACAGGGTTAGTTAAGGATCCTAAACAGAGTTTGAAAATATCCACAGACACAGCATTATATGTCGCCAGTCCCATTTATGGATACTGCTATATTAATGACACAATATTTGTTTTAGAGGCCACCAAATATCTTTGCCAGATTAAACATTTGTAATCTGGATCCAACTTTAATATACTCTTTCAAATGGGAAAGCCACAAACAGCTATAGGCAACATCAACACAGTCTCCCTCAATCTGTTAATTTGTCAGAATTACAGACAAGGTAGAGCCAATAATAATAAGCACCTTCCATGAGGACATTAATTAGAATGTTAGAATAATGAGACTCCTTGCTATGAACAAATCTGAGTTTAGTGTACTGCAAGAAAATCCTACGCTATTTCAACAAAAGACTAGCAGTAAACTCAGATGAGGCCAGTGAAATAGGAGCAGAGTATAAACTTTCTTCCCTCTTTTTATCCAAAGATGTCCATGTTCCATAACTTTTGATTACACCTGACCATCTTGTCTTTTTATCATTCAGTCCTTGCTTGCCATTTCAGGCATGTCTACACAGTGGACCTGTTCACTTAAGTATAGAATATAACTCTCTTAGAAGTGTCCACTTCACTCCCTTAGGTTGAACTAAGGGGATTATATTGCATTTTCTCTATAGCCACTGGATTTGCCTTTGCAATTCCATGGGCTTTCAATGCCATGGCAATAAGGCAAATGGAGAGAAATTATTATTTTTAGACAGATATATACTGGGTCTTAGGGACATGTTTTAGTGGTGAACTTGGTAGTGTTAGGTTAAGAGTTGGACTCAATAATCTTAAGGGTCTTCTCCAACCTAAATGTTTCTATGATTTTCTGATCTTCATGATCTATTAGTCAGAGATGACTGGGGAGGATAAAGGGATAGGAGGATGTAATGGGTTAAGATGGCTGAAAGAAAAAGACAGTAAGCAGAAGATGGACTGGAGAAGGGGCTGGTGGGACCAAATGTTTGGAGAATTGTTTATGCAGGGTAATAAAGATTGAAGTTTGACAAGTGCAGCAGTTTTTAACATGCTGAGAAAGAGCGACAAAGAGGAGAATGGGGAGAGAAGAAAGCTACTTGCACAGTACCACAAGGGAAGTGTTAATTCTGCCTTATTTAGCCCATGTCCAGAAATCTGTGAAAATCCCTATGTTTGTGTAATGGCACACAAAATACCTGCAAACATAGAGAAGCATTTTCAGGTTTGTTCAGTAAAAAAACTGATGGCCACAGTGACAGTTTGCCTGTCTCCATGATTAAGCAAAGCAATGTCTATATCTGCAAAGTCACTGAGTTTTGGGCTGCTCTGATTAGATACTTTGTGGTTAGGGCCTGTAACTTACAGAAAGAGCTATTCAGGGGTTGGGAAGAAGGGACTTGTTATGTTAAGCGAAGGGTGCCCTGTATTGCATGGGGTTTTTTAAATCAAATTTTACAGTATCAAAGTTTTTTCATGATTTAATGGTGGAAAAAACTTACAGTTCACTTCTTTATCATTTGGACAGCATAAGAGCCATAAATCCTCCCTTTTCTGCCTCACTCTGTAATATCTGTATAAGGATGCCTGTGTCCTGTTAGTTCTCCAGACAGTACTGAACATGCTCCAACCAGGGCAATTGAATCCAGCAACTCAGAGCTGGCATACCCAGATGCAGGGACACTCTGTGAGTGATGTTATAATTATCTGCCTTCGTTTTTAGACTGCAGGTCCCTGAGCTGCTCTGGGCTGCATGATGAAGGGATGCATCTGGAAGAGCTCAGAATAGGCAGGTGCCTGAACAATACCAATCAAAACACTAAGCAATGGGGGATAGCAATTAAGAGCATTCAGAAGTAAGAGTGGATTTAGACAGAACCAGGTGGAGAGACACAGGGCCTTCTAATACTGAAGAGGGATTTATTTCCTTCTGAGACTTGCCAGAGAATCATGTACACTGGGTCAGGTAGGAAATGATCAGCACAGTGGGCAGCAGCAAAACGACTGGGCTAACATCCTCTGTTCAAATATAAAAAGATGCAAACCTAACAAGGCTTTTTTCAGCATGGGACTCTGTGCTGCTGAACTGATGGCTCCTGCCTAAAAGTCCAGCTTATAAACAGAGAAGCTACAAACACAACTTCCTAAGACAATTTCTTAACCTTAAAATGAATAAACTTACTGCAAAACGGAATTTCTTTTATTCCAGACAAGGTTAGGGGTCTTATCTATTTGATTTATTTGAAAGCAGTTAATTTTGAAAAAAACTTATGTGTAGAAGTAAGCCACTTAATCGTGAACTAATTAAAATTGCTCAAATTTGGCTTTTCGGGATTGAGACATGTTTTTACAATGTTTAATAGTCTGCAAGCACAAGTCCAAAATATGTTGCCACTAAATTACCTGGGTTTTTTGGTTGGTTGCTTGGTTGTTTTACTGTGGTTACTTTATTAGTAGATCTATACCATGTACAACATATGCCCCTTAAAAGATCATAGCTGGAGGTTAATTAATTTTTAGTGCTGTTATTGATTTCTCCTGCAGAAAGAATGGCACTCTTGAGAATCCTGACAGACTGGGAAATAAATCAACTAGCTTATAACTTTGCATCACATTTCTTCTACATTTTGAGGAGCTCTGATAAGCAAAAGATTAGTAAAATCAAACTCTGATTAAGGACTTTGAGCTCCAACACATATATTTGCATCCAGTGGTTGAAATTGTGTATTAAACAGTGATCCATATTTTTAGAAGCACCTGTATGAGGGGAAAAAAAAAAAGGTCCCATTGTTCTGTCTTATTTTCTCATCCATGAAAGAATCTGGTTAGTGTACTTGCATATGCCAGGTCATTTTAACCAGCATTTGTACATGTATAGCCAGCAATTACAGACTCAAGAAAGTCTCTGCCTCTTCTGGTAAAGTAGAAATGGACTCCAACAAACAAATATTTACTCAGATCTGTGAGTCACAGATCCTGTAACTTCAGGTTACAGCTTCATCTTCAAGTCTGCAAAGCACATCCAGGTCATATTTACTAACTACAGCAGTCTGCTGTGTGTGCTCTTTTGCTTTACTTGAAATGTAGAAGCTCTATCACTCGATACTATGTCTCTTTTAGGTAGAGATATAGGAATCAGTTATGTAGATAATTTGGTGATGTATATTTAAGAACGTAGTTAACTTTTCTAATATTTAGTATGAGGAAAAAGAGTAAGATTTGTCCTGTTTGTTATTTTTGTGCCTGATCTGAATTTGACATATTCTTGTACTCAGGGACTGATCCAACACCTACTGAAGTTAGTGGAAGCATTGTGTTCTTTTTCTATAATAGATGCTCTCAAATTATTTTATTTGTGATGCATTAATATAAAATACTTTGTATTCTGTTCATCAACAAACTTGAGAAAATAACTATATGTAGAAACAAAATTCTTAAAATGTGACAAAAAGATAAAATTCATTAAAAGTGTCTTTTCCAAGCCAGTTAGCATGCACAACCTTCAAAAGATTAGTATTCTGAAATATTCAGATGGTTCAGGAGACACGACTGTGTTCACAGGGTATAATTTTTGGTGATGTGGTATGAGAGTTGCTGTCTACAGGGTGTAATGATCTGTGACCACAGACAAACTGACCCCAGGATCATCAGCCAACCACAAACACAGCACTGGGATTTAAATGTGGCTTCCAAAACCACAAACCTCCACCCACTGAGCTAAAACAGCAACTCTACTAGATCAGCTAATAGAGAGGATTGATGAACAAACACATGAGGAGGTGCATCATGTTTTCATTGCAGCACACGTGTACTTCAGTGATCACATCATTAGCAGGTACCAGAAGGTTAAGCAAAATAAAAGGTTCTCACACAAACAGAGGCTGTACAGAGGGAGATCTATATTTGACAGCAGCCTTGGGACATGCTTGGTCCCTTTCTAAATAGACAAGCATTCTCCCTGGCTAGTGTCCCCTTTGGAGCCGCTTCTCAGCCCTGACTAATTCATAATCGTTCAGTGATTCAGTGTTTTCTGTCTTCATAACTAGAGGTGGAGTGCTGTGATAGAGCCAAATAAACAGGAAAGTAATGGACATACTGGAGAAAATTAAAGGTTCAAAAGGCAAAGCAGCAAAGTTGCTAAACTCATGACTCTTATCTGAGGGGAAGAAAATAAAAAGAACAAAACCTAAAGAGAGAGAAAGGGTATAATTTTCATAAACCAAGAGATGTCATTCAGCATTATCAGTTCCAGCAATGAACTCCTTCCTTGCCAGGTTTCCATAAGAGCATATTAAAACTGGAGAAAACAAAATGCTTCATCTGGCTAGCCTTCATCAGGAGCCTTTGTCACACTTCTGAATTCACTTGTGTAACTATTATAATAAACTTACCCAGGGACAATATTTACAAATCTTCAACATCAAGGTTAAAAATGAAGTGAGGAAGAAGGTGAAAAACAAGTAATTTTTGTTGGAAACTCTGAAAGACTGAAAAACTCACAACAGCTAAACAGAGATTTTGCAAACTGGCCTCCAAGTACTTAAATGCTTCATCTGATGAAACCCGTATAGGACTCTGTCTGCCATAATTCCTTGTATTTACAGAAAACATACTTTTTTTTCAAACGCAGATGATGCCGTCATATTGCAGAAATGTGACTAGCTGGAAATAGCTGGGTTAAAAAAACACTGGAAATAAAAACCGGCAAAAAATGGACTCATATTCTCCCTGGATGTTTACATTAAAATCTGTAATCCCAAAGGATTTGAAATGAGTCTGTTCATCTTGTTCAATTATCTCTGTGCCGAGTTTTGTTGAGAGAGGTCTGTGTTCCTCAGAGACATTTTTCAGAAAGCTTTCAAGTAATTTTGGTGAAAACCTTATAAAATTAACAGATAAAAGCCAGACCTTCAATGGGTATAAAATGTTAGAACTCTATTGGTCCTGTCATTCTGGATCAGGAGGAAATAGGGTTAGCTCAGGTTGAACTACTGGGAAAAAAATAAAAACTGCTCTAATGTTTGTTTTCTCCTGCCATCCCAGTCTTTTGACTGCCTGCTAAATTGCTATCTGATAATTAGACATTCAATGGCTACTTAAGAATCTAAATTCCAGAAAAAATTTGTTTCAAGTCAACACTAGCAGTCACAAAACCACCATCTAGGACTATCAAAACTTAGCTCTTTTGGGGCCTATATTTCCATTACTAATGTTGCTATGGTACCAAAACCTTTTTACTAGGTATGTACATATCTGCCTGTAATCTGACAGCAGTAAACTGCAGAGTTCCTTTCTCATAGCTCAACTCCTTCAGGGCTCATAAACTGTGCATTCCTCCACTTCTCTCAAAATACAGTTTGATTTGGTAGATGATTGTGCTTATCAACACCTCTCCACATCCCCCCTTCCCACACATTCCCAAGCTAGCTGAAAGAGTAATTCCTCTTTTACTCGATAGGCCAGTCATTAAAACTTTGGGTGCTTTTAACATTTTTGATCCTCCTTCACCAGAAGTTTTTTCCCACTCACAGAAGACAACAGAAACTGACAGGCTGTGGTATCTTCCAGGATGTTCTCTGTGTCACTTTCTCTTGTAGTTCACATTGAATATTTAATTTTATGTTGAAGGAGAAAAGGCATGAAAAAGTGAGAATGATTGTCCAATGAGTTAAGGGACTCCCTGGAAAGGGCAGGCTGGGACCTTTTACTTACTCAAATAAATTATTTCTGTAAAGTGGAGCAGCTTCACCAAGGCTATGGTAGAACCTTTCATTAAGTCATTGATTACTGCAGCATCCTGGAGCTGCAGTTTTATGCTCCCTTCAGGCAAGGAAGGGGTCTAGACTTTGAAGCCAGTCACCATACACAAAACAAGGACACTGAGAAGTGACATAGATGTCTATTACTAAAACCATATCCCTATCTGGTGTTTTGGAAAGGACTAATCTGTTCATATTATCCACTCAGATTGAATATCAACCAGCAAAGTCTTGAGAGTTTATAATTTTGCCTCCAGTTTATATTTAGCAGTCAAGTTATTTATTCCAGTAATAATAATTTTTTTTTCTGGCTTATGGAGTTAAAAAAGGTTATTTTTGCTGATTTGTACCTTTATAAAAATAGTCAATATATTCATTTATTTTGGATTTTGTTTTTGAATAAAAGTGTCTAAATCATTGACTGAAAAATATGTACTAATATTTTGTATACATAGGGTAATATACTTAATGTGTTTATACTGTAACAAAATAGTGCCCCAAAACATTGGACACAAGAGCAAGGCAGAATTATTTTTATGAAGAAACATAAGTTTTCCTAGTGAAATAGTTTGGGTCATACTTTGCTTCTGGGTTAGCAGAGGAAATAACAACAAAAACATTCCTCTGGAAGTTTTGAATGATACCTGAGAAGTTCCAGGAATTTCCTATCAAAAACATTCAGTATCTTCTGGGAGAAGTTAGTGACATAAATCTCAGATCAAAAGTGTTTGTCACTCAGGAGTGGTCACTGTCTATTCCCAAGAGACAATTAATTGTACTAAATTCTGCTTTTCTATGTGTCCAGCCATACAAACGTGATTACACAGCTCTTCACTAATGAGATGCAGTTAGCTCAGCACCATGGGAGGTTTGATTCCACTGATGGTTTCCTGTCCCTACATGAAGGAGTTTTGTCAGTTGATGGAGGCTTTTGTTTTTTTTTCCTTTAATGAAGAGTGTGTTTATGATGTCCTTCTGCCAGCTCCAGGGAATGTAACAGCTACAGATTAATGGCACGATCTCAAACAGAGGTGCTGGAGAATTAAAGAGGCTGTCTTCTATTCAGGACTATAAATGGAGTCACATGGTGGAACTGCTGGGCCTTTTCCATCTCGACTGCCTGGAGTTCCCTCCAGTCTCGTAGTGAGGGGACAAGGCAATTGCCAAGGAGCTAATGATCTTGGAGACAAGGGAAGGGGCCAGCAAAAAAAAAAAAAAAAAAAAAAAGGGGAAATATTCACTTAACACCTATTTAACTTTTATAATAATGCTCAGACATAATTATACTGTCTGGTGTTAGAGGTATATGTCTCATTAACAGCGCTATATATATTTATGTATGCTTTGGCAAGGGAGACTGAATCCTAGAATTTTTCATAATGGCAACCTTGCTGTTGTTAACTTCACCCTACATTCTTGTGATTGCACTTCATTCCAATATTTTCATACTTTTTTTTCCTACAAATAACTCTGTTGGAAATACAAGATTGTTTTGAAACCAACTGTTATTTTCCTTTGAAAATAAACATCTTTTTGCATTTCTCTGTAGGGGACTTGCTTTGAGTTTACTCATGGTTTTCAAACTATTCTTTCAGACTGCTTCAGGTCCAAGCTTCCCCTGTACCTGCAGCTGATCCACAAAAAATGGAGCCCTTTAAGAGCTACACCAAAATCATGGAGCATCAGACTCCTACTGTAACTGCTATGGTATAGCACATTTTCCCTATAAATCCAGAGGTACTCTGATGCAGTCACCTCTTGATAGAGCTGATCAGATGCTTAAGTGTCCCTATGATGCTCTTACTGTGATTTCCTACTTCTGTCTCTTGTGAAGGGCTTAATCAAGCCACTCACCTAATGAGCAATTATGAAAGCAAACCTCCAGAATAAGGTTTAGCACAAAGCTCTGATGTCACAGATAGAAATATCCTTGCTTTCATTTTGTCCCAAAGGTCCCGTAAATAGTCAGCTATGAAATGTGATCATTAAGGGTTTCATTCACCCTGCTTTCTAAAGGGAATTTGCACCCTGAGTAAGCACTTCTCTTCCTGAATGTTCTAGGATGGCCCTCTTCCGTCTTATGTCAGCATTTCCCATGGATACTTTAGACAGTTTCTCACCTGGTACTAGTTGTTTCAAACTCCCCGTGCACTTCCTCAACTGACTGAAACTAAGGCCATAAATTCCTCTAGGCAGGCAGTTTAAAATGCTGCAGTGCCCATCTTCAGTATAGCTGAGGCCTTTTGCCCAACTGTTTTAGTGGGTCCTCAGCAAGTGGGAGCACGGGGTCCGCAGTCCAAGGACCTGAAGTATCCCAGAAGAAATTCCTAAATTATGTGAGAAGAGAGGAGAGGAACCAGAAAGTCCCTTCCCACACTGGCACGTAGGTAGGTCTAGTAGTAGACATCAGGAATCATTACACTACATTACACTCCTCATACTCACTCACTGCTGACCTCAATTTGCTTCCACTCTGCAGAAGGGAGTTGGAACCAAGGTCCTGCTCCTTCAAGAAGGCCACACTGTCCTCTTTGAGAAGGCCACAGTTTTGTGTCTTCCATAGCACATGGCCCTTGGCAGATGATAGCCAACATGCCAACTAACAGTGTTACAGTTGTGGGGTAGATGGGAAATGACAGTTCCCACATGCTAACAGGTTGCAGCTGTTCTCTCTTTTGCTGGGTAGACATGAATCATTTGACCAGTGCAGATAAAATTATACTGTCTACATCATGTCACAGATATCGATAAGCTAACAGTTGTTCCTGTAGTCTTCCATCCTAGTAAAAATAGTGCTATAGAAATAGAAACTGAAAAAGTCCACTTTTTAATAAAATTCTCTTTTACCAAGGATCTTGAAAGAGGCAATTTACATTAAAAGAAATTCAGTGTTATCTGTGATTTCAAACAGAACGGCAATTCACACATGCTGCACATAAAGATTACAAAAATGTGATTTATAAACTATTTTGAGGACACTATTATGCTAATGGAGATTACACTGAAATGAAAATCTGATACTTTACAACTTTCAATGGAATGAAAACATTCTTGAAAAGATGTTTTTAAAAAAGTAATTATCTTTGAATCAGTCAAAATACTTGTTCTGATTTTGACTTCATATATTATGACAAGATATTTATTTTACAAAATAACACCATAAGAAAAACCTTATGTTGAGAGTCCCAAAATTTCCTTATTTTCCAAAAGGAAGAAAAAATTAGACTAAGATGGTCCAACAGAAATTCCTTTTTCAGGATTATCAAATACACAGATGAAAATTTTGCAAAATTAAACTCTAACATTTTTTTCCTCTATACCTTATGAAACCTATTATGCTCACTACATCTGTTAGAAGGATCACCTGGGCTTTCACAGAGGCCCATCAGACAAATTGTTGTTGTAAGACATTGGCAGGGAAGCTCAAACTGGACTGCTAATGCTACTATCATAGGCCCTTATTCTTCTGCCATATTAACACAAATTCTGGGTTTATTTCGTGAAGAATGGCATTCTACTTACAGAAGTGTTAGGTGTTGTACAGTCTGTTGTTTTATAGGATTTTGTAATCTCTGATTATAAGATATATTAACAAATAATGAGAGGAAACATAAATTGGTGAAATCTGAAGATTGCACAACTAGAATGACATAATTGGAAGAAACGCAATCATTAACACTCCAGGAGTAGCATAAAGTAAGACACATTGCATAATCTCAACACTTTGTACTGTTAGTCCAACACAAATATCACACAATTAAGCAGCAATAAAAAACCATACATATCTTGGCTAATACAGCTTCTGAAAAGATGATTCTTATATTGTCTGACTTGATGTGATGACAGCTGTAGTACTGTATACCATGGATTTACACATAGTTGTCTAGAACACTTTGTTTTAAGGAAGAAGAGTGGGTGGTGAAATTACCTTTGTTTAGTCATGTTGATTTTCACATGATCTTCAAGATACTCATACCTCATTAAGTAGATAGAGAACAAGAAGGCTCATTATGTGATGAAACCTTGGTTTAGACACTTTGAGATTTTTTTTTCATGTTTTCAATTCATATGAATGTGATACGGTCTCTCTATTAAAGGTGAAGCATTAAAACTCCCACAGATAGACTCATGTTAGTAATAGAGCATGAGAGCACAGCCAGAACACACAAAATCAGCTTGAATAACCTTTCAAATTTAAGCCATTTAATATATAGCTCTTTTGTTTAAAAGCAGCATATGTATAAAAAAGATACTATCATGAGACACACAGACTTTAATGACACTTGTTCCGAATGTGTCCATATCCCCTTATCCAACACTATGGCGCTCTCTTTCTTATCCCCATAGTTCCACAAAATATTTGAATCTGGTTTTTTTATTAACTGACTGAATTCAGATTACAGTGGTCTACTGGGACTAACTCTCCCCTTTCTAAACATAACTCCTGTCTATACAAAATGCATATAACCCTTTCCCTTTTATTTACATGAATGCAGACAGTGGAGGGAAGGTTATACGTGGCAGACCATGTCTGGATGTCACTGTAATATGGATGACAAAGCTGTCAGCTTCTTCCCTCTGCTTAAAACAAAGCACAGGAACACCATATGGTGAAATTAGAGGATTATGACTCTTCCTACTTCCCCAAAAATCTTCCTTGGTAGGCTAAAGACATAAAAGCTCAAGTTTGACTCATATTCAGTTTTCCAAAATAAGGATTGATTGATTGAATTAGTGCTTGAGACAGTGAATAAATCAACTCTTCATTAGAACTCCATTAGCAGCAAATTGCTATAATTCGTATACAGTGTTGAATACAAGCTGGAATGATATTTGTCATTCTCAGTTTCTGAATGTTGGCCATAAGGGGTCTCTTCGTACCACCAAGGCCAGTGACAAAACCCACTCCAGTACTGATAAACAGATGAGAAATATAAAATATAACAAGATACTGATGAGAAGAAGTATTGGGATGAGCAAGATAGCCCAAAACAGTGAAAAATAGTGGGTTTGGTTATTTTAAGGTATTTAATTTTTCAGTAATGAGGGATGAGAGGCATTCTCCATGCCTGTGAGTGGGGCAGGACAGAATAAATCAGGATCAGTGGCAGGATGCATGCATACTTAAGGTTATATTCTAACTGTGGGAATGAATGGCAACTGCTTCCTATAGAAGGGAAAATGGGTCTATGAGGCTTGATGAAGATGCTGAATATCCTCAGCCAACAGAAATAGGTGCTGTCTCTGAATTCTCCAGCAGGACATCAAGGGGATCAGGAAGCAGAGAGGCAGACAGAATATCTAGATCATCTAGTGGAAACCAGGGGCCTCTGTGCTGAAAGAAATGGAGTAAAGCTCAGTGGTATAAAACCAGTGTAAAATGGTGAAAACCTGAAATGAGAATGCTAAAATTCTTCTACATTCTTTTTAATGGGAGCTGGTTTTAGGGGAAGGAAGCAAGCCAACTGCCCAGGAAAGAGGTGAGATATCTTAAAGATGAAATTAAGCAGCAGTGCATGTTGCCCAACCTGCATATTGGAGGAGGGAGGAGCCATGCCTTACCCTTTGCCCCTCTGGGGGACACATTTCAGTCTAACGTTGGCTTCATTTTTACCCTTAGTTTTTTTCTTTACTTGCTCATCATCAGAAGAACTATCATACAGTAGAAGTTAGAACTGGAAAAGACCCATGAGATCATTAAACAGCCTCCCAGCCAAGGCAGGACCGGTCTCAACAATATATCACTTTTTTTTCTTCTGTTCAGTATTGTATTGTGCTTCATGTGACTGACTTATCTTGTACCTTCCCTGCATTTGGAAAAAGTGGTGTGTATTGGAACTACTCTGCTGCACTTTTCTTCTGTAAATTTTGGCTTCTAAGACCATTTTCTTTTAAAAAAGGGATAAAATAAATCTTCTGTCTCTGACTGGCTATTAGAGGGCTGAACGTTTTTCAAAATGAAAAGTTGAAATAACAGTTCTAATGATAGAGTGATAGAGAATGTGGGAGAAAGTTTATTTTGGTATGTAAAAGTGGGCCATAGAATTACAAATTACAGGGATTAAAAATGATTTTACCAAAAATGGTTTATCTTTGCCAGCAGATAATCTAACCTAGAGGTTTCTTTTAACTGTCACTTCAGCTAAATCTAATTGGCATGTTTCTATCATCTTTATGTTTATTCTGCCTCCTACCTTTTATGCAATTTCTCTTTCTCTGACTTTCTCTGTTTTCTACCTTCTCTTGGCTTGCAGATTATATGTCTGCTTCATTCTCCTTCTGCTTTGCTGATCAAATCCTGCAGTTGTATCCTTCTTACTCCTCCTTACTCTTACTGATCTACCAGATTCATTTTTTTATGCAAAATCTATCAGCAAGTTTATCTATGTGCAAATGGTTCCCAAACAATTTATTTCTTTCTCAAGTTCTAATCCCTATATTCAGTCAGATTTATATCTTTTCCTTTGTCTTTAAAACCACCTTCTGGTTCAGGGAGTGACTAAGAGAAATCACAGAAAAAATCAGTGGGATCTTACTTTCCACTTTTTAGAGTCTAGGTGCACAGTTCAGATGTATGCAGATCTTAAACTTCTGAAATATAAGGGGAAGGGGGAAGCTACTTGATGAAGGAAGTGACAGGTGGGTTTTTCAAACATATCTGAGCCTGCACATGTGGAGTTTCAGAAATTATTCAAAAAATATGAATAAGATTCCTTCTAATATCTGAACTAGTTTCTCTTCTCAAAAAAATGTACATCTCAAAAAGACATTTCTGTCTTTCTGAGGGAGCAGGAAACTATTCAGGAAAAAAAGGGATCTGAAGGTTATTTGGTATAGATTTGTATATTTAATTTTCAGTGGACCATGTCAAGAATGAGACTGGGCAGATGCTAGGATCTGTAATCTCCTTCCTCTTTATCTACGTAAGCTATTTACCCAGCTGTATTTAAGCAAGTTTTTTTCTAACACATTCTTTATGAATGTGCATCTTTGCTAAGTATTTCAGCTGTTAATACTGCCATTATGTCATTGACTACACTAACAGTCAGCTTACCTCCTAATTCAAAGTGAAGAGACTGCTACAGACTTGATTTTTTAAGTGGAACAAATTTACCATGCCATGGCTATGTCTAGAAGGAACAGAAAGAGAACAAGACAGAGAACCTAGTTTGGATCCCATCTCTTCTAGCATGTCTGGCTCACACAGTTCAGACAGAGAGAAACTGTTTCTTTCTTCATTACCCCACTAATAAAAGAGTTTAGAGTCTCTGACTTTTTGTACAATATTGTTTTAAAATCTTTGATTTTGCCTAGTGATTAATTTTGGTGGCCAGCAGTTGGTTTTCTTGTTTCAGACAAACTGGCAAATTTTTCATCTTCTTCAAAACATCTGGAAAAAACAGATTGGTGAATGACTTAGATCTGAATGCTGGTCATTTCTGTAGGAACAATTTAGGTCATTCCAAGTGGCAGCTTGTACAGAAAAATAAAAGATCCAAGTACCAGGAGCAAAAGAGTACTGGTATCTTGCTAGTGGACCTTAAAACTAAGGAAGTACAAGTCCTGAGGTGTTGCCTTGTGAGGTCCCTATTCCACTACCTTTTCTACAGAAGAGGAGAGGAGGAGAGTCAGGGTGTTAGAGACTGTGGAAAAGCTACTTTGTGATTACACAGTAGAAGCACTGTAGTCTTGCTCTGGACCTCCTCAGATATCGCAAGTGTTTTGTTAATGAAGTTGTGGCCTTCTCCATCTGTGTTCCTCCTTCTGATCAGTTCTCACTAGCCACGGTGGTGTGGTATGACAGGAAAGGGAGAAATCTCCAGCACTGCTCCCATGACACACACAGCTGGGCAGAGCTGCACCAGCTTCCACTGGAGTCACTAGCAAACTTTTCTGTCTAGGCTAGTGCCAGATCAGATCAATGGAATTTTGCCTAATTGAAAGCCTTTTCATTTAAGGGATGGGATAGAACAAGAAAGACCACCTCTGGTTATTAAAACATCGGCAAGAACAGGAGAAAGCTTAGCTGGTGTTATTAATCAAGTGGCAAATAATGAGAATTAGTGCTTTAACTGCAGGAAAACTAAAATCATCCTGTTGCAATAGTTGCTTTAACAACAACACTGATAGCATTTGCACTTAGATATCTGATGGCAGGTTCTTTTCCCTCTAAACTCTCTTCAAGGACCTGCAGCTTTCATTAACCTAGGTGCCAAGAGTAGCAGTGGAACAAGCATCAGGGATTTCATTTCACAGCTTGTGGGTAGGTAGAAACAGACAGAACCATTTTCTTTGGTTTTATCAGACCATGCTTTCATTTGGCATCATTTACAGAGGTGGTTCTCAAAGTGTAGCTTGCAGAGCACTCACTGGTGATCCATGAAGAATTAGCTCATCACACAGTGTCTTCCCTAAAAAGACTTCTAAAACTGCATTCAGTGCTTTTCTAGGGCTCCTTCTCAAGGCAAGCAAATGCTGTACCACTTGCAGGAATGGTATAGGTTTCTGAATGCATTGATTAAAAAAAAAAAAGTCTATCAGTTCTTCCATTGGCATCTCCTGAAAGCTAACAGCTGGCCCTTCTTAACTATATGGCAAGCACCTGGTGCACAGCAATAAGAAATTATAATACTTGTATTCTTTTTTTAAAACATGACAAGGAGGCAATACAAAAACAAATCACAGTAATGCATGATTATTCCAGCCTTGGTTTGTGCACAGTCAGCATGCTGAGATATTCCAAGCCAAAAGGATTTTTTCCTTGCTTTTAAAGAAAGATTTATTCATAAGGGTGAAGAGGGCAAATTCCCAACATTTCAGACCTCAGCTGGCTTTTGTCAAGGGTCTCTAATGCACACACATGGTGAGGCTTGGCTAAGGCACAGGGGAAAAAAGTTATGAAGTAAATTCTATGGATTGATATATACTCTTTGTAGTAATGTTAAGATTTGCCAAACCTCTCATGGATGAGGAATGTGAAAGCTTAGGAATATATGCAGATCTGCATATACTTTTACACGCACAGATAAATAGCACAGTCTGTTTTGCCACCCTCACTTTACCATTGTACTATCTTACTTTTTCATTAATTCCATTAAATCCAGTCAGTAACCCTTTCAACTACACAGCTGGAATAAAAGTAACAAAATCTGGCCTTTTGTGACCCTAGCACTGGGGAGCTTGCTTCCCTCTCTCCCCCTCTGTATACGTAGGGTAAGACCCATGCTTATCTGACAAGGCATTCCTTCATTTTACATTTACAAAACACCCAAGAGAGCATACTCATTATAATGTTTAACAAGCATTTGGGTTTATTTCTACTTCCTTTTTTGAATTTTTCTGTATCTAGGTCTTTTGGGGGCTCACCCAGCCTGTGTAAGGGTTAGAGAGAAAGTGATCCCCCTCCTCTCAGGTGAGACACATACTGTTCCATAGCAGGTACTGGGTTCTAGTCTGGGTTCCCGAGAATGTTGCATTTTATATTCTATGTTTAAAAATAAGTGCATACACTTTGCATGCCAAAATCACTGTCTACAGACACCACAGTCCTGAGAGCAGGAGCTGGGATTTTAACTCTAGTTAGGTGTCCAAACCACCACTTTCGTTTTCCCTTGGGCCTCTTGCATGATTCTTGCATACTTGGCTGTGCAGCAGTGGCTTCTTATTGCTTGCCTACCTGCCTCTTAAGCTTTTCTAACAAAGCTTTTCTGCACATGTAAACTGTTTTATTTGGGAGTCTACTGAAAGTGTGAGAGAGGGGTTGAATCCCCTCAGGATGAGGAAGAAAATGTAAGGCTCCTGCTTTGCATATGGGTTATCTAACAAATAGTATAGAAAAAACCCAAACATCTATAGAAGCAGCACTTGCTGCCACCATTTTATCCTCTTTTCTTCTTCCTGGCCAGCAGAAGGAGCAAACTCCATGCTCTGTAGCTCTTCTGAGCACTCTGTTTCTTCCTGGGAAGAAGGCTCCAGCCCTTCGTGCTTGGGATGTCAAAATTCAATGCTTTCACCATTGAAAAGAGGTGAACAGGCTCTGCTACTACACTAGCATATACAGACATTGTTGGTATTATTTATCACTTTCTTGGGTTTAGGAACTTATATTCTAAGTAGCTCTTTAAATAAACAAGTGACTTTTTGGGATCTTGCCTTTTTTTGCTGTACCACGTGGTACATGGACTATTATTTTAATACCTCTCACTCTTTGTGAGTAGGAATAAGATTTTCCTTAATATAATGGTGAGCAATTTTGAAAATACATATCATAAATAATATTCTGAACTACCAGTTAAAACTAATTTAATTCATGTTGTTTTGAAAACACATAATTTATATGACAATAAACAGTAAAACATGTTGCAGTTTTAAGAAACAGTATTTTCTCATTGATGAAGACTCCAAAAGACTGTTTTAACATTGACAAGGACACAATTGACAAGGATATACCATAACACTAGTTGAAGTGGAAGAAAATATTTTAAAACCAATAAAACTTAAAATGTGCCTGGAGAAAATATGTTGAACAAATAAAATATGATTGTAGGAATTTAGAGTAGAAAGTAATTTCTGATAGCACCAGTCAGGACCAAAAGGTTTTCAGTACACAAATAGCATTGTTTATCTTCAGAAAATAAGGATCTTTAATGCAATTAATTTTCTACCCAAATCAGATATTTTGCTTATTTTGTCCTTTTTAGTTTAAAGACTTTTATTGGCTGTGTATCTTTGGTAAATACAGCTGTCAGAAATAAAAGTCTTTACATCTAAAGTGAGCTTCACAGTATGACGTCTTTGCACAAAAACTTGAATAAGCAGCATGTGCTAAAGTAGAAATTTCTAGAGACTCAAAGTTAAAATTATATTTTCCATTTGCTTAGTTTCATTCAGCTGGCATTTTGCTCCTTCTGATGTATTTTCTCCTTTCTGTAAACCCCTCTATTTTATGCTTATACATCTTTTGGAGAAGTGGATAGATCTTGCAGGTATCTTTAAATTTCCTTTTCTCTTTAGCTGAGGAAAAGTGACACTACTGAAAAAAGGTCTGGAAAAGCAGAAGTCCTCAGCTTAGCAGAGGAGAAATTCCAGCTTCAACGGAATGAACAAAAGTTTCATTGACTTTGAAGGGTTGCTGTTTGACTCCATAGCTATATGTCTATATAGCTGTACATGCACCTAAATGTCAGTATTTAAGAGAGTTTCCCAGGAGGTACCACTATTGTGAGGCTCTGTGAAGCTGTTGTTAGTAGGCACAGACACTAAAATACCAACTCATGAGAAGAAAAAAAAAAAAAAAAGCAAAAAAAAAAGTGATCTCTTGCAAGCATCAAGGACAAAGTTATCAAATACGAAGATGATCCGATGACATCAGCATCCACAGAGCATGAGTGACAAGCTTTAAAGATGACATGAAAGAGATGATGTCTGAAGTCAAGTAGGTAACCTGGTTGGGAGAGAGGGGAATTACCTCCATCAAAATCTGATTGACCACCATAAACCTGTGGGGAGCACCTGAAGAAAAGAGTGTCATAAAGGTAAAAAGAAATTAAAATACCTTGTATGGAGGAAGAAATATCTGAAAAGAGACAGCAAAGGTGAAAATCTATGTATATATCAAAGATTGCAGACTGTAGTTAAAACTTTTTTTTGACATGGAAAGATATAAATGGATACAAATAAAAGGAAAAATAGTAAAAAAAGTTAGCTTTGATTTTTCCTGAAACATTTCTCACAACTTTGTCAGAAAAACTACGAGTAAGAGAAGATTAGTGGATCCAATTCAGGTTTATTCCCACAAAAGAGTAGATTAACTACATGCCTGGGTGAAAAAATAATGGAAATTATAGAAACTTTAACAGAACCTGGGTAAGGAGTGTCTATTTTTTTATTAAAAGCATGTCACTCGATTGGTGTAATGAAGAAAGTTCATGCTTTAGAAAGAAGAGAAGAAAAACAAGTGAGGAATTTGACACTGTTTTCAAGGAGTGCATCTTCCACTGCTGTTTATCATCCAGCCAGGCTATGTCACAATCTTGGTACCCATGACAAGTGCCTTCACCATAAACCAAGTTTCCAAAGGTACTAGATAGGGTCCCAGCAATGAAACAGATGTTTCCAACCTAAGGCTCTTGAGTGGCGATACAATTTGAAAGGTATTACATTCAGACCTTTTGCTGGAGCTTTGTCATGCAACCATCAAGTCTACTTTGGTGTGAAGGTTTCATGATATGGCTATGGAAGGAAATGAAAGAGACTCTGAAGATGTAAATGTCATCATCATGAGGTCCAGCTGCAGGGTCCACGTGGCCTTGTTCAGCAAGGAAATAAAAGTATTCTGGGACTGCCAAAGACATCTTCTGGTTTTGAGCCACTCTTGGAGCATCCCTTGCCCTCAGCTCACTAAGATATACTGTTCCTAGGCATTATGTTATACAGCTCCATGTGACTACACTGGGGTTAGAAGAATGGGTAAAATAGATACACTCACTAAAAACCAGTGTGCTTATTTTTGCTTATGGACATACCCAAAACAATCAAACAGATATGTAGAAGAGGAATATTTTCCACTACCTGCAAGAGGAAAAATCCTTCACGAGATGGCTAATGCCAAATATTTTCCATGTCTGATATATCAGCAGGATTCTGGCATTGCCCATAGGAAAAAAGACCACATGTCTGTGCACATTCAACACACCCATAGGGAGACACTGTTTTTTTGCAGACTGCCATCTCAGTTATGTTTGGCACATATGTTTTTCACTGGAAAATGCTGGTGGTATACTGCATACTAAACAGAAAGTACACTTTCTACTGGGAAGGAGTGAGGAAGAGAATGACTAGAAGTTCATGTAGCTATGGAAAGAACTGGAGATTTTGAGAAAAGCTAAAAAAGTAAAAACACCAATTCTGTGTAATGAAAATAGCAAACATGGGGAGTTTATATGGCAAGATCTTCAGGTAGATCACAGTAAGTATGAAAAATTTATCAACACATCTGATCCAGCAAAAAAGTAAGAAATACAAAGACTCTTTGAAGAATGATGCAGAAAAAATGGTGCCAAAACTAAATCCAACTTAAAGCAGCAAGCCAAGGGTCCTACAGTGCCTAAACAGACACAGGGATATTAAAAGTTTAGAGAAGACAAAATGGTACTTAAATAATGCAAATTATTTATTCACCTCCTACATGGATATTAGCACATCCCTCTCTGTGCTCTGTTCTGCATTCTAGTACAATAGTATGGTCAAGCGTAGACTCATCTCCCATGTCTGCTAATAAAAGTGAGTTTGGACATGATCTAGGTGGAAAAATCTCCCATCATTATGCAAGGTCCTTGGTGGTTGAAACTACCGTGACCTCACTGTTGCCAATGTCTACAGAAGACTGCAAAACAGCACTCTAAGGCTGTAGCTGCAAATGTATGGACTGCAAATTGAGCAAGACCTCAGAGAGTTTTGGGCTCACAGACATACTTTCAAACTTTTTTGACAAAAAATGCAGTGGAGCAAGTCCAGTGCTAGATTTCACAGACAAAATCAAATAAACCTGTCTTGCCTCAGATGGAAAGGGGATTCAAAATGACGGAGCTAGAGCTCAGGATGAAATCCCACAGAAAGTTAAAAAAGCTCTAAGCACTGCCAACTTAAGAAAATATATTCTCAATCACTATTATTTGTTAAGGAGAACTCTTTATGTTCCATTACATATTTTCATGATGTTGCTGTAAAGGCCTGTCATATGTGTAAGGAATGCACCTACTACAATGGTCCCCCAGTCAAACATAAGGGACTATGTTAAAGACACAGAAAAAATTTGCTTGGATGATCAAGTAATTTTCAGGTTATTGTGTTACTAACATGAAAGAAAACAGAAAGAAAAAGGAAAAAAAAGTCAAAGAATATCAAATGAATGCCTCTGATTCCAAAGTCACTGGGGATTTGGAGAATTAGAGATTAAGACCAATCCAAAAATTTGGTATAATTGGGCTCTCAGGCACCGTGTGATTTCATGAGAAGGAAGCGGTCTGCCTCTCTCCTACGTTGTAAATGGCTGGGATGCCACAGTGACTATCTGTGCGTTGTCACCCTGTGGACATATACCCTCATGTCATGGTAGTCATTTTCTCAAAAAAATTAGGAAAACCGAATCCCTACTTCACATGAAAGGTTCTCAGGCTGACAATAACCACTACACAATAACATAAAGGCACTCTAAACCATGTTACTACTATAACATGTGGACTTGCTGCCTCCTGACAACAGTGATGCCAATTCCTCCTGGTGAAGTCACAATGTAGAGCACCTTATGCTATGTCTGAACTGTGGACTCTGCAACTGATTTTAAGTTCCCACACCTGAGATCACACACCCCAACTACATCCACTCTCTATATCGGGGTGAGAGTTACATACACATCAGGTCCTCCATGTCCTGATTTCTGTAGATGAAAAATCAAGTTGTGAAGGCCTGATGGAAACCATGGGAGACTGAGACAGGGAACCAGTGGGAATCTTCAGTGGTCAGTTCTGTTTCAGTCTCAGATCCAGATAAAAGGGTAACAGAGAGAAAATGAAAAAGAAAATAGTGGAATGATGTGCCTTAGCATTGTCTTTCCAAAAACTGCAGACCAATTCATAGGTCAGGAGAAAGATGGGACACAAGCAGGATAGGAAAAGATAAAAAGAAACCAAATCAAGTCTATCCAGAAGTAAGAAATTAGGCAAAACCACTGTTCTTTTTGTTGTAGTCCAAAGAGGACTGGGCTCAGATAAGGGAGAGAGGAGCAACAACACTGAATATTGTTGGCCAGCTGCTGACATTTGACATAATCCTATTACAATTTCTCAGAGAGTGCCAACAGCTTGGGCTGTATTTCTTCATAATCACACGTTAATCCCAAATTTCAGTGAACTGCTACATCACAAACAGGTGTGATGAAAAGCATACAATGTCATTAAAGAGAATACTAGAGAAAATGCATTGTGGCATTCTGAATCTGCTCTTCCTTCTATTATTTCCCATTTTCTGTGAGATTGTGTCCTCCAAGCTGAATCTCTAACTTAATGATGTCTAAAATAACTTTGTCATGCTGAATTATAATAAAAGTGGGTTTTGTTGTGTCCAGCTTGTGAAGGATGAACCAAAGAGAACCAAGGATTTTCACACTGAGTTTGAATATCTTTTGCGATGCCAACTCCTAGTATTTTTAAAATGTCTTCTCTTCCCCTCTCTGTTCTGCCTCGTCCTCACGATATAGCTTCCTTTTTTCTTTTAAATATATGTTTCTGGCTTTTTGTTTTCAAATGTAGCTTTTACAGCTTTGGTACCACCTTGGGAAGAATTATTACGCATTCTGCATATTGAAGAATTACTCTTCATCTGACTGCAACACAGTTCCTTCCATGGAAGAAAACTTAGCCAAATTGACAATGGTACCTCCCTGATTTTCTGAGGATATCTACTTTGGTCACAGTTCAGATTTTCCTTCTTGGCCAGAGGCACATAAGAAAACACCTCCTGACGACTAATTCTGATAAAGAGTTCAGGCTCTCAATACCAAAAGATAGGCTCCTATCCATATAGGTGGATAAATAAAGACAGATTTCCAGTACATAATGAAGCCCAGGTGTAAAGCATATGCACTTATATGAATATATTCAAACTGAATTTATATTCAGTTTAGATATGTCCTTTACTATCTCCCTGAAAACTTGTCTTCTTCAGGGAAAAAATCAACAAAAGAAACAACAAAAGATGCCTCAAAAGAACATCAAGTGTAAATACTGATAATTTTACTTATTTATTTAAATGCATAGATGTTACAAAATAGATCAAAATGATGTACATTTCTTTATAGTTTCATAGCATTAGAAGTTGAAACAGGGATACAAATTTATATCTCAGGTATAACATGTATATAGCATCATATGACAATATGAAAGAAATGTTATATTGATAAGTTCACTGCAAAACATGTTTTACACAACAAGCTTTCTTCTCTGAAAAAAACAGATACAACCCCACCCACACAATTATAAAAAAACTCTAAACAAGAAATTATGAAAATATATAATGAGAAGGGGGAAGGGCATTTCACTGTATAAACACTGAACATTTTTTTGGCTTGGGTTCAGATAGAAAGCATAGAAATGTCATCATTTTCCAATCCTCAACATCTTCAATCCTCAGGAAAATCTTTCACTATTGCATATGGATAAAAGCAACTGTACATGGTTTGCTTCTTAAATGAACCCTGCCTTTAAGCACCGTTTCAATTATGTAAGAGCACCCCACATGAAACAAAGATGTTTAACTCCTCGGAGCTGTTAGATTCCAATATTACCATTCACTCTTAAGGAACAAGTTTATTACCTTAAATATTGCATCTAAGATACTTCCTGACCTATATGACAATCTATTGAAGCTGTAGTGAGTTTGCAGCATGAAGAACCCAGTGATTTGAATAACAATTGCTGTTGTGAGCTAAACATATAACCTGAGGGATATTCTCTTTCTTCTCCTGCTGGCCACAAAACCCCAAGCATAATTTATATGGATTGTCAGTATGAGGGATTTTTAAAGAATTTACAACCTGATTGCGAAATGATAAGGTGCCAAAAACTTTTTCCACTCTGAATTTTGTCTTCTGGCAGAAGGCAAGGAGATAATATTGAATTGCAACCATTTCAGTCTCGTTTTTGCACACTTCACACTCAGGGGAGCTCAGCAGAGTAGGGGATAGCTATCAAAAGTTTATGTCTGTTCCACTGACTTGTGTGAATTTAAAAATGCATTGCCTTGTAATATGAGCAAAAAATTCTTCTGTAAAAGAAGTAACTATATCCTGAAGGAAACTCAGTAAATGAAGATTAAGCAGCAAGAAAGTCTTGAAATTAACAATAGTAATGATTTTTTTTCTTTTCTTCAATTAACCAGATGGGTCATTGCTATTTTTTTCTTGATTTTCAATTTATTTTCTCTTGAAATAAAGTAGTTTGAGAAGGCTGTGTTTATTTCAGGTTACTACTGACAGAAGTTTAATGTTCTCCTTATGAATCTAAACAGGAAGGTTGTGTACTTTGAGACCATCAGACCAATTATGATCTGACAACCAGAGCATATGAAATTTCTATTTTGCAGTTTTAAAAAGCACCATAAAAATGCTGTGTGCTTGGATTCTATGAGATCATTTCACTCTAGAAGAGGAAAGCAACAATTTTGTCTTGAAAACTTAGCAATAATGGGCAAATTTCAACAGTAATTTGGGCCTTTAAAACTCTATTTTATCAGGGAGCATTAGAATTTAGTATCTGAGTAATGGGGTTTCCCACCCCTGCTTTTTAAGAACTAACAGCTCTAAAAATTACTCTGACATCTGACTACCTCTGTTTCACCTCATACTTATAAAACTTTGTATGATAGGTCATCAACAGCCAACACAACTGTGATGGAGTTCTGTACTTACAAATCTCTTAAAACTAGAAATTGAGGAATTATGCAATGGACCTCATTTCTCAAAGAAAACAAACAGACCATGATGTCTTTAAAATAATGGCCAAAAATTTTAAAGGACAAAAACTAAATTTGTATGCTTTTGTTTTTAAAATTGTAAAAACTTTTGGATTCCTATGAAATCAAATCAACATATTGGCCTTCTCAACCACAAGAGGGCATCCATGCTTGCAACCTGATCCTCAATATATAAACAGATACTTATACCTACCTATCTATCCATCTGTCTATAGACATAGGTATGGATATAGATACAGGTATATTTCTTCCTGTTAGATCCCAGCTATGGTATAAAGCAATTTTTCTCTTGGAGGTTTCCTCTTTCAGAGCCCCATGATTATTTCCCAGTGTTGATAGGAGATGGCACATGAAGTCTAATTTTGCTGTCCGTAAAGCTCTCATGGAATCCAACTTTCTCACTCCTGCAAATGTTATGTCAAATGTCCCATGGTTTTCACTGAGGCCTGATCCAACTCATCTCAAATTCAGAGGGGAACAAACCAATCTCAGAGAAGGGGAACACACAGCTTCCCAAGGATGAGTGTGCAAGGTCAAGCGCAGATTTTCTGAAGTCATTTATTACCCCAGAGAGAGGATTTGGGATCACTAAAACCTGCTTAGCATCAGTCTGAAGTCATGACTGTCAGAGGTCTTACTCTCCCCATCATTTGTTCCACAGATATTTCATTGTTGTGATGAGAGGAAGGTGCTGTTTGTTTTGGTTTTGAACGGGAATACATTTTTCTCTCTGATGCACATAAAACTCTCATTAGAGCCTGTAACAACCATAAAAAGGAACTTTGAAAGCAAATCTGGCCTAGTGGTAAATTATATGCTTAGTTGAAAAAGGTCTCACAAACACTGGAGTGTATATGGTAATATTGGAAGTAAACCTCATCTTCCACAAAAAAATAATGTATAACTTCAGCACCAGAACATAGAGGTTAGCACCAAAAGGTATCAATTGCTACCCATCATCTTAGATGTTTAAATGAGGCAATCACAAGCAGATTATAAACAGCTGCACTCAATAATTAATTATATCAATTACTTCATTTTTACTGTTATGCCTCTCACAGTATTTTGACCAAAAATATTTTTAGCCTTATTTTAGTTTGTGTATACTTTTACAATTTTATATTTAGAACAGAACTCTGAGCTAATTTCTGTCTTTAAAGGCACACCACTCTGCTTGGAAGGAATTAGTACAAATCTTCAAAGCCATCAGAATAGCAACCGGGGGTAGTTTGCCTCAGCATAGCCTTGAACACATCAAGAATTTTTCTGTGTGGATCAGAGCAGATATACTGTCAAAGACATCTGAAGTCTTCCACACATTTCAGTACTTTTTCTTCTAGCAGCTCTTGGTGTCAGGTAATCACTCAGGCAGCACTGACACTGGCAAAGTAGAGCTCTACTGGCACTGTCATTACCTGGCCCAAGGGAAAAAAGATGATAGAAAGTGGTGCTATTCAAATACGTAATACAGAAAGGCCTTCAGTAAACTACTTATTAAATAAAATGGAAGGGCAAATTTCATGTGGTAATCAAATATCTGATGAGCTGTAATCCTCTCTTCAGTGAAAAATATTCAGCTAATGCTTGAGTGCTTGTGGCTGGTTTTACCAGGAGCTGCTCATATGAAATAGCTTATACCCAGCTCATTTTATGCGGCTGTCAATTACAGTGTGATTACGATAGTTAATCCCTAGCACCATTATGGGTTGTGAAAAAACCTGCACACCTGTTTGTTAAAAGCAAAGTTTTCTATATCCACAGAAAACAAAACAGTCCGCAAAATCAAGGTATTTGTAGCAACTTAAAAAGTTACAGATACGATAACATATATACCCGTTATAATAATTTCAGTTGAATTACAGAATTATAAATTAATTTACAATGTCTAGTCCTGTTTGGAAAGTGTACCATACAACATACAAGTTGCAAGTTCCAAAGTGCATAGTCATTTATTGTTAGACCTACTGTTGTAGGTTCCACGGCTTAACCTGAACTTTTGCTTATGTTCTGCTTCCTGTCTTGTATTTAAAAAAAAAAAAAAAAAAAAAGACTGAAAATGGCTAGATGCACTGTTTTAACTGTGCTGACTTTATCTCTAGAGAAGATTCCTTATGCAGAACAAAAATGTATTTGTCCCGTGCATCTTTGTCAAAAACTGTGCTGTCTGAGGGCTAGTGACCCACCTAGTAGTTCTGTCTCACTGAATTCCTTCAATGTGTACACAGATGACGCAAAGAGGTTGTGTTTCATTCCCAAAACAGGACTGGATTTTACTCAGCCGAAGTGTTCGACCGATTGAGCACTGTATAAGTCCAAGCCCCTTTGAAACCAAAAGGAAAATCATTCATATTGTAACTGTTAGGATAAAAGTTAGTAGAATATTACAAATGTTCTTTTAAATCATGGACACATTTTAAGAGAAAATACTTGTCTAGTTATTGTTCTGTCAGATAGATACAGAAGTGTCACTAACCAGAAATGTCTAAAGAGCCACGGATCAGTTGCTGACATTCTTTGAGGGATCAGATTATGGCCAGACGGACAGACCTGCTACGTTTCATATGCTGTAGAGCCCGTTCCCCCTGCCACAGCTATCTTACTAGAATAAAAGAATAACTACCACGAAGTATTCAAACTCTGATCTTTCTTTTTATATCACCAATATGATACTTCATATTCTGGTGACAGACTGTCTCAAAACAGCCTCAGAAGGACTGAATTAGTGACTTAAAGACACATACATATCCTCTGTTGTTCCGCTTGCTCTACTCAGTATTGCTTTTCAAAGTTCATAAATTTCAGAGGTCTAAATCTAGCAGTGCAAGCAGACTAAACACATATATTTAAAGTGGAGTACATTCTGCCCTGTAATATAAAGCCAAAACTCGAGACTATTTCAATGACACAGTAGTTGTGGCAGACATTCGATTTCCTTTTTGTAATGTGTTTTTCAAGAAAACTACCTGCATAATATTCTAGCTTAAAGTGTAGGTCCTCTTTATAAATGTCCTAGTAAGCACCCATAAGGTGTTCAGGTTTTGGCAGGAAAGATATGAATAAATAGATTTGGGGTTTAGTAATTCATACAGATATTTTCATGAAACAGCACAATATATTTTAAAGGACACTGCCAATTGCTTTAGAAATTTGGAATTTTTCTAACAAATCTGTATGAAGTTTTAAAGTTGCCTGATGTCTTTTATTTGGAAATCCTCGTATCTACTTTTAGGTCTGATCGCTCCTTGAAAGTTTCACCTGGCTGAGTTTCAGTCAGGAGGATAGCACATATATACTGGCAAATGTATAATGTAAAAGACAGTATGGATATCATGTACTGATGTACGTTGCTTTGTAGCAATATATTTCTTGGCCTTCCTGTACAAGAATAAACATACTGCTGCAAAGCACCATTATACCAGGTGCTTTATTTATACCTGGTGCACACCAGAAAGAAATTCTTTACTGTGAGGGTGGTGAGGCACTGGAACAGGTTGCCCAGAGAAGCTGTGGCTGCCCCCTCCCTGGAAGTGTTCAAGGCCAGGTTGGACGGGGCTTTGAGCAACCTGATCTAGTGGAAGGTGTCCCTGCCCATGGCAGGGGGGTTGGAACTAGATGATCTTTAAGGTCCCTTCCAACCCAAAACATTCTATGATTACATACCATTATGACTGTGTTTAGAAACACAGGAAGGCAGAGTTAGGCTGTGCTATTATACCAGTACATTTAAAGTGATGTAGCTTTCTATCTAGTTAAGACTTTAGGCATGTGAGTTAACAGCCACTGCATCTTGTCTAGTGTGGTTCCTCATTCTCTCTAATTTTCCTGTCTGCACACAGGCATCATTGATGATAGCAGCAGCCGTGTGCTGAACTCTTGAAACAACATAAATGACTTGATGTTGTGCATGAGGTAGGTAATATCCTGCAGTTTCTCTTGCACATATGTTTTCCTCTGCTCAGAGTCTCATTCACTTTGCAGGTGAAAGCACAGGTGTAAATGGAAGGAACCACTGGGAGCATGAGGACAATTTGTTGCTTTGCACGTCACACTCCATATTCAAAGCACAGTATTAAACAATGACCCTTCTCTTTCTGGAGCTATTATTTTTAAAAGGAAGTCATATTCTATCTTTTAATGTGCTTTTAATAGAACCTAATCTTCAGGAAGCTACACTAGCTAAGGTGAAAATTTGTTGGCTCTCCTTTAACAAAATGTTAATCCAAAAGGGTTAATGTGAGTCTTAAATCCCAAAGAGTTAAAACCAAATTACACTATACTTTGAAAGCTAATTATACAGAAGCATACAAAAACATCAGAGTATTATTACAATATCTCTCTATATATAATATGTGCAAAATTCAATATACAAGCTTCTTGTTACTCATCCACATTTTTTTTCAAAATAATGTAAACCTTAACTTATTTAAACCAGTATAAGTAGTTTGATGTTACTCCTGGGAAACAAAGATTGTCGGTACAAGAACCTCCATAGCTTGGAGGACAAGCTGAACATGGGACTCCTACTTTATATGGTGCTTCTCCGATCCAATTCCCCCTGAAAATGAAAAAGGAAAAAGAATGCTTAGTAATTTCAGAGAGGAAGAAAAAAAATTCATTAACCACACTTGTTTTGAGTGATTGAAATTAATGTCTTCAGTGATATCCTACAAATGCCTTGTTACTGAAAACATACATTAATATATTTCTATATTACTGACAAACTGATTCCCAAAAACCATCAGGAGAATGACCATGTCACCCTAGACCAGTGGTCCATTCCATGTTCTTTAGTGTCTGTGGTGAAGTCACAGTCTTCTTGCTTTTGCTACAAGTGATTTTTGATTCTCTGAGCCTGGGACAAAGTATTTTTTACTGGAGGGCTATATTTATGAGAAATTAGCAACATAAACATTGGTGCAAGGTTTTCCTTGACCACTTTTTGTCTGGCAGTTATCTTAAAAGCTCATTTTTGGAAGGTGGAAAACCAAACTGAGCTAAATCTTACGTTGCACTACCCTAAATCCACATTGTGAAGCTCTGAGACTGAATTCATAGTTAGAGAAAAGGGAAGATGAAAACTATTTGCACCAGTAATGTATTAAAAAGAACTGTAATTTGGGCATTTGTAGGGGTCTCATAGATGTTAATGGGAGGAGAAGGTGGGCCCACATCTGGTGAGTAGAGCTGTGTAATAGAGCCCAGGGGGAAAGGGGTACAAGTCTGGAGAGTGATCATATGAAAAGAGGTAACTGAAAGACACAGAAACATCTGAAAAACTCATCCAGACTTTTAGGTGCTTCTATAAACCCCAGGCTTTTAGAGATTCATGTAACACTTGTGATGTAGGCAGAAAGAAAGTTAAAATTAGATTTTTATTTAAATGTTATGTCTCACTGAGCAGAGAACTTTAGTTTGCATGTGACGTGGTATAGCAGTGAGTAATGCAATTATTTAAGAAACATTTTCTCATCCACCACCTCCCAGCCAGTAACATTGGATCAAAAGCCTTGGTCTGGGTTGTGCTTTGGAAGAAAGTAGGAATCTCTCAAATAATTGCTCATTCCTGCTTCTCATCCAAATGGGTACAGCAGACTGCGTGTTCAGGAAATATATTTAGTTTGATAACAGATATGAAAATCCAGAAAGAGTTTGCTAAAAGACGATCTCTGCTTAATTTTCTAGGCAATGCACAGCTCATTTGTGTGAGTCCATTAGATAACCAGGGGCAGGGCCTTTCTAAACTTTTCAATTATCCTCCTTAACTTTTTTTTTCCTGATTTCAGAAGCATAGATATTTCTCAACATTACAGCATGGCAACAGTGAAAATTACTGGAGTTCTAAATCCTAAATCTTTGCCAAATTCCAATCTTAATAACTCAGGTCGGGGCTGTAATACTCACCCCCTTCTTCTTTAGAGGAGTTTCTGATATGTTGGTTACTCAGAAGGACACAGCCTTTATTGACCAGCAAAGAGACTTCTGCATGTGTGTCCAAGGACTCTAAGCCAAATGTCCTTAACTCAACTTAATTAATTCTTAGGAACATAAACTTAATCCGAGCAAGACCACTCAATATCCTTTTTGAGACTGTGCAAGAAGTAGAAGTGAAAATCCTGATTCCACTACCCATGAATCAAAGGTCTACTCAAAATCTCACCCAGAGAATAAGCTTGTAACTCCAAGCTTTGGTTTGCTGTTTGAAAAACTGAGATTTTTAGACTGAGAAAATATAAAATATCATTAATTCATTGTTAACTGATACACAAACAATGCATCAGTTTTCAATAATGCCTAATTTATAAAACCATTCTTTTCCTATATATGAACATGAAAGATGTATTCTAGGAAGTTTGTAAATTTTAATATTTTTTTCCAAATGGAGATACATAAAAAATAATATTTGGGTTTCTCTTATAAACTTTGATTTCACTTTGTCCATGTTGTGGAGCTAAAAGTCAGATACAGTTTTTGCTGCCTGATCTTTGCTCCCTCATGTTCATTTCTTACCACCCTTTTCTAGTAGATATTAAAGTCAAAGGACAGAAATATCCTTGATTTCCAGAAGCGTTTTTTTCCCAAGTCAGTTTTCTTACTAAATCCTATCCTCTTTTAAGTTGCAAAATCCTTAAAAATTCTTTTACTCATGTAACAGCTAGAATAATGACATATTCTTGCATTTACTTTACCACAAATGGACCTGTGCCACTGAGAGTTTATGGAAAACATGCACAATTGATTATACTTAGATTCCTATACAGAACTATGGCTTTGCCTAATACACAGTCAGAGAAACCAGCCATCTACACTGTCCATGCTGCTTTTGAAACACTTGTCCAAACCAGACCTCAAATCGAAGCTCTCCCAGAGCCACACTTTATTGATTCATTCTGCACTCAGATGTAAGTTTGGGATGATGTCTAGGAAATGCTGGGAGAAAATTCATTTCTTCATTTCAACCTAACACAGATCTCTGCACAGCTACCTGATACAGGGCCACCTATGGGTGTATATGACCTATACTTTAAAGGACCTTAATTTGGAAGGCAAGATGAGATTTGTAGACAGTGAGCCTAGGTAGACAGACTTTGTAGGAAACCTATGCTATCAATACCTTTATGTAGCATGGTCATAAAAAAACAGGTATCTTGTGGGCAACAACATGTGTTCACAGTAAATCAACGGCCTGATCTACCGTGGGATTGCTGAGGAAGTCTAGCTCACCATGAGTATATATAACAGAGTGAAGAAAGAAGGAACCAAAAGCAGAATCAGCACAAAGGAGGAAAACAAAAACAAAATTAAAATAATAATAACAACAATAACAGAAAACAAGTTCTTGGTTTTGTTCCATACACATCAGGTTATTTCTTTTTCTTCTTTGTACACCGAAGTCATGCATTTTCTGTACATTCAGACGTAAAGTCAGAATGAAGGAGCAGCCCGCAGAAAAAGCACAAATAGAGGTCAAGCTAGAGAAAAAGGAGTAGCAGTCCTACGAGAGGACCAAAACATGCATGAAGTTTAAAAATAAATATATTAAAAGAAAGCAACTCACTTTGGGGCATAGTTGCATACCAAGTAAACAGCTCGTCGCCAAACAGATCCCCAGACGTTCATATTGTGGCATGTGTGGATTGCGCAGCCTATACGATTGGAAGTGGCCCAAACCATCTGAATAAATATTTATTATTGGTGAAGTCCAAATTGAAAAGAAATATATAGATATACATTTATTTGAGAGAGAGCTATAAATACATCACAGAAAAGTCCAGCTTTGGACGGTAGATTTTGAATAGAAGAATGTAATTTATATAACCTGTGTGTAATGGGTGCACATGGGTCCATAACATCGCATGGGGCACCTGGGGTTGCAATCCTGAGGATAAGGGAAAGCATAATCCTTCACCTCATCATACCATGGCTTTACCAGCTGGAGAATAGATCGATACCTGGGTTTATTTAAAATACAGAAAGAAAAACATGTCATTTTAGATTTAGGTATTTTGGAACTTTTTGCTGCTAATTCCTCTGATGGAAGTCACCTAAATACACATTTCTCCACATATCAGTAGGGGCACAGCATTAAGCAATAATACTCTTAAGCCAAATGAACATAGATGGATATAATTTATTGCTAGAATATCGGGTGACATTTGCATCAGTCTAAGATCTAGATCTCAAAGGCTGTTCAAAGGCTGACAAAATAACTATTTTGTTCGGTATCTGCCTACCTTCCAGTTCTTACAGACAGGTTCTGGCCCAAGAATCTCAGTAAGTAGGAAGGTCCATGGTCCCAAATGCATGTAGCAGCCCAAGCCTCTGCAGATTTGGCAAGAGTTTCATCCCAAACCTGACAAAATAAAATAACCTTAGCAGTAGAACAGAAAAAAACAAATAGCAATCACAGTGCAAGAACACAAAAAGCAAGTATCTTAACTCACAAATATACTATCATAACACATCAGATCTGTAACTAGGCAGAGAGCTACTGAATCTGAATTCAGAAAACTGTGGGGCAGGATGTACACAATCTAGCAGGATTTGCCTTATCGCTGGACAGAATTCCTGCCCACATCATCAGAGAAAGCCAAATATTCAGATGTCTCCCTTATTTTCTGGAAAAGCCCTTCACTGAACAGGCATTCTCCTACCATCTTCCCTTCTGTGTTGATGAGCTCAATGTGTGGAGAGGAGTGAAACATTGGATGGGACTCAGAAGGTAAAAGTGAAGGAGAGGCACATGAGGAAGAACAATTCAGCACAGGTATTACATACTCCACAGAACTCCAACGCATTTGAAATAGGATCTCAGGAGTATCTATAGACAGAGAGAGTGTGTGTGTCAGCTTTTCATATTTGAGGCAACAAGGTCAAGAAAAGGGATTCCACAAAGTCAAAGACTATGGACAGTTTCCAGGTGCAGTATGAGTTTCACCACTTTATTCTGCATGGAAGCTGACATTGCTCCCTGCCTGTAATGAAAAGATTAACAGCTCTGTAAGAAGAGACAATTTGACTTCTTAAGTTCTCCAATGATAGGAACATGACAAGTGAACTTAAACACTGTCTCCTTTATATGCTTTGCCTGATCATTTAAATGCTTGATTTGTAACTCTGCTGTTTTCTTCACAGCAAATAGGCTTGCCTCAGCAATAACAGAGGTATCAGCAATAGAACCTACTGCACCACTGGAGCTCCAGATAAAGCATATCTCACTGGTATATTACAAGTACACACAAATCCTAGTATATCTTAGCGTTTAAGTGATACTCAAGTAGGCTGTAGATTCTGGAATTAGATGTACATTTTGACTACCCCAAGTTGAGTGTTTTGGTGCAGGATAGTTTTAGTGAATTGCAGGTAGAAAGGCAGGAACAGAATGTGGTAAAATTGCGTACCCAGCCCATCACAGATTTTTAAACACAAACCCAAACTTATAAATCTTCAGTGGCTATGAAATAAAGAGTATGCTTCATGAGGTATGAAATAAGAAGCAAAGTCAGAAATAAACTTCTCAAAGGATGAGGTGGCCCACATGACAAATATTCTTTGTACTATGAACTAATAATGATTCCTAACACTGAATTCATAGTTTAAATTTTACAAACCTGCAGAGTGAAAAGACTGACCACAAATCATGGACTAAGACAGCAATTCATGCCCTGACTCTGTCTGGTAGTTTGTGAAATTTCTCTAAGTGAAAAGGACAAAATTTAATAAATTTTATGAAATTGCTGTATCGGTGAACCAAGCTTTTGCTAATATGGAGTGGGTGAGGTGCCTCCTACATTAAAGCTGAAGAAGTGCAAAAGAGATCAATATGAAGCCCTAATGCAAATTATCTTCCATTCAAGTGGAACCACTTTAGGGAACATAAGATGGATAGTGCTTAAAGCAGAGCAGATTTACTTCACACCCGTTTGTAAAAGATCCCAAAACAGTGAAAGCAAATTGTCAGTAAAAGGATAAAACAGAGAAGTGTTAGGAAGAAGCATACTAAGAAGGAATAGTCTTCAGACCAGGGAACACTTTGAGTTCAGCTCTGAAAAATGAAGAGAGTTTCTGAGAGGAGTTAGAGATAAGTCTATAACTTGAGAAACGAAGGCTAAGCTGGAGCACTAGGATACAAGAGAGGAGACCCCAGACTGCTATGGCACCATTCAAAACCCAGGAAATGTTCCAAGGCCCAAGGGGAAGAAAACTGTGTACAGGCATTTCTTCTGCTTTGTATCTCTGCCATTAAGTCAACTAGCTGCAAAAAACCCTTTATAATTTCTGTGGTATATAAGCGGTCCCCTTAAAGAGGGGGCAACAGTAAGTACTAAAGAGGGGGCAACAGCAGGTACAAGCATAAAACTGTGCCTGGGGACTGTGCCTGAGAGGCCAGGGCCACAGTCAGCGTTTGGAGCCTGCCCAGGCCCAGGGGAACAGAGGAGCACATGGGTCCAGCACATGGGTCCAAACACAGCTGCCTGGTGTGCATCCACATGGGGCAGCTCCGCCAGGACTGTGACACCCCATAAACACTCTCCTTTGCTGGGATTAATCATGCTTCTGGCACGAATGCTCCCTGCCAGGAGGCTGAACATGAGGTTTGCGTGCTTGCTCCCAAGTGACCTGGCTGCAGTCCCACAATAATCTAAATGTGTACTGTATTTGCACAAACAGCACCAAGCTCCTGATTTCCACCCAGCATATTTTCGCATACTAAATTGCCTCGCAAAATAGCATGTTAGGTGTTTGAAAGAAATGTGAAGACTGGATTAGGTTTTCACTATTAATGCCCTCTCTAAACTAGGCATGGCACCCGCCTTGGACAGCAAGAGCATTGCTAGTCTACTTTCATTTCTCCTTAGCTTCATTTTCTGGTTCTCAGGAATCATCTGCAGCATTTGATTGGTAAAGTTTCAGGAGCTTGTTTCAAACACAGTTAAAAAGCTGTGGGTTTGGCATGTAAGCATTACTGTGATATATAGTGTGCTCTGCTTTCCATTATCTATTCACTCTTGACCACTTTCTGGACATATGGAATTTCTGGCAAACAGAAGAGAGAGAAAGAGAAAGAAAATAACCACTGAATAAGAAATAAGGGGGAGGGGAGCATATGCAGCACCTTTTAATTTCCTCCATTCCTTCATTAGCAGGCTGGTGAAAAGCCTCTGTACAGAGTTCCCTCCCACTACGTAAATCATTTGTATTTCATGGGAGAAGATGAAGTGCTTCACCTTTATTTTATTTTCTTATAAGAAAAGGTGGTCTCAGTCTCTCTAGGACTAGCTCTAGATCATCTCCACCAGAAAGACAAATAATTAATATGGGCTGAAGCCGAAAAATTATTATCTCATAATGACCTAAAATCTTCTAATCTCTAAGATCCTGTACCATGAGTTCACCCCTTTCAAAACAAGTCTGATCCTGAGTCCACACTTGTATTAATCTGTATCTCAGTTCAGTCCCCTGTTTTGGGCAGGTAAGAAAACTGGGCAAAGACATTTAGATTTTTGAACCTATGAGGCTTCATTGCTGTACATAGATAAACAGCATATAAAGAAATAGAAAAATATCCTAAAAACAGAAACTGAAGTAACCTGAAAGCCAGAGCAACAGTTTCTCTATGAGGATAAATTAAAAAGTTCAAGGTAATTAGCAAAGAGTTTAAAAAACAGTATAACAAACAACATTATAAACGCTGAAATGATGGACGATCCAGTGTTTCTACTAAACATGCTAGAGAAAGCCGTCTTACATGAACACAAAATTGTAAAAGCAAAAAGGGAGAAAGATTTGCATACTCAGTGCCTCAAGATCTGAGGAGGTGACTCATCCTCAAATGCTAATCATGCAAACTCCTAGTGCCAAACTATGCTCATTCTCTCCCTGGGGATAGCAAATCTTCATTTGCTAGGTCGTTAGTACTTGCAGAGCAGTCACCTTCCTTCCACCCAGTATAAAGATCCCCCTCCCAAACTCTCCAGATCACTGATTTATTTGGTCCAGCATGGAAACCTTCCCCACTCCTCAACTGGGTCTAACTGAGCTGCGATAGAGTTAAAGCGTCTCACCACACTTCCACTGGCAACTTGAAGTGAACATCCTTTGGCCAATTTATTTTTCTTTCTTCAGCCAAAGATTATTTTCCTAGAAAGCTGTCCGACTGTGCTCTCTGCATTGCTCCCTGCAAAACTACACTTCAAAACTACACTTCACTTGAAAATTGTCAAGAGGACTGAATACAGGGAACAGGCCAGTGCTTCTACATGGGGAGTTTCAACATCAGAGACCACTTTACGAGGCTTTATGAGGCAGCTCTGGGGTGTTCTCTGCACTCTGCAGAGCACATGCTGGTTGAGAGTTAGGACTAAAATCTTAGCATTAATAAAGTCAGCAGGAATTTTGCCAGTGAGGCCAGAACTTCACCAAAGATGTTATTTTTTTTGTTTCATTCTGTAAACAAATAGTAAAATGAACTCTTTTATTCCCATAATGTATAATAAGCAATGGAGCACAAAACGAAATCTCTTTCATTTTGAACGAAATTTCTTGAAGCCCAAAAAGCAATCTTCCTTCCCCAAAGGAAGCCTTTTAATGTTGTGGGTCACAGTTCCCTCATACCCTCCCTTTCTATAGCTGTTTCTATAGCTGTATCTCAGTTGTTCTTAGATAATTTATATGTAGAAGGGATGGAGTTGCTC
The DNA here is from genome assembly GCF_031877795.1 of Strix aluco. Classification (NCBI taxonomy): domain Eukaryota; kingdom Metazoa; phylum Chordata; class Aves; order Strigiformes; family Strigidae; genus Strix; species Strix aluco. Next base: position 34,681,502 of record NC_133931.1, read on the forward strand.
TTTTGTTCTTTGTTGGAACAGCTTTGTTGGAACAGGAGGTCCTGATCACAACTATTCTCTTAGGTATTAATATGATGGTGAAGCTGAATAAACATGATGAGGATGCAATATTACAAAGATCTGTCCACAGCGTTTGCTGAAAAATAATTGGCTGTTCCCTTCCTCCATTAATAGCTATGCTTTAATCTGAGGAATGGTGTACATAACCATTTTTAACCATAACTTGAATTTAGAAACACTGTTCTGCTCATTCTCATTACAGTCAGAATTGTACTCCTAATATCAATCATTCAAACAGAGTAGCTTTCTTTTGACACACTTCTTAGGGGGCAAACACTGTTGCAGAACAGGAGGTAAACCTGAAAGCAACAACGTACTTCAGACAGCAACCTCACTACTTTACCTGTAAGTAGAAAACATTAAACAAGTTTACAAAACAAATTAAATGAAGCACTCTTAATCCGTATCACTTGTTCTGACTGCAAGCTTTCTAAAGGACTGTTGTATTATTGCAAACATACTACTACTCTCGATATATTTACCCTGTGGTAATTTTAGTTGAAAAGTAAAAAGTTTCATATTCCTAGTTTTATATGCATTACTGCAACATCTATTAGCACAGCCTGAATACGCAAACTTTGCTGAGAACATCTGTGAGTGATGGATATATGAAATAATGGTTAAATTACACTAACTAAAACAGAGCAGGGATTCAAAGCAACATTCTCAGGGTCTGAAGCCCATCATTGATGCTAATGAAACATCAGGCCTCAGGATTTTGATGGGGTCAAGGAACCATGTCATTTGGGATCTGTACCTTTATTAAAGCAGGGGACATATATTCACCATAGGCCTTCAGTATGACTAGGTGAAATAGTTAATATCAGACCCTCCTTAAGGACCTTCTGTTTTCACAGAGCACCCCTCTTCGCTGCACAACGGGTTGGAGTCCTTTTAGTCTGGCTTCATTATATTTGTACTGTGTAATTACATAAAGGTTAGGAAACTAAAGCTTTTACTTGTGTGAGGTCTGATTCAGGACCTCTAGATAGCAGTGACGCTCATGACATGACTGTGTTTTTTCCTTAAATTAACCTGTCTCAGTAAGATGGTCGAAACACAGGCTCCACAACATTTCTGCCTGGAACCAGTATTAAAACACTGGGTTTCAAGCTGACTTTGTGATATGTCAGTTGGCAGTCCACAGGCCTCTAGGAAGCAGTCCATGTCTCTCAGAGCTCAGCTTGGCCATCCAGAGGATGCCAACACCTGGAGAAAACACTACGTCAGGTCATTTTCTGAGATTTTTCCATAGCTGGAAGAGCTAGGAACATAATAAATAACTGCATTTAATAAATATTAATTTCATAATTTGCTGATTAGGAGGAAAAGCTCAATCATAGAAGTGGCCATGTATATCTATTACTTTAGCTCCTTGATCACACACCTTAACGTTTCCCATTGCTTTAGAGAGAACTTTTTTGACATTTAGGAAAAAGGAGAGAGAAGTTTTCCTTATTCTGTCAAGGCTTTCTCTCATATTTTGAGTAATACAAATGAGTTCTAGGATGTTATAGATCATCCAAAGTATCACTAGCTAAGTCAAGAAAGGAAAGGATGACTGTCTTGGAACTTTACATAAACCCTTGATGGATGCTTTTCTTAAAAACAGACAATTCCTACCGCTGCAAGTGTGAAAATATTATATTCTTAAATTGCTTTTATGTATACCAGAATATGTTAATGACTTGTTTCCCTTTTCTGCAAGAGAATATCTCCTCACTATTTGAAAAATAAGCAGAATTTCAACATTTCATAATTTTAAAATGAAAAAAAATCCGTCTGGGCTTCTCTATAAATATCCAAATGGGCATCCATTTCTATTACATCTCTTCAACACTATGTCAAATAAAAAAAGACAGACAATTCATAATTTTCACTTTCCGTGTTGTTGACACCTACCCTCAGATTTATGATCTGATTGGTAAATTCTGCAAAACATGCTGTGATTTCCACCCCCCCCCCGCCATGGAAAGCAATTACTGGCTTCCTCCAAAGTCATCAGTAAGGTCTGTCAACACTTTACTGCATTTACTTTCCTTAAGAGTGATGTTACATTGTCTTTTTCTGATGACTCACTACTTCAAAAGCAAAAATAAATTACATGCAGATAAAATGTTTATTTCAGCTTTCTTACAGGTAGACAAAAAGGACTGTAGAATACCTCCTAAGTTAAAAAGATACTTAAAACAGTAATATCTTTAGAGCCAAAAAGGTAAATTGAAAAATAACATTTTAGCTGTCCCACCAGAGAAGCCACACCTGAGAAAGAATGACTGATACTGTCACCTGGAATTGCATCCCTTTGCAAGTTGTTCTTAAAGTTCAGAATTTGGAAGAAGAGGACGTTAACATCCATTATTACTGGCAAATATGGGGAGTGCAAAAAAAAAAAAATCAACCTACTCTTTGGTAGTCTGGTTCTTCATTATGCAATGTGTGGAGAAAGGAGAAGTATTATTCGGATGAGGATGACCATTTAGCCCAGGATGACCTTCCATGAGAAAGCTAAAACATTTTGAATTTTTCTCCTGATTTCCTGATATTTAGAGACAAAAATTTATCTGTTTTCAGATTAATCAGATACCTCCCCTGAAGTTCAGAATGCAGATTTCCAGTGACAAAAGAAAATATCTGACTTACTATTGTTATACCTTTATGCATGCCTTGTTGTATGAGAGACATCATTACTGAAGCAAATGGCAACGAACTCTCCTCTCTCTGCAAGTAGTCTGAGATGGTTATTAATGGCAACCAATAGCAAGAATTTGTGACCTAAATACAAAGGGAGCAGAATGCACAGTGATACACTGTATTCATGCTCTTCTCATTCTGTGTGGATATCTGTGTGTAAACTGGATGTTTTTAGAAGCATAGAACTTTACAGCTCTCATTGTCCCAAAGAAAATATGAAAAAAATGTTAGAAGTAGGAGCACTCCTGCCCTGAGATTGCCAGCAGACAGACTGTTAGATAGAAGATATGGGCTAACTGGGAAATCCATAAAGATATGTTTTTAACCTGGTAGCCTAGGGGGGCGTGCTAATGATCATTTCAAAGCATTCAAGCAATACAGAACCATGCTTCCATTCTTCTTTTGCCATCATAATCCTTAATTTTTCCTGGCTCAGTTTCATGGCCAGTAGCAAGGAAGCTCCCCTCACTTGCACAAGAGTACAGGAGAACCTCAGGAGAGCATTGCTCTGAATATTAAATACCAGCAGCAGCCCTCAGTACTTTACTGTTTGGTTTTTGTGTTTGTTTTTGATTTTAACGTGACATATCAGATAGGATAATACTCTGCATATTTCTCAGCGGTAAAACAAGTACTTTAAGCAAAACATACATATCCTAGTCACTCACTACCCTCCTAGGGATTTCCTGAGTGCCCAAGGGGTGAGGGCTGCTGTCCGTAACGCTGTGACAGCCGCAGCATGACTGGCCCCTCAGCTGGCTGCTGTTGACTGTACAGCTGGAGTCATAAGCACCAGGTACAGGTTTGAGCACAAATCCAGAGCGAACAGGTGAAGTTCACTGTTTTAATCACTCTGCTCTTCAACAGTTTATTTACACGACTGTAGTCACACGATGAAATTGCAAATGAAATGTTGGGATATGCAATTCGAATACAGTTGCACGTCAACACTGTTACATTTTGTAGTAATAGAAAGCGGCAATTTGCTTGCCAGTTTGGCATCTTATTTGTCATTAATAAATGTTTACTGTGGACTCACATTAGTGTCTTCAGATTGTTATACGGCACAAACAAATCCACAGCGGTTTCTACACACCTCAGAAAGGTGGCCGGTAGGACCTTCCTTTGGCAGTAATCAGTCAAAAAAATTAACCTTTCTACCTCAGACTTCTGATTTTATTCTCCATTAGCCCTGTGCTTCTGCATGTTTGCCCAGCTGAAGATCAGAAGCTCTTTCTTCCAGAGTGTCAGCAAGTGGGAGAGAAGAAAACCTCAATTCAAGCGATTTCTTCCTATGAGAAAAACGTTGGGAAGCTGAGATGAAATCCGACGTGTCCAGCCCACCTGTGCAGCTGCACTCCACAGCTGCTAGTGCAAGTCCCAGAATGGATTAGCAGATGTAGGCTGCTACCCTTCAACATGCAGGTCTTGTCCTCATGGGTCATTCAGCCATGCAGCCTCGCACCAGCCGTACCACTTGCACATGTGGTGGCCGTTTTCTCAGAAATCCCACAGTAGCATGCAGGGCACGCCAGAGTCCCTTGCACAGCTTCTCCTCGTTTCTTTTGCATAGTCAAACCTGTAGCATTTTCAGGTTCAAAGGCTTTCTGTAGGACCCCCCACCACGTCCACTACGCCAAATCTGGCACAAAGCTTAATAAAACAAGCCACCAGCCCTTCTGCCTCCATGCTTTTGCAGCAGAGTGACTGAAAGAGCCTCATCTCTTTGCCTTCACTTTTTTCAATACATACTGTGTGATGAAAACATATGAGCTCATTGGAATTTATAGACAGATTTGGCAAACTTTATATATTTATTTGGGCTCTGAGATCATTTGGACTCTAGGCTGTCTCTCTCTCTCTCTCTCTCAGAATATGAATACTTTTTGCTCTCAGCTGCCACCTGTTAGAAATTTTACTGTGCATACTGTAATTGGTGCCTACCACATGTGCAAGTCCCTTCCTAAATGCATTAGGTAATAATTAGAAAGTTTACACAGAAAATTGCCAAAGTCTACCCTCTAGAGAAAAAAAAATCTTGATGGGGATCGCAGTTCTGTACTTCATTCTTTCGTAAATAAATAGAGGGTTAATACATCAAGCTGCTTGTCCAATACTCCACTGCAAGTTAAAGTAAAACTGTGCAATGTTTTATAGTCAATTTACTCTCATATAACCAAACCTCTAAACATCTGATTCACACTTCTGAAGGGCTCAGTATTAGAAGGTCTCTCTTATAGTAATCAGGGCATCACGAGACAGATGTCCAGGAAACCTCACTGCCAGAAATTCTTTTCTTATGAAAATTCAAATCCGTATTTTATACAAAAGTTTATATTCCTGGGTATCTATCTGGTCCAAATTCAAAGTGCTATCATTTGAAGCTTGACCACTGATAATAGTCAATTTGTTTCTTCTAAAGGTTGTCCACATTTCTTTTCATGTTTGGCACCAGGCTTTTAAACAATAAGAAACAAAGAAAATTGGTAGGCTGTCAGATTTAATAACAATAAGCTTCCCTGATATGCTATTATTTGTTTAGGTTTTGGAAAAGTTAAATATCAGAGCGACATATCTTAAAATATTCCATGCTTTCCTAACCTACTGCAAGGCATATTTGAGTTGGCAAGAGCTTATCTCAGAAGTGGTAACAAAAAGGACCAAACTTTGTCTAGCTCCATGTCACCCTAACAATTGGTCATAAATCTGAAGAGGAAGGTGTCTGACCTCTATCATTTTAAATATGATCAGAGTAAATTGCCTTTTCTGAAAACCACAAAATGTGAATGAAAAATGTATTTCTTTTGTGGTGTTTCATTTCTCTTCTATATGAAAAACATCCACACTTTTTACTTTTTTTGTCACTAACCACTGAAGCTTTTCATTAAAACAAAAAATGTTCTTAATTTCTTCAAAAGTTTTCAAAGAAAATACTTATTATTTTCTAAGTAGCTCTAACTGAAAGATATGGCAGCATGACACAAAAGAAAACACAGAGCAGCTTCTTCTTCCTGCAGGATAAAGAATAAGAACAATAGTTCTTTATTCTCAGAAGAAAGCTCAATTTAAGATTCTTTCTCTTGATACAGATTAACAGATATCACTGTACAGATAGAGAGGCAAAACCAATCCATTCTTAGTTGATAAAAATAGATCTCAAACCCCATCCCAGGGCACCTGCAGATACATTCATACATGGAGGTGTCGGTGCTGAAGACAGTATTCTGTGTACAAAAAGCAAACAAGTGGTTATCCTAGGGTTTCCATCTCTTGCTGTCTTTAGGATATACATTTCCACAGACCCGGACAGACTATTCTTCTTTTCAGATTCTCTTTTCAGGTACGGAAAGAGGATAAAAATATTGAGAGGTTTAAGGTTACTATCATCTCCATTCATGTATGAAACAAAGTACTGTGTACTTTGGATCAGGATTCTTGTGAAAAATGCCCTGTCTCTGTTTTTAGCCAAGAAGTTCAAGAGGTGCTACATTTAATAATAAAGGAATGTCTAATTCTGAGGGCTCTGGGCAGGCTGCTTTTCTATCTGAGACTCTGCTAGGTTGTTTTTTGTTTGCTTAAACTCCTAGAAGGCTTTCTGCTAATACTAAATTTAAATAATGTAAATATTCTCTTCTAAAACACCATCAAGATGGATGTTTTAAGATTCTTATGCATAAAACATTGGAAAGGAGCTCTAATACCAAATCAAGTTTAACACAGTCTTTATCACAATATTTATCAACAACAGCATTTTTGGGGAAGTTCTTCAGATTTTTAAAGGAACGCCTTCCAGGAAAGGTCCTTTCTGCTCAACTCTTAAACACATCTGTCATTCACCCTGAACATAATTGATGGCTTTTGTACTTCATATAGCTAGCATCCACTTGGATTTGACCCTAGATGAACACCAGTTTAGTTACTGAGACTGAATGGGGGTTCCTAGTCTTTTATAGATGAAACTGCTAGAAAAAATGAGCAGCATCCTGCATCTCACTGATACCCAATGAGTAGGACAGTGGTGCAATATGAAATAGATAAGTGAATAAACTCACCTGTGAGGCAAAAAGAGAGCTAGGTAACTCTATTGTGCCAAAGTTAGCAGAAAGTGAGCTCCATCTACTCTTGCTTTTTTTCATCTTACTGTCAGTTGTCATGTTTTGACTCCACTGCAGAAAAAGGCTGAGTATGCTGTAAAATGACTGCTTCTTTTCAAAGCTGTCAGGCAGACAGACACCCCTAACCGTAACCATGTAAACCACATCAGTTCTTTATGTTTGCTTCTAATTTTCTGAGAGGATTGATATTCCAGAATTCATTAGCCTGACACTTCTTCTTCAGACACTCCTGGTGCTGGGTTATGGTACCAGGCAGAAGGGACGTAATCAGTTGGCTAAACAGAAACACAAGTGGGAGGAGGGAGAAATTGGAACCAGTGAACACATTTCACCCTTACACCGCTTCTCATTTGTTCTCACCTCACTTATCTATCCCAGCATAGAGCAAGCTAAAAGTTCTGGCAAACTGGGCTAGGAGGATTACACTGGGGAAGCTTCGAGCTCCTTGATATCTCTCCTCACAGAAGACTGGGATGAAGAATACTGAGATTGTCTTTGTGCTCTGGCATGATGAAAAGCAGATTAAGATCTTTGTACCCTGAGTCATCATCTGATTACTTTATTTCAACCTTCACCATGTATACAGGATTTAAGGGAACAGAGCTATTCAATGGAAAAAGTAGACTGCCAGTAACTTCGAGGGTAAATTCTCCGTTGCATTATGGCACTTGGGTCTTTAAACATGCATACTTAAAATGATGGGCCTAATCTGCTTTGACATTTAAGGGTGCTGTTCACTGATTTAACAAAAAGAGCTGTAAATGGAGTGCAACTGTAATTTGCTCCAATATGCAGAACATTGTAAAACATGCATGTGGAAATTAAGGAAGCATTATATGCATGCATGTATCTTAATTATTGACAAGAAAACTGTCAGTAAATATATAAAAGGTAATGTCTGAAATGAAAAGGGAAAGAAATTCTATTGGGCAGTTAAAAAGTGCATGTAAAGATTAATTATCTGAGTTTTAGAGTGAAATATTTAAGTTAGACATTTGGAAATAATTTCTATTCCTAAGGTGAAATATTTGCCAAGAGATGTGACTGAGACAGCATCACTATATGTGTTCAGGAGTAGACAAGATGAAAACCATATGTATTTAATGCAGAAGGAAGTCCTGCAACAGGGCAGGGATAAACTATATGAATTAAGAGATCCTATCCAACTCATTAGACATAAATCTTGAAGAAACTAGCCCTGCAATCCTTACTCACAGACATAGATGATTTCAGTGGGACCACGTAGAGGAGCCAGGGCAAACAACTCAAAGAACAAAATGTCCTCTAAGATTTAGAATGGTCTGTAAGAAACCACATTGACAACAGCAAAAAATAGGTAAACAAGTATCAGAAATGCTTTTGAATTGGAGAGAAAAACCAAATTAACTCACTTTTTCCAAGTCCATTTAAAAGGCTTTAGGTATTAAATAGGACTTTGGAAAACCTGAAGTCGTTTTTTTCTCATTTTGACTTACCCATCACCTATTGCATATTCACAGAGCATTTTTAAGATCACCTTGACAATAAGAAAATTTTATCAAGACTTCCAAATTTAGGAGTGAAATAATAATACAGTTATTTACATTTGTGACCACTAAGTGAGCTATTTTCTTGCTTCTCTGACCTGACTTAAGTTGTCTGCAGATCTTCATGGACAGGAAGAATAGTCTCCAAATTCATCACCTCACCAAAAAGGGTCACTCCTGGGGCATACAGAGTGCACAGATTTCCCCCATGACTCACACAGACTCCCTCACAGGACTACAGGAACTTCTTTTGGAACACAATTACTTTTCTTTTAGAATAACAGTTGATTTCCTTTATCCATTTTATCACAGTCTTTCAAGTGGATTTACTAGAAATGAATAGGCTCAGATTCTCTGTTCCCTTCCAACTTCTCTGCCACCAGCTCATGAGAAACTATCTTTATGTTGCCATGAAATAACTCCTGGGTATCCAAACTAACTCATTCCAGGCTAGTCTGGGAATCTTTTACTATTTTGAGTCCTACAAAGTAACATGTTCAACAAGGGGCAGATTTTCCCAAATACAAAAGTGCATTTATGCAATCACTGAACAAAAAGGAATTGAAACTATTTCAGAACATCTTCTATACATAAGCAGGCTCAAGTTTATCTAAAGCATTTTTCTGCTCTCAAAATCTTCAGACAGCATTCTGCAAACATTCAGCTTCATGTTTTTGAGTGTGAAATCCTGTCCCATCTATTACACTTTAGACATGCTACTGCCAGTCTACTAATGACTATGTTGATCAGTAGTGGGCTCAGGACTCATCCTTGCAGAGCCAACAGTGAACTACTCACGGTTTATCCTTCAGTATGGCTCTTTAAGAAGTTATTCAGATTACCTTACAGTACTCTAAACTAGAACAGATTTCCCCACATTGCCTATGGGAATGCCATGGAGGACAGCGTTCAATGTTTATTAAGGCCCAGCTGTATCAGTTACTGCTTCTGCTTGGTACATGTCAAACTGTAAAGAGCATGCCTATATGTAAGCACCTGCTCGACCAGGTTTTGCGTGCATGCAGTGACTTGGGTTGCCACAAAGACCATATGAACTTTTAAGAAACTGGCCTCAGGTGAGGATGATTGTAGGAAAGTAAAAATAACATTTGATTCTCGTAAGAACAGATATTTCATTAATGAAAGTTTTGGGAGCCTAAAGATAGTAACAATGAATACTAAATGACATGCTTTATGAGACTCAAATTTCAGTTGGCAACATACTGCAAATCTTTACTGGCCTACCGAGTAGATGAGATGTTCCAGAAAGGCAACGCAGGCCTCTGTAGTACAGAATTAGCATTCAAAGAACGGGATTTGTTTGTTCAGACTTCCATTGGATTTGTAGATTTACATACCTTTCACACTAGAGAGCTGCAGGCAATTCTGTAAGCCAAAATATCTTGCTAACATTTTTTTTTTACTGAGAATAGAGTAGGTCAATGTAACTTTTGGAATGTGCAGACATAGCTGAAGATTGGTGCTCTACCGACTGAGCTATTCGGGCTTTTACGGTAACATTTCTACACCTCACTTTTTCTGCATCATGAATTTTATGGAATCTTTCTGCTTTCTCCAGAAAAAATATGCAAAGTCAAATGGATGACTTTCACCCTTTGCCAGGTCAAAATTATGGTGTCATCTTTCTTTCTGCAGGTATGGCGTCAGCTTTTAGAGCACAAGCAAAGACTGAAGAATAACAGTCTTAGGATAAGGAATAATGAAGGATGTCATAAAAAGACCCAAACTAAAGAAGAGACCATTACTTCTACATTATAGGCCTGAAAGTTCTTCTTTCCTTTCTCTTTCACTTTCCTTCACATACGCACTGACTCTAGATTTGTACTTGCATAAAAACTTCCAGTTGAAGGCATACGAGAAGCAGAACCAAAAGGAGGACTACTTTAAAGTCTGACACATAGGGTGCTAATCTCCCAAGAGAAAGATTTCCCAAAGTCTAACCGGCATAAGACACATCAGTTTCTTTCACTAGGGACTGATAATAGAACAATGGCTCCCATCATTGCTTTTGGCTCCCCAGCTGTCCACTTTCATTGGGGACTGCATACAGCAACAGGCTGGAACAGCACTCAGACCCACCTCTCCCAGAGAGAATTAAAACACTCCCCCAGCTCTGTTACTGCAGTGTTCATCTGAACCTCCCCTACCTATCACGTGTGCATTCAAAGCAATTCTTTGAGACGTCTCATCCAAAGTCCTACAGCACACAAACTTTCCAGGCAGTAGGGGCAGAGAGAACAATGCAAAAGGAATTCAAAATACCTATAAATGCACTGAATATGTGAGAAGTAGACTGCATCAGAGGAAGGAACAGAAAGTGCCAAGGAGAAAAGCCCCAAAAAAGGTTGGGTGTGGAGAACCGGAATCCCAAGAACCAACTGTATAGCTATACCCTGAGTTCTTACCAATAGAGAAGAAAAAGCAAATGGAACTGTACAGAAGTGAGAATGTGATACAGCATTCATGAGAAGAACAGAGTTCCTAACAGAATTAGGAAAAAAGAACAAAACACAATTTAATATGACTGTGGAGAGAGAAAAGATGAGAAAACATCTTTTTCTTGTGCTTCCAAACTGCTTAGTCCTTCTCTACTTCAACATACTTACAAAAGATTTCCACAATCTACTGCATCTGTAAGTAATTCCAGCTCTCTAACATGTGACATCCTTTTTAGTCATTGTTAGGGGAAATGGGAAAGGCCACTTTCATCACTACCACTGCACTTTTCCATGGAGTTCAGGACAGGAACACGCTAACATTCTTTCAGCACAGTGTACATTGTCTGCTGGTAATGACAACATGCTTGCTATCTTATTTATGAAAATGAGTATTGAGTGGCACAACATCTTTTCTGTATAACAGTGGCAATCTTATGTCCCTGTAAGACACAACAGATGCTGTGCATACACTGAAATTATACAGAGACCAAAGAATGGGCTAAACAAGTTCAAATGTGCATTACTGATACAGGGGTCCCCAGTCTTGGTACAGCTTACACCACAATGTCGCCTTTAAGACACTCCTACCAGAGCCTTTCTGTAGCCACAGAGGTAAAAAGTCGATGATGATAAATTTGTTGAAGTTGATAAATAGATGATGCCATGGCTACAAACCAGACAGCAGAGTAAGCTATGAGTGACGTTGCTCACTGGGCTTTTTTCATTCTGTAAAGTTACATGGGCCACACACAGACCGACTAAATTCTGAAAGAGAATTGGTGGCAAAGGGGTTGGCTGCCACTTGGGGATCCAAGTTAAGTTGCACTTTGGATCATTACCTACGTAGCTTGAGGTGCTACTCTGAATTCTGCAGCATGAAGGTCACAAAGTACTTTCAGACTGGGAAACCACACATGAAAGAAAGCCTTAGACCTTGCCCTTGAGAATACTGATGGAGCTGATGATGACAGGGGCATAGGTACTCATTGGTACTGGTAAAAGCAATAGTGAGAAGAGCAAGGAACAGAATAGCATGTAAGCTGTAAAGAGCACAGCTTCACTCTTGATTTTGTATCAAACCTTGCACAGTACCATTGCAGAGCAAATAGAACAGAATACTCAACGAATACAGGTAAAATCTTGGCAGTTTATGCATATGAGTGCATTAAAAGAGATTTAATCAAAAGAAGCTTGCTTTGCCTTTTGAAGTTTTTTATACTGAACAGGCTAAGAACACTCTTGGGAATATGACAGGGTGCTGGCTTCACTTAAGCAAACTGCAGGAGCACATTTTTAAAACATACAAGCCAAGGAAGGGCATGGTAGGCTGCCATTCCCTCAGACATTACAACAAAGTTTATTTATGCAGAATCAAAGGAAATGTCAGTGGAGAGCACAGCAATGAAAATGATGACTGAGCCTGACTTCTGACCTCTCTGTTTTTTCTGCCTCTGACCTTTCCACTTCAAGCTTCAAACTCAGCCTATGGTATAAGCAACAGGCCTTCATCCTGCAATGTTTTGAGTGCACTCAGCATTTTGACGTGCTGCTGGGATACGCTAAACAGATTATATGATCAAATCCAGATTTAGGTAACATCTGTAATAGAAAGATTTCCAAACTGTTAGTCATTAGCTGCTAAAAAGGAGGAGTTGTTATTACTATCATCCCCTTAAAGTCAAGCTGATGGTGTCCTGTTCCTCAAACCTGTTAACTGTCTATTGTAATATGAGAACTCTGCAACTTTAAGCTGATATTATGGTGCTGACATAACTTGCCTGTGCCTTCAAAACAGTGTGAATACCTTACTTAAAAGGTAACAAATATTTTTGCTTGGCCAACCTATGTTTAACATTAGAGATCCACAGTATGCATGCATTCGAAGTTGGGACACAAAATAGCAAACACGCTGCTTTAGCTAGTAGTGCCAAGTATGAAATCACAGCGAATTAATAACTTCTCTCATACCTGCAGGAACAGATAATTCACATAATGAGTATTTGCCAATAATGGGAAAAAGTGCCTACTACAAACATAACATTTTGAGCACACTGGAATCCTACGTACTAGAAAAACTTTTAAAAGCAGCATTGTATTTGGTGGAAAAATAGAAGTATTAGGTGCACACTGTGTAGTTAATAAAATACATGAGCATGAGACAGTGCATCAGATGAATTACTTTGCGAACAGTTTTACCATATTGTCTCCAAAAGTATTATGTATGAAAGAAATTAGAAATGGTCATTGGCTACCCTTCTGCATAGATCAGGGCAATGACTTTCAGTGTACTTCACAAAAGCAATGGGGCCACTAATGATGAGCACTTTAAACACATGTGATCACGTGTTGTGATCACATAATATTCCTCAGGTCAACAAGCAGTTAACTCACAACACCATTTACTTGGGTCCCAGAAGCTTCACTGGGACTACTCACCAAAATGAAAATTCAACATGGCAAGCAAAAGGTTCAGAGTTCAGTATTTAGCTTTTGCTTGCTTAAGTTAATGCAACTTTAAAAATGTAAGGAAAGAACATTTTAGTAAGCAATAACAGTTAAAAATCATTTATCTACTTAACCCTCACAATTTGTTTAAGAAAATGAAATCACTGGCTTACAGTTTGTTTTACTCTGAAATAAACAAAGTTCACTTACCATATATTCCATGTTTGAAGCAGGTGGGAAGACTTTGCCTCTCACTTGATTATGATAATCAAGAATGGCAATCATGTCATTCTGCGAAATGTAGCGCTTCCGCCTGGCTTTGGGAATTTTTGCAGAGTCCAGATGAGCTGCCAAAGCTGTCTCAATGTCAGTGAAATTATTTTCTGACAGGAGTAGGTCAGTGGAGTTGGGTAACACTAATGCACTTGTTTCACAGAGAATGGAAAATAAGAAAGTACAACTGATTGCAGCGATTACTGTCATTTTGGGGCCAAAGGAGAAAGATAGGCCACAGAGGTACTCTGCTTTAAGTCAGGGCAGTAGAAAACAAATCTGTAGAAGAGAAGATGTCAAAGATGTGATTCTGTACATCTGGGTAGCAAGACAAAGTGAACTGGCAGGCTGTGATCAGAAAAATGATTCTGTCAGCTCAAGCACAAAAACAATCCAGTCAGAACACGTGTTACTGAACAATTTTCAATAACCATATTAAGTGATAATATGTTCTTACTACAAACACACCAAAGGAAGTATCATTATACCATGAATTAGATGATCAGAGCTAGCAGTACTGAAACAGTGACAGTGCTATCACACCAGATCAGTCCATAAACCACACTATAAATCTTAAATGGGGAGACTGCAAGAGAGCTCACAGCATGTTTTCCACTGAAAATGAAAAATACATCCTAGGCTATGCCTATCCCATACGCATGGATTGTTTTGACACAGTGTGTCACAGATAGACTAGTAGGCAAGAGACAACGTATAAAGCATGGAAGCAGGATATCTTAGAAATAGCATTCAAATCTTCAGCAAAATGTGATGAGCATTGATAAAACTGCATGCAAAACAAACTTACTGAGCTGAATGGCTTACCTCTGGATAATATCAAGAAAAAAAAGAATACAGTCTATTGTTCTCCCAGTATATATAGCACTCTCCTATATGATGATATGAACCTTTGTGAAGGAGTGTCTCTTATTACAAACCCCCAAAGAACAAAACTCTGCTGGTTTTGAAGCTTCTGGCCACAGGAGCTGCTAACAGCTTTTATATGTTACAGTCTGCAGGAGCCAGAACAGGCAGTTTCTCTAAAGGTCTCTGCTTAGCAAAACGAGAGGGGAGGAGCTCTGCAAAGCACACAGGCAGCGATTGGGTGGCATCCCTGGAGTGTAGGTGGTTTGGAAATTGAGTCACACCCCCAGTTTCTATAGTACAAAGAGGCAACATGCAAGACTCTCTTTTTTTCCCTTGATACTTCCTACCTTTTTCTCCTCCGTCGTCTTTTTTTTTTTTTTTTCCCCTCATTTCACGAGCATCATGCTGGCTTGGCAAACGTTATTTTACGCAGCTCCTCGAGCACCCGAGGACCCTCCCGAAGCGCGGAGGCTTTGCAAACCGCTGTTGCCCCAGTCACGGGAAACAGAAGCCGCGGAGCGCCGTCCCTCCGCGCCGGCCCGCGCCGAGCCGCTCCGCGGGGTAGCGCGGCCGGGCTGCCGGCCCCGGCGGGGCGGGGGGTGTCCCCGAGCCGTGCCTGGCGGCGGGAGGGCCGGGCGGGCGGCAGCGCGGGCGAGCGGGCCCCGCTCCATTCATCGCCCAGCCCCGCGCCGCGGGTGCCCGGGGGGCTGCACCGCGCTTCCCTCCCGCTGCGCTCCCCCGTCGTCCTCCTCCTCCTCCCTCGCCTGCTCACCCTCAGAGGCACAGACACGCAGGACAAAACTCGAGGCAGGTTGTGGCTAGCCAGCATCAGTTACCTGAACGTCTGCCCGTGAGAAACTACGGGAGCAGCAGGACCGAGAAGCTCTCGCCAGTGCTTGGGAGATACATCTGTTTCTCATTAACTAGCATATAGCTGGAATTATTTAAGCGCAGAATGGTCCAGCCACTCACACAGCAGAGCTAAGGGCATAACGCTGAGGCCATGACGAACGCTAGCGGAGAGAAGCAGCAGCAGCCAGCAGTTGTGTACTGGGGACGCGGGATGGGAGCAACGCAATGTCAGGCTGATCCCCCACCAGGGCGAGGTGACCTGGGGCAACCCGTAAAATGAGACCCTTAAAAAGGTGATCGCAATACTTTGCAACATCATAAAGGAGCTAGGAGAGAGAAACACAACCGGTTTGGTATTACACCAAAACTTCAGGAGTGCTCAAAAGTTTCAGTAGCTCTATTAGAGAAGCAGTATGGGAATCGGGTATTAAGGAAGCGAAGTCCAGTAGTTAGAGCACAGGGCTGGGAGCCAGCACTCACGCTCTCCTTTTGGCTCTGCTACTCACTCGCTGTGTGGCCTAACCCAAGCCATTTAATCTCTGTGTGCAATCTCTCCAATGGTATAATAGTCTTCTACAGAGATGTTGTAAGGCTCAAATAACTAGTGCTTGATAATGTACTTTGTGACAAAAGGTGCTAAGTAAGTATAAAGTATCATCACTAATTATATTACTATATGTATACCCGGCCTGTCCAAAATTGCTGCTTACAATGCAGCTGCAGGTATTCCTTTACATGATTATACAAGAAACTTTAACACATCATTTGTCTTTGCAGGACTAGAAGTTGGATGATTTGTTTCATCCAATTTTCTTTCTTCTGAAATGAAGTGCATATTTTTTTATATTAATGTCAAGAACTGTCCACCCATTGTTTGAATACAATGGGTATAATTCTCAGCTCCTTTGAATTGATGCAGGTCCTTTGATTTCATCTGAGCTGCAATGTTATCAAAGGGAAGACACCAGTTTAACATCTCAGGAAGTTCAGAGCGTAGATTTTACTAGTTAGTCACATTTTAGATTGCTATAATTACTTCCTCATACTCACCCTGTGGCAGTACTTAGAGGCTGCTATGACATAGGGCTCTACACAGAACAGCTAGGATATGCAAGCAAATACTGTAAAATAGCCATAATGTTCACAGCTATAAAACTGAACTGTACTTCCCTGAGAACAGGACATCTTTTGGGATTTCTTTTATTTCCATTGCTTGTGGTTATTGCCTAATTATTTGTTTCCATGTTTAACAGGCAGTGTAACTACTCATCTAAATATAGAAAAAAAGGTTATGAGCAATACTAACAAGCACAATAGCAAAAAGTATATTGTGAACATGGAAGGCCTTAGGGCATGAGAGTGTCTTGACCCAAGCCTGTTGTACTGATAAGTTCTCAAATAAGAAGCAGTGACAAATAGTGAAAGATCAATAGTAACTCTCAAGCTTGACAACTAAGATACCTTAGACAATTACATGCATGTGTGCATTCAGTTTTCTTCTGAAAGAAATGAGTCAGTGACCTGACATGCAGTGAAAATTAGCAAGCAAGACCAACAAAGCCACACTAAAGTCCTCATGAAGGTCCACGCCAAGGAGAGGAATGGATAAAATGAGGAAGAATGAAGAAAAGAAGCATCAATGATGCCCGCAAGTTTTCAAGAAGAAAAATGAGAAGTGGATGGAACCATCTGCAACATACATAAAAAGAAGTATTTCCCGACTTTTCAGCCCACTCAGAAAAGACAAAGAGCGAACAATCAGACCAGTGACAAAAGACAATTACAGGCCAGAGAGAGACATTAGTGAGACCGTGGAATGAGTCAAAATATCTATAAACCTAATTAAGAACAGAATGTGCCAGCCGAGGCGGCCACAACATGGTTACTGAGCAGCCTGGAAAAAAAAAAAGGGCAATAATTCTTGTACTTAATGTCGGCAAATGTTACCAATGAAAAAAAGTTATACAATCAAGAATGAGAAAGAGTGTAGAAGAAACTAAGAAAGAAAAATCACTCAGTTCATCTTCTGAAAGACTCTCAATTCTAGGAAATGGACTAGATTTTAAGGTTTCACTAGAAAATACCTACTTTTTCATAGAAATAGTGTTCAAACATAGGAAAAAAGTAGAAATGGCAATACAATATATTAGCATAAGGTCTAGATTCTGTCTGGGGGATTGGCTGTACAGAGGTATGAGTCAAAGAGAACAGGATATAAATTTATGAAATACACCATCTTTAACTTCATTTCATAACAAACGTGATGACTCACAGCACTCATGGTTATTCTGCAATGTATTCCTTGGATTAAGAATATAAATTCTGATCTTCCAATAATCCATTACGCAACAAAATAGCATGAATTTTATAATTCTGACTGACATTTATTTTAGTAAATGAATTATAACACTATAGAAGCTGAATTATCATCATTTAAGAATAGCATATTTACACCAAATTAATTTTATACTGGTTGCTAACATTAGACAGTTAAGCTTGAAGCATATTGCTTCATATTACTTCTAACTACCTTAGAAATACTTGCCTGGGATTCCAGATACTTTTGATATTATAACTTTAATGCAAGACAATTCATTCATAAAATTAAAACCCAAAGTGCATATTTTTTTCCTGTTCTGTATCTCCAAGCATTGTAAGGATCAAAAAGTTTCACTCATTCAAATCTCTGTGTTATATTTTTGATACTTCGTCACACTGATAGCCATCATATGGACACTATGAAGCATTGAGAAGCTAAGTAGCATACCTGTAGTCACTCAAGAATCGAGAGCAGTACCTTGGCATGAGCTCTGCCAGGTCCTAGAATACAGACATACTTCTACCTCTGGGTCATCCTGGGAAAGAAGGTTTCTTACTGTATCTCAAGGACAAAAAAAACCCAAAACAAATTAAAACAAAAACCCCAGCCTTTTTAGCACAGAGTGAAGTGAGAATAGGAAAAAAATTCTTCACTCAAGAATGCTTTGGCAGTATCTACCTCCTTCACAGAGTCACAGAATCATCTAGGTTGGGAAAGACCTTGAAGATCATCTAGTCCAACCATTAACCTAACACTGACAGTTCCCAACTACACCATATCCCTAAGCACTATGTCAATGCGACTCTTAAACACCTCCAGGGATGGGGACTCCACCACCTCCCTGGGCAGCCCATTCCAACGCCTAACAACCCGTTCTGTAAAGAAATGCTTCCTAATATCCAGTCTAAACCTTCCCTGGTGCAACTTGAGGCCATTCCCTCTTGTCCTATCGCTTGTTACTTGGTTAAAGAGGCTCATCCCCAGCTCTCTGCAACCTCCTTTCAGGTAGTTGTAGAGGGCGATGAGGTCTCCCCTCAGCTTCCTCTTCTCCAGACTAAACAACCCCAGTTCCCTCAGCTGCTCCTCATAAGACCTGTGCTCCAGACCCTTCACCACCTTCTGGCAGTATAGTGACAGAAATATCATCAATTATAGCAGTGTCATAGATGAAGTCTGAAATCACAAGCTAATCAGGCCTATAGTGGTAGTTTTCAGTTTAAGATTATAACAACTAACTATAAGTGTCCAAAGTTATCTAAGCTCCTGAAAATATAATGGCAGCTGAGGAACAGTGGAGCCTAGAAATTATTTGACTCTACCAGTGTTGATTTTCCATTGCCCAGACATAGACTTCTAGTTTTATTTAAGATGCCCGGATGTGGTGGTTTAGTCCCTGCCAGGGTCTGAGACCACGTGGCCGCTGCCCCTCCCCCACAAAGGGAGTGAAATACAAAGCCCCGGGGCTGAGATAAGGAAAGGTTTAATACAACAGTGCAACAGCAACACAACAAACAACAACAATAACAATAACAGTGATAACAATGAACAGAGCAAAATATCTACCAATACATCAGTGAGAGCAGAGGAATCGCATAACACATGCAATAACCGACTGTCCCGCGCTGCCGTGCTTTGGCGCCAGGATGTGACGTCAGCATGGTATTGAATAACCCGGCTAGAGCTTTCCCACCATTGCTGGGGAAACTTAACCCTATCCTAGCTGAACCAGGACACCAGACATTTGAGTTGCTGCTTCACAGATATGACATGGGACTTAAGATCTGTGCCTTTTTGAAGTACAGCAGGTGACCAGATGAGGACATTTCAAGTTGCATCAAACACCCACCCTGGCAGGTTGCTTGAATAACTCTTTCAACATCATTGACTGTATTGACCATATCTTCACTGACTACACTGGGGGCTTAAGCACTCAGCTTTTATATAGACAATACTTTTGGTGTCTTCATCTTGAACTGAATCCTATCCAGTATATCAACATGTCCTAGATCCAAATTCCACCCAGAAATCAAAGCTTTAAACAAAGAAGGTAGAACAAGTACAATATGGACAACCATATTCACAGTATTAAACATTTTTCCTGAATTTCCAAACAAGTTTAAAATATAACTTCCATCAAGCACAAGCGTTAATATTCTTAATATACTGTAGAGCCAGTGGCACAGTATTGGGTGGCAACAGTAAAAAATTGGCATATCGAAGGCTCATGAAACAATTTGCTCAGGTTTGTCTATTGTTACTGGAAATAACAGCCTAGAAAAGAATTAGTAGAAAATGAGGAACAATTATTTATAATGGGAGGAAATGCTAATTACATGTAGCAAGAACTCTGCTTTGCCAAGAAATTACTGCTGAGTGGATATGAAAGAGCTGTGCCAGGCATAATATAACATTTCTTAGAAATGAGGTAATTAGCACACTTTGAGGCACTGATAAAATCAGTATTCTTCTCGCTAATACATCAGCAGAAACCACTGGCCACAGAAAAGAGAATCATAAGGGTTAAGAATTTACTAGGCTAAATGTACTTGTCATATTAAGCATACATTTTCCAGACTTTCTTTTGGTTATTGTGTCACATTTTACTACTCTAGGCATCACTTAGGAATCTTATCATAACCAGCATAATGAAAACAGATGAATGCATCAGTCCTTAGCTTGTTTGGATAGATAAATTATAAAACAAAATCTCCCTAGCCATCAGTGTAGTGTCTGCAGTGCTTGTCTTGTGGGCTCATCATGACCAAACCTAAGCATTTTTCTTTCATAGCTTCTTGATAATGTAGTCCCTTTATATGGTGCTTTAAGCATCTGTATAATTGAAAATGCAATTGAAAAATCTAGTGTATACCAATACTAAAAAAGGCAACATTTCTTATTCCAAGTGCAGAAGTTCACATTTCATTTCTGCTGTATTGAAGCATCCTTTTTAGAACTTTGAAGAGTACTGAAGTGAAAAAGAATAATATTTGGGTGGGTGTTCAACATCTGTCAACTGCAAATCAGGTTCTGATTCTAGCATTGTGTCATTTTCAACACTTTTAATATTTCTTTTTTTTTTTAAATGGAAAGATATGTAGCAACTTGGCACCAGTTTTGAAGAATGGGCGTGTGTGTTCTGCAGTATTTTTCCTGACCTTTAGAGGATTCTTCTTTCATATACAACTGTGAGCAAAAGAACCTTCTAAATGGTGTATGACCTGAATATGCCCAAATGAACTTTGCTTAAGGAAATTAAATTTAAACCTGAAAAATTTCTAAGTATTTACTTTAAGGCAATATGGTTTAGTGAACAGTTCACTGTATTGGAAGCAGAGAATGTAACATTAGTTTCTGGATCAGTTGCTGACCTTCTTTGTGACTCTTGGCAATGTAGTTTACTGCTTACAACTTCAGGCAAGAGTCTAAATCTGTGTCTCTAAATGCTCTTCTGTCTTTTTTTCGATAAACAGATAACCTTTGAGGCCTGAGGTAGAATATAGTATTGTGTGAGTGGTGTGATTTTTAACCATTTTTTTCTTGGGATAGAGGTCTGCTTAGATCTCGCTCTTTCTCTCCTTCGCAACATTTTTATTTTTATGTTCCGAACTTGGTCAACTTTATATTGTCAGACATTCTGACACAAGTTTCCCACAGACCACCATCTAAGGAAATGGAGGAAGAAACAGTTTCTCAAAACATGAAAGATGAAATGATAAATTATTAAATGTCTAATAGCTAATAAGCTAAACATTTCAATGCAGTAAAAATTCCTCAGAAATGCAGCAGAAAAGTTGAGCATGCATTTCATCTCTTCTAAGGATTAATAAATCAACCTTAAAATAAAAAAAGGTAAGCAGAAGGTATTTTTTTTTAATATAGATATACTGTTGGGCCAGAGGTATGAGGAGCATTTATTATTCCAGCAAAGTGAAATGGCATAAGGCAGTTATCAGACTGTACTACAGATATTTTAGGAAAACAGAACTCCTAGAGAGAAAGAGCCTTTTGAAAGATATCAATTTTCTATGAAAACTCAAAGAGACGATGAAACTTTTCAAACATTTACAACAGATTTGAGGCTGTTGAGTTAAACATGTAATTTTGAGGTTTTATGGAATCCCTAATTCAAGACTAAATTGTAATAAAAATCAGAGACCCAAAATGGACAACGAGATTGCTAGGAGAACGTGACTTTAACATAAATGATAACTACTGAAATAGGCCAAGCTGAAGCTAACAGACACAGTAGTTTGCAGAGTAATTTCCAGGCTCTTCATCTAGATCTTCGGAGACCTTTTACTATCTTTGTGGTCTTCTAGGAGGTCTTCTAGGAATGTTGGAGTGACTGAGGTTGCCAGGAATGGCACACTTCTACCAAATCTAGCAGTTTCTGAATACTTCTGACAACTATTTATGGCCAAAAGATGCATATATCTTTTATCTTCAGCTGCCTCCTGGTTTGGGAGTGTCAAGCAGCCATTCAGCTATGCTAGGAAGGGACCCATACAACTGCCAGGCTCTGACTGCATCTCCTAGAACAGCAATTTGTGCAGCTGGGTGAGTGGAGGGAGGCTGGTAACTGAAGACAATGTGGCACTGGTAACCATAGGGCACCGTTTCCAGCCCTATCTGGAGCAGGTGCCTCTGGCACAGCAGAGGCCTTGACCCAGGCAGAAGTCTGGATGGAGGATGTGGCCATCCACATCCTAGCTTACAGGCTGACATGGTGGGAGACTGTCCTCACTTGTAGGAGCCATGCACTGACTGAGGAGTCAGATCACCGCATTAAGGAGATGTAGGACAAAGAACATCTGGGAAGATGACAGAGGCCCAGCAGAGATAAGAGGGTAAACGCAAACTGCACAGAAGGTGGGGAAGCCCTACTGTGTTTGACTGATTGGAAGTGGAAAAGGTTAAAAAAGGTTGGAAAAATTATACAGTCTGGAGAAATGGGCTAGCAGGAACTCATCAAGGACAAATGCCAAATCCTTCAGCTGGGAAGACACCCTTGATACAAGCTGGGCCTACTGGGATATTGGCAGGGAGCAGCTCTGTGGAAAAGTACCCTGGGCTTTGATAGACAAAATGAATATGAGCCAGCAGTATGTCCTCGCATCAAAGGCTGACAGCTTCCTGAGGTGTATTGACAGAAGCAATTATTCACTTTTACTTGGCAGTTTCTAGACAGCATCTGGAACACTGTAATGCATCCAGTTTCCCTAGACACACCCCACCCAATACAAGAAAGACACCAATAAGATGGAGTGACTTCAACAGAGGTCCACCAAGATGATCAGGGGCTGGAGCATTTGCCCTGAGAAGAGGCTAAAGTAGTCCTTGTTCAGCCTGGAGGAGAGATGGCTTTGGGAAAGACCAGATAGCAGTCTGGCAGAAGTTAGGAGGAGGTAACTGAGCAGATGGAGCCAGTATCTTCACAGTGGTGCACAGCAGAAGAACAAGAGAAAATGGATATAAACTTAAACAAGAGGTTCAGTCAGAATATATTAAGAATTTTTTCCCTCATATGGATGGTCCAGCAACAGAACAAGTTGCCCAGGGAGTTTGGACAATCTCCGTTCTTGGGGACTTTTAAGACCTAACTGGGAAAATCCCTAGACAATCTGGTCTGAGCTCAGAACTAACCCTGCTTTGAGACTCCTTCCAATCTGAGTTGTTCTATGATTGCAGAACAGAGCCAGATCATTTTCTTGGAAGAAAAGCAAGACAATACTACTGTAGACTGGACTTGTAAAGCGTAACCCCACAGGAATATCCACATCAAGTCAAAAGTGACAGTTTCAAACAGACTAAGACAAAAGCAAAGTGAAGCAGGAAACAACTCTTGTTTTCAAGAAACAACAAACCCTGCATATAGTATCAAAGCAAGTATAGCCCCAAACTGTGTCCTGCTTTCGGACCGAGGTTTTATTTTGGAAAAGTCTAGACTGCAGCTGGAAAAAATAAGATTAGAAATGCTCTAAACATGAAGACAGCATTTGCAATACTGGACAGAACTGAATGCACCAGCCACCAATGTAATTTCTTCTGCAGCTGTCAAGAATTATTGCAGCGATAGTTACCTCCTGAGATTGGAACAAACCTTTGAGGATAACCACAGTATATGAGGATAACCACAATAACCACCAGATAACCACAATATATGAAATTAAAAAAAAAAAAAAAGGGGGTTGAAAAAAATCCAAAATCCTGGAACACAGTTAAAATTTAGTTATTTGTGAGGAAGATGGTTCCAACTTACTAAATGTAAAGGTAGATCAAAATCTTAGAAAGGCAAGGCTTAGAATTGTTTCAGAAGATCTACCTGAAAGGTTATAATAAAAAGTCAAGAGGATAGGGAGCAAAAAGTGCGGTTAAAGGCAAGTAAAACTGCTGAAAGGTGGCAAGTGAAAAGCCAAAACAACTGATGCCATAGAAGAATTTCTACAAAAATGTCAATGTTAAACTTTTGTACAATCTTGGAAAAAACTTCATAATGAAGAAATATTTGTTTAAGCACATGATAAAAAAAAGGTAGACTGGGAATTTGTGTGGAATAATAGCTTCTCCTCCTTCAGGATGTATAGTCATAAGAACGTGGCTTTTGTGTTCAGTAACTACAAGACTGATGAGATCCAAATCTTTCCTTCTTCATCTTCCAAGTCCGTGAAGCTGCTGTCACCACACTAATACATTGACATTTTCAATTTCTGAGCTGACTTAAAGTGCAGTCTTCTAGCAGTGGAACAAGCTTAACCTCAGAACGGAAGGGAAAGCAGAGTCCCTGACTCTATCCTTTACGAAAAACATTCATTGCTATTGAGCTGTTACTGACACTCGCCGTTAGTGTTTGTTTTGCTAAGAGAAGGTCAAAGATACTGCCTTTGTCTGACTTTGACCCTCATCTCAACCCTATGACACTAGAACCCAGGGGAAAGAACCCTCTATCTGTAGAAGGCTTCTTCCCATTTTAGGAAGAACTTGCTAACTGTCTTTGTACTTAGGTCAAGTTACTCTGATTTCTAACATGATTTCATGTTTTAGTTCCCAAAACTTTTGAAGAGCTTGCTATGCTATGCTTTCAGTGCTATGCTTTAGACTGAGTAAAATTATTTGTTCACAATGTGGTATAGTTTAGCTTTGTCCATAGACAAAGTAGTCAAATGACATTACAAACCATTCATTTGAACCACTCTAAATTTAAAACACCACTAGTTGTCATTGAGAAAATATAGGCTATTTATCCAGCTACAATTATATTCTGTGAAGTTGCCATCTAAAGGACTTTTTTATAGAGGAAAAAGCAACTCTGCAGGTTTTGTTTGACTCCTGTGACTATAGTTTAGCCTGGTGTGTATGTATGCAACAAAGGTCGTGAGAAATGTAAACACTTATATTTTACAGAATACTTTATACCCTGTTATAAAGAGCAGATTCGTGTAAACTGGGTAATTTTTCTTCACTCTGAAGAAGTTGGGTAATTTTTCTTTGCTCTTCCTCTTTCCAAGGAAGGATGAGTAATCTAAATTTTTTTTATTTTTTGTCCACTTCTGAGGTGATATTGTCTCTGCTTCAGTCATTGTCGTGTAAGGATAAGATAAGCAATCACAGGCCTTTTGGATGAGGAATCCCGCTTTGTAGATGTGTGAGGAATAGTTGTCTGCAGCTTGTCCTTTATGTACACTTCTCCTTTAATTTCGTCTGCTTCCCTATGGTTCAAGAGTTATTGTGAAGTGAAAAATGTAACAATATTTAGCAAGATATCAGATTTACGTCAGAAGAAATGAGTCTCATATTCTTCTTTTCCTGCTTATGGTTATATGTGGTCTTCTGTTAAGAAATGCTGTTATAAGCATTTCAAGCAAGTCCAGCCCTAATGACATGGAGAGAAAGACAGCAGCATCAGACATGTTTGATATTGATTACCTCTGGAATTTTTGCCTTACGTGAATTTGTTCCTCAGCATTGACACTTTTGGTGCAGATACCCCAATCACTTTGGATCCTGGATAAATCAACTTTTTTCATTTGTTTCATATTTTCTATAAAAACTGAAACATGTACGTCATGGACCAAATGTTGTTCACAAAATGTTTTCTTAAACAATATATAAAAGACTTACTTTCAACAAAGAGGTGAAAGTACACTGTGTAGAAAGCAAATGTGTAGTGCTGCATTTGAACTAAGAGTCCTTTCATATTAAAGAACTTGCACATTTGTTTCTATGCTTCCTGTTAAAATTGATAGAAGAAATGAAGCTCAGTCCTGTGATCTGCTTAGAAAACTGCAATGAACTGGTTCCATTTTAGGCAAGGCATATGGGACTCACTGGCTCTTAGAACATTTGCAGCATCTTAATGTGAACATTCATTAGGGAAGAAGGATAAATGGCACTTTCTAGTTGTCAGTGAACCACTGACTGGAAGGATTCTGGGGAAACTGTACCTTATGAGGCAGACAGGATAGGTAAAAGGTATTTCCTACAGCTGAACAGAAATGTTGACAATGGTTTTATCAAACTTGATCCTGAATTAAAATCTTAGACTTGACCAAAGGTGTATTTTTTGTTGTTGATTTATTTCAACTAATTTTGTAGCACTTATTCCTTGGGGCTAAAAGATTTGAAGAGAGACACATTTCAATTATTTATATCACCTGAATTAAAAATATTGTCACTGGAAGGGTAACTCTTTTACTGCTTCATTTTGAGATCACTCCTGTCATCAATAGTTTTCCCCTAAACACATCTGCATTCAATTTAGAAAAAATGGGCAAAGACTAAAGGAGACACCTTTAACTCATGTCAATCTTCTATGTCCTGTTAGATTATTTACACTTTTATGAATACAGGCAATACAATGGCCTCTTTGACCTCAAGCAAAGATCTCTGACAAAGATCTCTGGTAATACAACTAGACAAAATATTTTAAAAAAGAGTAATGGTGGTGTTGAGTTTGTTTTCACAGCAGGCTTGCCAAGTGATGCAAATGCAAATTGGAATTCCACATTCTGTATTAACAAGAGACAGAGTACAATATTATTCTTTGATGCCCCTCTGAATGTTTTTTTCCAACTGTATACAACAATGCTGATCTTTTGGTAAGAAAATTACATTCCTTTCTTGTTCAAAGTTCAAGTTCATAAAATATAATAAATTCTGATGTAAAAATCCTTTAATTTAGTAAAACAAAGCCATTGTTTTATCAGACATATTGATATAGTGCTAATCAGAGTGATTTCACAAAATTATTTTAAGCACTCGCATAAATTACTAAGTTCAATGAAAGTGGACGTAGAAACAGCTCATATGAAACCAATTAAGTTCCACTGATTACACTGGGGTTTCATTTGGCCTCTATGTTTGCATGGTTACTGTGTGTGTTCTTTTTATTAATTTGCTAATAACTATTTTATACCACATAATGACCATAATCTAGGAAGATTATAAAGCTATATACAGGAATAGTTTCTCTCAGCACTGAAAAGCTGCCACTCTTATTTCAGTTCTCCTCCTGTTGGCATTTTTGTCCCCTGAAGTCAGGCACTTCTGACTGTGAAAGCCTAGTGTTTTAATAGCCAGCACTGTGTCTATTAAATAACACAATGATGTAAAAAACCATGGAAGGGCTAAGCTACCTAAGCAAGGCTGAAAGTTGTGTTGGTGTATTAAATAACTGAAGTAGTTTAATCCATATATAGCACTATCTACCATTCGTACCTGGGGCTACACCTTGAATTTCCTTGATTACAACAGTCATAACCCTTTAATGAACTACTCTTATACACTGGTTATGTCTTACAGAACTTCTTTTCTCTTCTGAAAGAAAAATTAGAGCATGTATTTCCTGAATGCTAAAAAAAATAGCTGAGAATTGCTGATGCAAAAGTTAAAGAATCAGTGATGCTGTGACTGCTGAGAGACATCACTTGCTCATCTTGTACTCATGGAGAAAGCTAAAGCCATAGGCCCCATTCATGATCTCAAAATATTCTAACACAGCTCCAAGGCTAGCTGAAATTGTAACTTAATTTGTACCTATATAATCAAATGTTACTGGCTTATCATCTACTCTCACCCTCAAAGGATATTTAAGACTGGGAAGGAGCACTGAAGTTAGGATGATATGATCTGTCCCAACATATGTTAAGAACTTCAATCTGTATTTCAACGGAAGTCTTTGGAAAGGAGAGCCCCAGAAGAGAAAATTTCACCTTAAAAATATTTTACAACTTGACTTTACCAGTTACTCAAAATGTACAAAAGTGATGGATCA
The DNA here is from genome assembly GCF_031877795.1 of Strix aluco. Taxonomy (NCBI): domain Eukaryota; kingdom Metazoa; phylum Chordata; class Aves; order Strigiformes; family Strigidae; genus Strix; species Strix aluco. Next base: position 34,709,383 of record NC_133931.1, read on the forward strand.
CAGTCAGTGTCAATACACTAGAGAGAAGACAGAGGTTTTATGTAAGCAAATTTCATACTCTACATCAACTGAGAGGGACTTTCAGTAATACACAACAAATCACAAACTGAACTATATTGCCTTACCCTAGTAGTACAAAACAATTCTGGCCAACAAGAATGAAGTGAAGTTTTCAGAGGAACAGGGATAATGCATGTTCTTCAGTCTCAGTTGATGTCTTCCAAATATTTTAACCCTTCAGACAAATGATTTCACCTGCAATTTTGTTTGCAGTTTCAGTTAACTGACCATCAAAGGTGTCTACATCAACTGAGTTGCACTGAAAATTAGTGAGACTAAAACTCCTAAGTCAGATACCAGTATAAATTATAGCAGGTAGATCTGCCAGAAAGTCAGCTATTGGTCAACAGTTGCTTGCAGGTGCAAACTCAAGATACAAATAGAAAGATTAGCATCTTATTTTCATTATACTGCTAAACTCAAATACAGACCTGACAATCCACCACCATTATCTTGAACTGATTTTTCATCTCTTTGTGCCAAAGCCAGCTGTTCCCCTGTCAGCACAAAATACTTTCAGCAGAACACAGCAGAAAGAAAGCCAAAAAACAAAAAAAATCACCCAGAAGATTAAAAACGAGAGCATTTCCTGTCATCAGCAGGGGAAATATAAGAAGGCTGAATACAAGTATCCAAGTTAGAATACAGCTAAAACATCCAGGAAAATACCTCCACTCTTCTGCAGAGCTCTATGTGATCTCTAATGACTATACTTAGTCAAGTACTCAGTTTCAAATTTTATAGGAAAATCTGATCCTCCAAAATGATACCGGGTCAGTGATTTATTACTGACTTGCAAGAACAAATGCAACTAGCTAAATCACCATTTCACGTTCTACTTAATCTTACTTTGAACCTTTTTTCATGACTGTGCACTTTCTCTTGCAGTGAAAAAGCATTATACCAGGAGTAATATGGTGACCATGCAGGTTATTTCAGTTATTTTAAATTCTAGAGTTACAAGTTGCTGAGCAGCCCATTTTAGAGTCAAGGGCCTTATTTCTCAACAAATAGGCACCACACTCGTAGATTGTGCTGTGTCAGCTTAAAGACAGTACATTTAAGGGCATCTGAGGATGAGTGAAATCACTGCTGATGGGAATGATTAAGCCCTGACTGCTGTGTTTATAATCACTCTACCGTGCCATGAGTGAATTGTAGTGCCATAAATATAGTGACATAGAAAATGAGATATTATGGGTATTTTTCTTACAACCTTTTCCATTCCAAAGCATCATTTGAAATTGTGTTCATATTCAAAAAAGCATTTCTAGATTTTCAGCATGATTCTGTGAGGCCTAGTAAATAATAAAATAAAATCAAAAGCATAATAAAAAATAAAATAAAATATAAATGCTGCAGCATAGATGCAGATTAGGATGGGCTGGCAACAGTGCAAAAACTTAGGTAGTAAGAATGCAAAAATAAGTTTTTGCATTTTCTTTCTTTGTGGTTTTAGTGTTCTCCATTAAGAAAATAATCTGTACAAACAAACACAGACTACTCCAATATATGCTGTAACATCTTAGCTTCCAAGACATAAAACAAGGTCCAATTTTCACAGAATAGTCTTCAATCAATTCAAAGATTAAAAATAGAGAGTGAAAAGGTGGTATACCAATCCGTATACAGACAGTGTCTTCCCAATACAGGCCTCAATCTTTATCAGTCAGGATCTGATCCTACATCCACCTCCACCCTGTGGAGCAAATTATCAGCCAGGGTAATTTAGCAGTTCCAAAAGATTTTCCACAAAAAATGCTACTGCTGTCCCCCAGCCATACTCACAAGACATTATCTTGAAATTGGTTACTATCTCAGTGTAACCAGTGGTAGCAGAATTTTGCTCTAAGAACTGAGAAGACCCTCTGGGATGTTGTCTGGGATACACTGAAGTCAAAGGATATCTGTTGTTAAATATGACCATAGTTTAATTCCAGATATTTATGGTAAGTCTAGATATGGTAGAGGGCAAAAAAGATGGAGGGTATTCATTCCCCTGTTTATTCTCAAATTAGCTTAATTTTTCCCTCTCAAAATTTTTAAAGAAACGTATCAGCTCTGACAAAACAGAAGCCACAATCACTGCAAGTCTTAGATCCCTGCAACAAAAGATAAGTTAGTGAAATCTCTCAAAAAGTCACTCTGTATTTGCAAGACTGTTTAGTGAGTGCTGGTACACAGAATGGTGTACTTGTTCATGAAGTAAATGCATGCAACTGTCCAGAAATCCTTGCCAGCTTTATGTATCGCCAAGAGAGATGCACTTCAACAGATCATCATTTATATTAACAGCTGGACAAATGAAAGCAGTATGACGCATGAACTGGCTTAAGGAGAAGCCCCAACCTTTTACTAAGATTAACTGGAAATACCCCTTGTCATTTCATCCTAAAATGTCTCTAAATAAGTAATTTAAAATAATAAAAGGGTATTAACAAAATGAAAAAGATATAAATATCATTTATGTTACACCAAATTTTGTGCTGAAAATTATTTCTTTTGTTCTTTCATGTTTTCATCTCTCTTTGAACCAGATGAAACCTGATCCTTTCACCAAGCTCATTGGCTTACCTTATTGAAGTTCAGTGCTGTTGCTCTCACACGGAGGTTAGCATCAGTAACAAACAGGTCTTTTTGCTCTTGCTAATTGCAACTTTGCCGCTTCAAAAGCTGAAAAATACTTGACAACGTAGTTCAAACACCCCCTGTAATGAGTTTAGCACATGTATTTACTAAAATCTGAAAAAACAATTTTCCCAAACTAATACCAGCCCTCAGGCCATATTCAGATGTAAATTACATCAGGATTAAGTAGAGTAAATAATTTGAAAATGATGCTACTACACTAACATTGCCAAGTGACAACTGGAAGGAGGTTTGATATGTTCAAACTCCATCCACAAGGAGAAACTGAGTGCAAAAGTAGTCTGAAGTGAAGGTTTCCAAAGCTGAATATCCCTGTGACACAAATGACATTTAATTTTCTGCTGAACAATACTTTAAATGACTGCTAAAGTTCCTTATTTAAATTTACCTACTAAAACCCCAGGAATTATTATGGAAGAAACATTTCCCATCAACACCTGGGTATTTTTAACTAGTCCATGTTTTTGGTTGTTCATATACTATAGTGAGCTCATCACAAAATTGCCACATCCTGCCAAAGTAATGTTAGCTCCATACAAAGAAACTACTGGATGTCACTGCCATTGTCAGAGTTCAGTCTCAGGTGGATCTTGTCACTATTCTACAACTTAAGAGTGTTGTAGCAGGTAGCAGACAATAATAACCAGAGCTGTGAAAAGCCACCATTGCACGATCGTTAACCTGTGGGAAATGCATTGTCAAACTGAGACTGTATTTATCAAACAGTTCATAAATCTTCTGAGTGAACCTGAGGCCTATTTCTAAGGACTCTTTCTGCAGTTTGTATTTTTGGTTTAAGTATGCTTTCCTCAAACTTTGCCCGTTACAGTGATTTTCAGTTAAGATGTTCTGATATTGCTTTCTGAAATTGTAAGGAAAATGCAGACTTTGAGAAGCTTTTTGAACAACTAAGAGGAGGTTCACAAGTCCCTAGGACTTATGCTGCTATAGTTCATTTCTTAATACTTCTCTTCAGAGGAAAATCTATTTACACAGGACCTAAAAATTTAGGTCCTTCAAACTTAAGAAAAAAGCACACAGAAACAGAAAATTGATCATATTTGTAATGAATTACGTCTGTGTAGCAGAAATGCTGAGTTTATATGTCCTAGCAGGAAATACTATAGTAAAAATTATACCATCCCCGATTTTTAAGGTATAACTTTGCTGTAGAGGACATTATGAGACTCCATGCTTATTAAATATCAATGACTTCCGAAGCAAGCCTACTACTTTCCTAAGGAAAAATACTGTCTCTAACTGGCATTCTAGATACTCCCTAGATCTAGATGGACTCTTCAATTGATGCTGACTTTCTTCCAGCATCATCACTAGTAATGAAGCTTTTAATGTGAAATTAAGTATCAGGGGCATTTTTATATCACTTCAGTTTTGTTGTAGGAAAGAAAGGGGTAAATCTTAGATTTTCTTTAAATACTGCCCAAACTGCTGCTTGTCATAATGACACAAAGTAGGATCCTCATAATCTCAAATTTGGGAAGGAAAAGATTGAACCAAATGTGCAGCTCTATCTTTCATATTTTGCTGGCTGTGGAGAAAATAAAATGTTGCAAAATGTTATTTTTGTCAATAAACCAAATAGAAATTATTCAAAATGCAAACACAGGAATCAGACCTATGACTAAGGCACCATTTTTAAACTCAAGGAAAGATAGTATTTTTATTCAAACTTTATGAATTTATTGCTATTTGTCATCTGCACCGGATGCAACGTTTTCATGGGGACTGGTCTGAAAACATGGGAGTGAAACCACCCTGAGAACTAACCTTATCATTCATTGCTGTCTTCTACACACCTCACTAAATTCTGCCAGGAGAAAAGACACATCTCTTTGACCTTAAAAACATAGGGCTCTAAGTATTTTTTTACCATAAAGGAAGGATGAATGAGAAAGAATATCATACAACATATCAACATGGGGTGGTTATATCTGTGTTTACTTTATGTATCTATATATATATGTCTATATCCGTACTAGGAGCTTAGAAGGAGAATCACATAATGTAACACAGTCTGGTGAGGCTCTTTGCCCTGGCTTCCCTTGCTAGTCAATGGAGAGATAGCAGTTTTTCAGAAGAGGAATCTAGTTTATCAGCAGTGATTTAAGAGGGAACCTTTGTAAAATTCCCCATCTCCTCGGTCTTCTGAGTCTCCCAGTATATTCAGTAGAGAAATGTAGATTCAAGCTGCACCTAATGGGTCTTTCACCAGCAGTCACGTTATCTCCTTCTGTTGATCCCAGGTGAGGGTGAGACTCAGAAGCCCGCCAGCCCTTCCTAACCCTATCCTTTCCTTCTCTGTTTCCACAAGACCACTGGGCAAGTGGAGCTCGGACCCTAGTGTGAACTGTGACATATACTCACACTCCTTCTGGTCACAACGCCAAATGAAGACAATGTGAGAATAGATTTGAATCCTTCTAAGACCTCTTTGCATTGGCAAATTTATTCCTAGTCTTCTACTTTCTCTTCTACATTTTTGTTATTATAGATTATTCAAAAAAAACCTCTTTCAAGAACAGTTCTTACTGCACTCTCACTGGACAGCTTATTTTAGCCAGTACTAAAAGATGAGGTACTTGCATATGCAAATAAAATTTAGCTTCTAACACTGTTTCTTTTGTATTTCATAACTGTACCTAAAGGACCTTACACTTTCTGCTTGAGAACATAGGCATAAATATTTTGGTATATCACATTACATTAAAGCATTGCTGTTATTTAGTATCTCTTTGACACCTAACATGTTATATAACATAAAATTAATTTACCTGAGATGACATACACTGCTTGGATTATCAGGTTAGGCCAGAGAAAGAATTGTGAATGATTGTAAGATTTTGGTAGCACTTTTTGTCCTCTGGATAATATTGTGGAAAGATTATGTCCATATAAAAGACACGTAGTTCTTTATTAACATTTTTGCTCTCACTGTTCATAGATGGGATCATTATTTAAATCGCAAGTCCTAGAAGTATGAAAAACCTCCTATACCATACCCTAGGTTATGAGAAAGCCTATGACACAGAGGTCAAATGGCAAATTCTACCTTCTCTCTCATTCCTGAGAGAACTTTGGAGAACTGTGTCCAGAGAGCACTGGGTGTTTTGGCCATCTGGTGGCAATCTTTTGGAATTATAGGCTAAGGAGAGGAAAGCAGGAAGCTAAATGAGCCTAAATGTTTTGCCATTTAAATCAACAACGTTCCTGAAAAATCCCTGCTTTAAAAAGAAAAACAAAAAAAATCAGTTGTGTTGCAAACTGCAGACTAGTGCAGGCTGGAAAGATAATTTCATCCAAGGTTGTCATCTCCTGCCAAAGAAGAAAGGCAACTGAAAATATTTGGAATATATTTCTGGGTCTTCAAAGGTAGAGTTTGGGTTTCAATTTGTATTTACATGAACTAGACTTGTGGATAAAGAAGATAAAGGAATCAGATATCTAGTCCAGGATTGTCTCAAGAGCTGACTGATTTCCAGACTAGCTAAGGGATCATGCAACACTTTTTCTCCACTGATAATTTTCCCCTATCTCTCTTCTAAAAAATTCATTCATTTTTTAAAAAAAGTAGGAAAAAAGGAAGCTGTAATATTTTGAGTTTTATTTGGAAGTTTGGTAATAAGATCAAATCTAGGTATCCCAGGATTATGTATGTTTGGTTTGGCTCCATACTGGCAGGGGCACAGGCATTTTCGTCATGCACTACACTAGCCACTCCAGAAACATTATTAAAATATTTCCTTAGAGTCCAGGGTAGCCATCACTGTATGATGTGACCCACTGAGGGATTTGGCAGCAGCTAGAGAATTAACCTAGAACCTGCCACCAGACCTGATCTCTAAGTCAACCCGTACAAAAGGTCCTTGCAGAGCTCTAATGTCTGACTTCGTAAAATAAAACTAAGAAATTTTGTCCTTCACTTTGATGCAGACCATTTCTTTCTTTTCTTATTCTAGGACCTTACACTACAACCTATCACATCAAACTTTGAGCTCGTATATGGACAGAGCACGTATACCACATGGCCAGGTCTTCCAAAATGAAATAAAAGCTGTAAATACTTGTATGGTTACACCTTCATTTATTTATTAGTACTCTAATGACCAACTGTAGGATGGAATTTTATAGATTGCCCCTTACTGAAACTCTTTCTTTGGGGGAATTTAACTCCTCTCTGCAACTCCTCTGCACTGTGGGCCAGTCTGAATAAGTCTGCCAAATCATGTATCACATTTAGTCCATAGCATATCCCAAATCTGAGCATCACACTTTCTGCCTGGAATAAAGATTTCTGCATGCTGACTGGCAGCCCCACAGTATTACAGACTGGAGCATATTTTCTTCCTCCAATTTAACAGCAGACCCACAGGAACAGCTGTCCTACCTTCCCTCTAAAATTCCATGCACATCCTGCACTCACCTGCACTCCTGTCCTCTGCGAGACAACCTTTTCTCACACTCACAATGTCCCCCATCACTGATTCACCACTCCACAGGATGTCTCCCATGCTGATTTTCCATCTGGTAGATTCTCATTCTTCTCTTTGAGCACTCAAAGACTGCTTTTGCAGATAAGGTGTCTCTTATCTCTCTTTGGAGTGCAGCTGTAGCAGTTAGCACAGTATGGGAAAGATTTAGAAGCTGACATAAAATTTGGTCTGCATTGTGCTCTGTGCTCCGAGCTCCCAGGAGACCGGTTGGATCAGGTTCTTTGAACGGTAGCTCAGGAGTCAAACTCAAAATGAATTTAATATTTAGCTCTCTTAGACACCTTTGAAACTTCTAGTCTTAAAGCCAGGCTAGTTACTAAAAATATATATGGCTTTTAAAAGTTTGAGTAGCTGTTTCTACAAGCTGTAGTCAACAAGCCTGTTACAACTCATTGAACGGCATCTTAAAGCTAACGCTGTAAAGTGTCTTTCACCCTTCATGCTTTTCTCTACAAATCTTCTGTGCTCCTTCAAAATGAGAACACACATTGGATATTTTCTCTGTAACATTTGGCTGTCTGTCAAAGTGAGAGCAACATTAGGTGTAAATCATAAGAGCGCTTGTTCCAATTTAAATATTATTTTTGTACTGGGTCTTAGACTATTCCCTCATATATCAGCTGTTCCCATACAGACCAGCACAAGAACATCTGTTTAAAAACAATCTGTTTATTTTATTACATCTCCCAAAGTTGTGCTTGTGAAAGCATACAACAACACTCAGAAAGGGATAAGCCTTCTTATTTCTTTGAGTTCACATATATGACAGTTTGATGAAACAAAGCCTGCCTAATCAGCTCACACTGCCATTTTGTTCATGTGTTTCAAAGCAAAGCAAATGAAAGAGAATCTAAGGATGAGAACATGCTATTTCTCAATATTACCAGGCCAAGGAAAAACGTGCAGCTAACTAAACACTGTTTAATGAACTACTTTTATACTTCACAATTATATGATGAAGCAAGTTGGTTGTATTTTTTTTTTAAGAAGAAATATTTAGATTCTATTTGAATAGCTAAATAAAATTCTGCTTAGGATGTATGTTAAAAATATTGGCTTCAGTGTTCTATTTATTGCTGATACATTCACAGTTAAATAACTGATAAACTGTAGGAGCTCTCAGTGCTGAAATGTTACCAATACAATTCTGTAACTAATTATTCCTGCTTTGTAAAAAAATATTTAACATATGCATGTGACAATTTCAAAATGCTTTATTTATTAAGTTGTACAGTAGTCCTAAGAATTAATCATGTAAATCTCTTTTCACCTTTCAGGAAGGAGAACTAAACTATAGGTAAGTTAGTACCTACGTATCAGACATGTAGTGCCCTCCACGTGTGAGACTGTTCATGTCTCAGTTACACAGAAAACAACCTGACCTGTTGTTGTTCAGCACTGAGACCTTAACAGTAACAGCTCATGTTGTTTTCTGTGGCCAGGATTTAGATCTCTGATTTCTTGGTCAAAAGAAACATTGCATCAAATCGAGTATCACCCGTTGCATGAGTCTATAAAGTGTTTCCAAAAAGCTCAGGCTGAGTCAATAGATCAGGGAATGTTAGACAGTTTTGCTGTTTCTCGTGTCTACAGTGATAAAAATAGATTACAGAAATATGCCGTCTGTATCAGAGCCTAATTTTATTTTCAGGAAATGCTTTGGAAAAAAATAAATTCCCTTACAATATGAGAGCAAACATCTCGTTTTCTGTATGTATATATCTGCTATTCCAATACATTCTTACTTCCTCACAGTGTGATTGGTATTAATGTGTCCAGAGCAGTTATCATAGCTGAGCTCTCAGCCCAGAGTTTCTCAAGCTGTGGTACACTTGCCACAAAGGAAGCACACATTTCAAAGTCCTAGGCATGTGCTGCAGCAGCAGCAAGTGTCTTTACTTCTGTGCAAGGTCTCAAATGTGCTGCATTGCTTACACTTGGCTGCAGTATGTTCTAGTGACTCTTCCTGCTCTCCAGGGCCTGCAGGAAGATGGCCATTGCCAGACTTAAGACTTTTGGCTTACGACTAGCAAGAGGACCAGCCAGAGGGGGTGAGTAAGGGAACAAGAGGCAGGGGGGTAGTGGATTGGCCATCACATAGACTCAGGGTCTTATGGTTTGGAGAGGAGAAAGAAATAGGAGTTGTGAGTGGGAATAAGGTCATGGAGCTTAATTCTTCTCACTTTCAGGTCACTTGAATGCCTTTTTTAATGGTCTTGTCTTAATATGTTCTCTGCAACAGAAAAAAATAACAACAGTTGAATGCTTAAGGACTCAGAAATACTAGATCACTTTGTTAATATACTAAAAAACTTGAATGCCATATCAGTCCAAAATAAACTATTTTTATTGAAAATGTATTTTCGGAACACATCTTTTGGTTAAAGTTTATAAAAATACACATCACCCCCCTTTGTGGAAGAAATATTTTTCAAGAAGGAATCCTCCCTAAACAAACAAGGATTATTTGAGACAGTTCCCGCAACTCAGGGTATATGTTACATGCCAGTTTTTGGGATGGGGAGTTAAATGGTTCTTTTGGAAGACATCTGCATAGTCAGCCCAGAGGCACAAAACATGACTTGAGAGTTTTTACTGGTACTGCACAGACTGCTGGTGAGGCCACTAGGTGCTGCAGTTTTTAATCCTTGTTTAGTTAAAGCTGGACAGTGCTTATAAATGTCATATATCTATATATGCAGAGTTTACCTACCTCATTACTTTTCCTCTTATTTTTTGGTAAAACATTACAGTGAAATAGCATAGGGACTAAGTACTTTCTGGCCTATCCGTGTAGGTTTTGTGATCAATCATGATTACTCAAGAGGTTTGAATGTTTTGACTGCATCAAAAGAAGTGTCTTCTGAGACCCCACCTGGAGTAGTGCATCCAGCTCTGGGGCTCCCAGCATAAGAAAAACATGGACCTGCTCGTGTGGGTCCAGAGGAGGGCCACAAAGATGATCAGGGGCTGGAGCACCTCTCTTATGATGACAGGCTGAGACAGTTGGGGTTGGTCAGCCTGCAGAAAAGGTGACTCTGGGGAGACCTTATAGCAGCCTTTCAAGTACCTAAATGAGGCCTACAAGAAAGCTGGAGAGGGACTTTTTACAAGGGCACGTAGTGATAGGACAAGGGGTAATGGCTTTAAACTGAAAGAGGGTAGATTTAGATTAGATATAAGGAGGAAATTCTTTACTGTGAGGGTAGTGAGACACCCAGAGAAGTTGTAGATGCCCCCTCCCTGGAAGTGTTCAAGGCCAGGTTGGATGGGGCTTTGAGCAACCTGATCTAGTTGAAGGTGTCCCTGCCTATGGCAGAGGGGTTGGAACAAGATGATCTTTAACGTGCCTTCCAGCCCAAACCATTCCATGATTCTATGATTCTGTGATTCTATGACTGTTCAGTCATTGTCTTGGAAGAACAAAGTCATTAGGAAAAAGCTGATCAGCCCTGGAAAGCCAGATGAGTATGGGCTATATATGATCTATAAATTTTATATTACATCTGCCTGCTTGAACACCTTGGAGGAAGTTCAAAGCCCAGATCTGTGCTACTAATGCCAGGACCTACAACAAGGACATTGGCATGAAAAGAGTTAGAAATACTGCTAGAAGACATAAGCTACTACACTTAGGCCAAAGAACCAGAGTTTTGGTCAGAGACAGTAAAGAGAATTTGGGAGTTTTAGGTGGGTGAACTTGGAACAGGTCTATAACAAAACATAATTATTCCCTGTGTTTGAGAAAGGAAGTGAAGGATTTGGAGAAATGAACTGCAGGGTAAGAAATATAGGTCAGAAAACCTGTAAGCATGGATGCAGTAGACAGGAAAGATGGTTAGCTGAGGGGAACAAAGGAAAGAGAAATGAAAGGTCAAGTAAGGAAAATGAAATTTCCAAGCATATATGGATAGAGCCTTTTTTGAATGAAGTATTGGCAACCGAAAGACCTTTACAATGGGAGGAGTTGTACTGAGAAATTAGTGAAACCTATACATTAAGTTTTATTAAGGAGATAAAATCAGTTTTAAAAGATATGGCAAAGGAGAAAGGAATTTCACTGGCTTTAGGATAGGCAGTCCAAAGAAAGAAAATATTAACACTAACAGTAGTTGAAATTATCCAATTTGTAAAGAAATGACTGTGTGTTGTCTATGTAGGAAACTTGATCTGATCAGTATTATGGAGGAACAAAAAGAACTAAACATTTTACATGTACATTCAAGCAATTTGGGAAACAAAATGAAGGGAGCAGAATTAGGGAATGGGATTGGAAAGGGGCTAACAGAAACACAGCAGTCATATATGAAGGATAGTTAAGTCATCCAGAAAAGATAAAGATAAGAACGAAGACAAAAGAGGTGAAGCATCACTGGGATTTACTGATTGAAAAAAAAAAAAAAAAAAAAGGGAAAAGAAGTTTTACTGGTCTCAAGCTCATAGAAAATTAGAAGCCAACACCGAATGTGTCACAGAGCAATGGCTTATAAGCTGTAACAGTGTGGGAGACTTTGCTTTCACAGATACACATAGGGAAACAAATGCTATTACTCATGATGAGACTTTAAAAATGTGATAGCTTGCACGTAATCACTGAGACAACTAAGAATCATGTTACAGACCTAGTCTGAAGACATTGTAGAATCATGTAGTAAGAAAATAACCTTGCAAGGAGTGTTCATTGACAGCTTCAGTTTAAAATAAATGAAAAAAACCACAAACCACCACCTCTATTCCAGCAGCACAAATCTGATTAAAAAAAGGGAAATTCTAGTTAATTAAGTCATCTGGACTGAACTCAGGACTTGTATATAGAGGAAGGATTTAGGCAAATTTTCATAAACTATCTAGAACATGCTTCCATTTGAAAAAAAAAAAAAAAAAAAACAAGGAAAAGCTTCAGACCTAGCTGTATGAATAAACAAAAAGGATATTAAGAGTAAGTAGAGAGCTGCAAGGAATGGAAAAAAGGACTGATCAGCCAAGAAATCATCTCTTAGAGGTCAAGAAGTCTAGGGATAAAATGAGACTAGCCAAAAGTCAAGCTGAGTTAGACCTTTAAAGGATATTAAAATAAATAGGAAAGAAAGGCACTTTGGGAATATAAATAAAAACAGAATAAATAAAAAAAAAAGAAGAAGCGCCAAGGTTGATATTAAAGTTAATCTAGATATGGCCCCCATACTAAATGAATAGTTTGCCTTAGCTTTCAATAAGAGTAATCATTTCAATATGAAATGAAAGAGGTAAACTGAATAACAGAAATTAAGATACAAAAGCTATCAGAATGATGCTTAACTTAGAACTCAGACATTTTAATGTAGTCAAGATAGTTGGATACTCATTCATTTCAAAATTTTGGGATAATTATTAAGTAGGGTAGGAATTTCAAAAGAATGGGATTGTAGATGAAAGCGTAGGATTGGAGGATAGAAAATGTTGCACCTATATGAAAGGTAGGAAAAAGGATGTTATCTAGGCGACTACACATAAGTTGAACCTTAATATTTTTTAAGGAATTAGACAATTAATTTAGAGGAAAGCAAAGTTACAATAAAATAAAGGACTCAAGTCAAAAAGTAAAATTAAGCGTATGGAAGTTACGTTTTGATAAACCATCCTGTCATCTTTCTTTGCTAATGAAAATTGTGGTTTTAATGAAACAATTATTGTAGCTCAAAGATAACTATGCTTGCATAAAGTATATGATATAATGTCCTATTGGAAATAATGAGCTGAAATGAAGTTGCTGAACAGCTAGAGAAAGTAAGGATTTTGGCTAAAGGGAAGACCAAGGATAGAAAATATTTATTGAAAATGTACAGTGAAAATAGCTAAAAGTACTGAAAATACTTATATTAGACAATGCAGAATGTGTACAAACTTTCCCAAAGAGTGCTGTTGGGACAAGACTGATTCATTCATACTCTTGACAGAAAAAAAGAAGTGTTAGCTAATACAGTGTTGATGCTGATGAAAAGTTGAATGACTTTGAGGATAGGAGAAAACGAAAAGAAAAAAATTTCAATAGTCCAAATCAGGTGCATTTGAGATGAATAATGGAACATCCAGTAATAAGTTACTGAAAACAATACCAAAGAGGAACTACTTTAAGACGGCACCATGAAAAATATGTAGGAAGTAAAGTAGTCAACACACAGGAGGGAAATAAAGTTCTGTACAGTCTTCTTTTATGGAATGCTGCAAAAAAAGTCTAGTTATCTACATCCACAAAAGATAAAATCAGAAGAAATGCAAAAAGCTGATGAGTCAGAAAGCCTATGTTGAAAAGGCTAATCAAATCATTTAACCTGCTTACATTTAGCAAAATCAGTGGCAGAAACTTCACAAAGAAAAGATCAGAGTTATGGAAGCATGTAATAATTTGGAGTGTATTCCAGGTTCTCATGCAAGTTTATCAGTGAAAATATGTTATTTTTTTCTTTGACGAGTCCCACTCTGGTGTTTCAACATATTGAAGAAGTGTTTCTTTCTTAAGTATCATCATTTCTTGTTTTAGAGTAGGATTTTCTAAATGAACAAGTAACTTTGAGCCATCAGACTTTGCTTTTAAATCATGAAGATGTTTCTGGAAATCTGATCATTGCTTTTATACTGTCTAATTTCACTATTATGATTGACAGTTCACTCCTGGTTTTGAGGATGGCTGTTTCAGAAAGTCAAAATCTTAGGCAGAAATAGAATTCCTGTGGAGTGCTTTTACTATTAAGTTCCAGCATCAAATTTTGAACAAAGTGTTGTATTTAGTAGCAATGGAAACCCAGTGCAGAGAAAACAGACTCTTTCCAAAACTAGATATGACTAATATGGACTAACTGGAAATCATATCACAGAGGGGATGTTGTTTTAGTCCAGATGAGAAGCTATTTTTTAAAAAGAAATTTCTATACAAAATAAAAGTAACTATGAAGCCCATTCATTAATTCTGTAAGATTTTTTTCTTAATAAATACATTTTCATTAAGGCTTTAATTGGTCTTTTTCATGTTTATAGTAATACAAATTCTAATGAAATGCAGACTCCCTACTAGATCCATTCAACATTGCAGGATACTTTTGTGACTCTCCCTCTTTACTCACAAAAGCATCTGGATTAGCTGTTTGTTGCAAACACAATCTGCAGGCTCCAAAATTCCATAGCCCTTTCTTTTTTTAAAAAAAATATTAAATAAGCTAGTATTAAAAACTGTTTTTAGGGCACTGTACACAAAATCTGCAAACTTCTGACCCCAAAGTGTTGAGCTGTTGAGTGAGAATGACTTACACTAAACTAAATGTACCTCCCCTTCTAGCTAAATAAAGAAGTGGGGAAAAGCTTTTCAGTAGAGTCTGTAGGTTTTCTGAAGTCTGCTAACAAGAATTTTATAGCAGTTTACATTTATATCTTAGCAATTCTACCATGTGTGGAAAAAAAACTTAAAAATAAGTTAAAATGAAGTAATAGTCCCTGTAAATGATTGATAATCATCTAGTAGCAAAAGAAACTTTATATAAATAACCATGCTGTTAAAGATGTCTACAACCTGTCCTCTGAGTAGCAAGAGGTACAGAAACCATATAATCATAAACCAGAAATAGTGCAGATGAGAGGATGAGAATTCCCATAGCTGCTCCTTTCCAATCTGTCTTTTGTGACATAAGCTCTACAGACTTTTGTTGATTTTTCTGATAATTATTCCAGTGAGAAGGCAGAAAAAATATGGAAAGCCATCAGGCCAGATCTAAATATTCCTATAATCCTTTTAGTTGCCCCTCAAGGGATCAAACTATAAATCTATATTTCAGTGGGTCTTAAACCTAGGAGCCAATTTCTGCTACTTCTTAATGACTACTTTGTACACAGTTCTGAAAAAGTATGGTGATGCAAGATGAGAATTCTCTTATATTGCTATGCCTCAAACTCATGCTAACAACCGTAGAAACTAAGAGTGTTGTACAGCTGAATGGGTGTTGTCCAGGGAAACTCAATGTAACTGCAGTAGAAATGAACTCTCTGAAGCCTCATCTTCATTTCCTTTAGTCTCCCATTCCTGCATCAGAGCTTCACTGTTTAAATATTTTGCAAACAGCAAGGATAAATGCATTTCTGTAAGGATGTTACCAGTAATTACTATAAAACACTATTAATTATAAATGCTATGCTACTTGAATTACTTGTGAGCAGAATTGTAATAACTGTGTAGATTACAAATAAAAATGCTGCCTGCTGCTGCATGAGGTTTTCTGTCATTATCCTCTGCATTGAGAATAGCAGTACCAGTGTGCAGACCAAGTTAGTGGTCCTGATTTGAGTTTAGTTTTTTTCTAATTCCCCCAACCTTTCTGACTGATCTCAAATTAAAAGAACCCTATTACTGTTTGGCTAGCTGGTTTTCTTAGGAACTACCTCATCTCTTATATGATACTTGTTCTCAAATTCTTCCATACTTATTTTATGGATCTTTGGTTTTGGGGGTTTTTCCATCTTACTTCTTACCCTACACAGAATTTGCTGGCAGCTTTTGTGGTAGCTAACTAGAGACAGACAGTCAGACAAAATAACAAATGACTTGGACTTTTACCCCAAGGCTGTAGTATAGGGAATTTGAGTTGCATCTTTTCTAGGATAGAAGGAGATGACAAAGCTTTCTGTTTATATTTTTAAATGTCTTCTACACTGAGATTGTAGAAAAAAATAAAATGAGTTGTAATAACTGTTACGTTGCACAGTTCTTAGCCACCTTTTACCTGACAATCTCAAATGATAGCTATATCAGCATAAACTACTTAAACTCTTTTTCTAAGAGATATTAAATCGGCAATAAACCCCTTTTTTAAAAAAATGACAATGAACAAGCAAAGAAAATGGAAAATTGTGCGTCTTTTGATGTACTCAAATACTGTTTTAGAAGATATGTTTTAATGCAGCACGGTTTACAGGAGAACACAGGTTAACTATAGAGAATTTGTGTTTTGTAATGTACAGAAGATGACATTATATAAGGAAAGGGTCCATTCTGGAGTAACAGTTTATGATTTCATGAGAGGCAAGTTAAGATGCAGGGTTCTCAGTGTCTTTCTCTTCCATCCTCTTTTTTCTCCTCCCCAAATGCACACTTAGAATAATTCCCTTCCAGTCTCTCCAGGATGAACAAATGAGTTCAACCTTCCACAGTTAAAAATTTTAACATATAAGGTTGGTAATAACCGTTTCACATTTTTGCTGCCATTCCACTTTGAACTTCCATCCACTGACTTTGCAATTAACAAGGTTTTCCACCACACCATGATAAATTGTGCGTATTGATCATCAACTCTCAATGATCCATCATCAATTAAACTTTTAGTGATCAGTCATCCACTGTTATATGTAGTCAAGTGTTTTCAGAAAGCAGTAAGACTGTAGCCCATCTCTGAAAAATGATTCAATAGGATCTTTTAATATCTAACATTTTCATGTTAATCTTGCTGGAAATCCTATGTAGACGTTCAGTAGAAAAGTAAACAGTATTAGTGTGCTGATTGTATTAACATTTTTTAATACAACTCATACAAAATTATAAATTTGAGGGAGGGGAGTGCATATTTGTTTTTGGTTTTGTGGAGTTTTTTTAAATGTATGATGGAGTCGATTATATGGCACTTGATTTAATTAAGATAGAAATCACAATAAAGTGACTGGAAGAATGCACCATAAGATATGATGATGCTCAAATAACCATGACATGGTTCTATTCCTGACTGTTTCAGGGAATCAGAGAATAGCTATATCCCAAAAGTTTTCACGCTTTCATTTTTTATAACCAGAA
This sequence comes from Strix aluco, assembly GCF_031877795.1. Taxonomy (NCBI): domain Eukaryota; kingdom Metazoa; phylum Chordata; class Aves; order Strigiformes; family Strigidae; genus Strix; species Strix aluco. The sequence goes on from NC_133931.1 coordinate 34,726,411, forward strand.
AGCTAAAATTTTTTTTTTTTATTTGATTTGAGGCTTTTTTTCTTGTTCTTGTTTTGGTTTGGGTTGGGATTTTTTTTTGTTGTTGTTGGATGTAGGGTTCATGGATGCGTTTTGTCACTTGGTTTTCAAATACATGTTCTCTTCAGTCCTACATCTCGGTTATAGTGGAGACTGAAGCAGAATTCATCTGCTTCCTATTGAGTTACTTTCTCACCTTGGCTTCCAAATCTGTAAATGGCATTGGGGTATTGTAGTAAACATAAGTCAATAAACTCTCTGTGATTAAAGGATCCTTAAGGTAAAAAGTCTCTCATATGCTGTCTCTCCAAGTTCTGTAGTTATTTTAGTGGTAAGCCCAAACTATACCTAATCACAGGAGTGGGTATAATCACTGTACTCAAAATAATGTATTTACAAAATGGATTGTTAATTGGATTTGCATCAGATATTAGCATACCTTTTCAATTTTCTTACGTGGAACATTGCCTTGAAAAAAACCTGAATTATGGATCTCACCTATAGGGACTGAGGCCTTTATTCCAGGTATTCATATACCTTCATGTTATATTTTCTGATTATATAATTAAGCCTGAAGTCTCACAACAAGAAACTTGGGCAAAAATGTGATCAAAACAGTAAGAACTTCTATTTTACCTTTCTGCAAATGTCATTGCATTGCTTCAGCCTCAGGACTGTATTAATCATGCAGAGAAATGAAAAAAAAAATAGCAAAATGTGTTGGCTTATACAGATTGAAAGCACTAATGAAACCAGTACATCTTTTACTTCTGGTTTGTGGTCATGCATTAATCACATTAAGTTTATGAAAATCATAAAACCACAGCCCAGGGACAAGGAAGGTGTACTCGTTTTGGCTGGGATAGAATTAATTTTTTTCATAGTAGTTTGTATGGTGGTATGTTTTGAATTTGTGATGAAAATAGTGTTGATAAGACATGGATGTTTTACTTATTGCTGAGCAGTGCTTACACAGTTTCAAGGCCTTTTCTGCTTCTCACATTGCTCTACCAGCAAGCAGGCTGGGGGTGTGCAAGAAGTTGGGAGGGAGGAGGAAGTTGGGAAGCAGGCTGACTCCAACTGACCAAAGGGACATCCCACACCACAGCCAGAAAAGCTGGGGTAAAGAAGGAGGAAGTGGATGACATTCAGAGTTAGAGCATCTGTCTTCCCAAGTAACTGTGGCATGTGATGGAGCCCTGCTTTCCTGGAAATGTCTGAACATCTGGGAAGCAGTGAATGAATTCCTGATTTTGCTTTGCTTGTGCATGCAGCTTTTGCTTTGCCTATTAAACTTTCTTTATCTCAACCCACAATTTTTCTGACTTTCCCTTCTGGTTCACTCCTCCATCCCACTGGAGGGGAGTGAGTGAGCTGCTGCATGGGGCTGAGCTGCCCCCCAGGATTAAACCACAACAGAAGGGTAGATCGTGGAAGGTGTTTATAGTTCTGAAAAAGGTTTGTACTTTGTAGCACCTGAGCCCTACAAAGTCCTGAGTCCTAGCATCTTTATTTTCATTACATATTAATATTTATATATGACTAATTTAGCTTCCCATGTCTAACTTCAGGATATATTTTAGTCTGAAATGCCCTACAATCTACCTTATACTTGTAATTTAAGTAGAAGGGCTTTATCCTACATGATTATTTGGTCCCCTTTTCAAGATTACATGAATGCGCTGGCCATCAGCCTTGGTAACAATACCTGGGTAATCGTTAACATCCTACAGCTGATTACATCTACATTAATACATCAAAAAAGACCTGGGCACAGGCTTGAGCACTGACCAGAATTCATCTACACACTTCAGTTGTTCATATGCTCCCAGGCTTCGTTTGGTTTATGACAAGTACCTCTTATACAGACAAAGCACAGACATGATTTAGAGGGCAGAACAAACCTGTCAACAGGCAGTGCATATGAGACCACCCTGTTTTGGGGGAAAAGAGTCTGGCCCAATGGATGGAAGTTGTGCCATGCCACTTGTCCTTTGGGCCAGAGAATGGACCTTAGCTCATGTTATTGTCCACTATAGAGTAGCCTATTGGGCATTTACTCCACCTGGGCTACACAACACATAAAAAATTGCTTTTAGAGGCACCTGTGAGACATTCCATTTTAAAAGTCTAAAATACCTTTTTTTCCAGATCCTTTTTAGTAACCCCAGAAGATTACAGAAATACAATTTAATATTACAAAAGCACTTCTCAGAAGGAAAAATAAAAGGATTCAGAATAACTCAGGATTCAGGACTTTATCCTCTAATTCAGCCTGTGGTATTAAAACTTGTTTTTTACATCTAGAAGAGAAGCGATAACATCAAGAATTTATTATAGTAACTAGGAAGCAACAAGGAAGTTATAAGAATCATCAAGATGTCTTACTGGATCTAAATGGTGGAGCTATTAGTGATTAAAAAACCAGATGTGTCTAGATGAAAGGAATTGACTGTTATTACACGTGAATGAGATGACGGAGTGGAGCAGATAACCGTTAGTAGACTGTGGGTTTTTTTCCAGCCTAGAAACTTCTGGTAAATAAAAGGGCTATCTGTTATAGCTCTACATAAAGCTGGGCAATTTATTATTTTTCAGTTTTCACAGTGTTGAAGTTGCTACTTAATTGTTTGTAATTTTAGCTGTAATTAATGTAAAAGCTTCTATTCAGTACTGAAAATTAAGATTGTTGCATAATCAATACCAGATATTGACATATGGTTTTATCTGATACAACATACATAAAGTTGAAGGAATGTCATAGAAAAAGAATGGACTGCAGAAGTAAAAACAGGTAATTGTTTTCTCTAAAGCAAAACATAAACATTTTCAAGATACTAATTTTCATCAGCACTTAAGGCACAAAATATCAATTTCTTTAGGTTCCTCAAGACAAAATGTGCATTTGACTTTTACTTGTGCTCCTGATAAGAAAATGAATAGATTACTAACCAAGTGGAAGAGTACGATAGTAACAAGTTTGCCTTTAATAAGGCTTTAGACATTATCTCCCACAGCAATCATGTCTAGAAGCTAAGAGAGGTATGGGCTGAAAGAGCACATTGTTACATGGACTGAAAATTCACTGGATGGATGAATGCTCAATGTCCAACTGGCCCACAAACATAGCACCCCGAGTTGATATAAGGGCCTATATCGTTCAAGATATTCATCAGCAACCTAGAGCACAAGACATAAGAGAAAAGACTCTGATCTTGTTTAGCCTAGTGAAAAGGAGGCTACAGGGTGATCTAATAACAGCTTACAACAGCTTACTTTCTCCTGGTGAAACTGACTGCTTGCGGCTTGGATGGGCACACGCTTCGCTGGGTAAAAAAACTGGCTGGATGGCCGGGCCCAAAGAGTTGTGGTGGACGGAGTTAAATCCAGTTGGCGGCCAGTCACGAGTGGTGTCCCCCAGGGCTCGGTTTTGGGGCCACTCCTGTTTAACATCTTTATTGATGATCTACATGAGGGGATCGAGTGCACCCTCAGTAAGTTTGCAGATGACACCAAGTTGGGTGGGAGTGTTGATCTGCTCGAGGGTAGGGAGGCTCTGCAGAGAGACCTGGACAGGCTGGAGCGATGGGCTAAGGCCAACTGTAGGAGTTTCAATAAGGCCAAATGCCAGGTGCTGCACTTGGGCCACAACAACCCCCAGCAGCGCTACAGGCTTGGGGAGGAGTGGCTGGAGAGCTGCCAGTCAGAGAGGGACCTGGGGGTGTTGATTGACAGCTGGCTGAACATGTGCCAGCAGTGTGCCCAGGTGGCCAAGAAGGCCAATGGCATGCTGGCCTGTATCAGAAATAGCGTGGCCAGCAGGGACAGGGAAGTGATCTTACCCCTGTACTCGGCACCGGTGAGGCCGCACCTCGATTACTGTGTTCAGTTTTGGGCCCCTCACTACAAAAAGGACATTGAATTACTCGAGCGTGTCCAGAGAAGGGCACGAAGCTGGTGCAGGGTCTGGAGCACATGTTGTACGAGGAGCGGCTGAGGGAACTGGGGTTGTTTAGTCTGGAGAAGAGGAGGCTGAGGGGAGACCTCATCGCCCTCCACAACTACCTGAAAGGAGGTTGCAGAGAGCTGGGGATGAGTCTCTTTAACCAAGTAACAAGCGATAGAACAAGAGGGAATGGCCTCAAATTTGCCAGGGAAGGTTTAGACTGGATATTAGGAAGCATTTTTTTACAGAACGGGTCGTTAGGTGTTGGAATGGGCTGCCCGGGGAGGTGGTGGAGTCCCCATCCCTGGAGGTATTTAAGAGTCAGGTTGACATAGTGCTTAGGGATATGGTATACTTGGGAACTGTCAATGTTAGGTTAATGGTTGGACTAGATGATCTTCAAGGTCTTTTCCAACCTAGACGATTCTGTGTGTGATTCTGTGTGTGTGATACAACTACTTGAAGTGGTGTGACGGAGATGAAGAACTTTCCTCTAACTGTGGCTTGGGGCATTGAGACTAGACAACAGGTAAAAAACATTCACTGTGGCCAGTGCAGCAATGGAACAGGTTGCCCAGGGGGATTATGGACATTGACTCTGGAGATTTTTGAGACAAGAATGCTGTGACAGCTCTGATCTAATGTTGGTAATAACCCTGTTTCAAGCAGAGGGTTGAAATAGATCATTTTCAACCAACATTTCTGCGATTCTGTGAGTCTATAATTTCACTGTTCCTCAAGGAAGGCATTTGATGCCAGCCTGATTGTCAGCACTACAGTGATCTCAATCCCTCTTCCATCTTAGTCTTGTGTAGCCAGATTTCATACATATGCCAAATTTGCATTGATCAAAGGGAAGACTTTGATCAAAACAGATCTTGCTCCTTAATTAAATAGGAGTTCTTAGAGTGGCATTAAACTCACAAAATCAATCAAGAAAGTCTACTTTGATATGACGAGCCAGAGAACTGGAACCATAGAAATTAAACTGAAAAAAAAAAAAGAGAACCACGACTTTCCTAATGTGACTGATCCCAGATGTAAATGGTAAAACTGGGACAGGGAAAATAGGAGTTTAGGGTTTTACAAAAAAAATTGTGAAACTTTGATTTAGGACTATGTGAGTCCTGTTAGTTTTGAACAATAAGTATTCCTTTCATGTTTAATTGTAAAAAAAAAAAAAAAACCAACAATCACCTTTTTTTAGGCCATGTGTAGAAGGGAGTTCTTCACTGGAATGGATTTCTTCATAAAATTAACTCGGAGTAGAGGTTGGGTTTTTTCTTTCTCAGAAGTTATGATGTTCCTATCAGTAATCATTTTGCATACCCATATTTCATGGTGGTGTATGAAAGAGAGCAGTTCCACAATGGATCTCCTATCAGGTATGCCATGATAAACTTAAGAGCACAATAAAAAATTAAAAAGGCAGGCAACAAAATTTCTATTCCAGTCTCTAATAGCAATGAATTCCACATCAGAGACAAGATATTTGTTCAGTATTCTGCTCTCAGTGGTGGGTAGTAGATCTCTGAATCAGTCAGAGGTACACAATCTAAAAATGAAAGAGCTTCTATTCAAGAATACTTAAAGTATTGTAAGTTTCTAAAGAGCACATAAAGAGAAAATACTTTCTAATAAAATTTGCTAATAACTTTTGGTTTGGCTACCCTTTGTATGACTTGAAAAGGTACAGGAATGGCAGTGTTAGAAGGAAATTTGCAGAATTCACAAATAGTTTTACCATCCAGATGAAACCACTTACCTTATGTCCTCCCTGTCCCCCTTCATGGTTGCAAACTGCAAAAGTTTACAAACTCTCAAACTAAAAATTTTAATTTCCATCAGATTTAAGATTTAACTCAAAAGTTTCTCATTCAGGATATGTGACGATTTTGTTGGGTTTTTAATTAACCCAGAAACATGCTGGTAGTTAAGCTGCTACATACTTTGTGTCTTTTGTGCCAAAAGAGCTGCTTGTGTCTTACTTTTGGCTAACATAAATAGAATCAAGTTCAGCTAGGCTTGTAAGTCAATTCCGCAGTCTGGTGCAGCTACATGGTCAGGTACATTCCGTAACAATGGCGATATACTAGATGTTTTGATTAACTACTGTTGTTTCAGAGCAAGCAGGTCAAATATTCTCAAGAAAAGAATGTAAATGAAAATACTTTACACCAATATAATGAGTTTGCTATCAGGGGTGGATCTGTATGTCTAGGCAGATTTTTAAAAAAATCTAATTAATCCAAGTATAGAAGCGTTTGGATACCCAATGGAAAGAAGAGCATCAGTAAAAAAGGAATAGATTGTTAAATATTGAAGGTGCCATTTGCAAAGCAGATCTGTGTGAAAATCAAAAGGATTATCAGGACCATTTTTTTTTTTTTTTTAATTTTACTTCATAGAAATATGAAAATACAGAACACAGATGCTTCTGAAAAAAATTAGAAGATTCTGCACTTGTTTAACAATTCAGATAAACTGCAAGAGGAAATAGTTTTCAAGTGGCTTTCCTTCCCTCTGCTGTGCATGCTTAGCTTGACATGTTTACTCTAATTAACCAAGGGTTAGTCTGTTCCTTGATAGCAAAAACCAGTCCTAAATCTGGGTTAACACATCATTGACTGGAGCAGTAGGGGTCCTATCCAAAAGGACAGGATCCAGACCCAATACCTTTTTGGCACCCAATATACTACATTTATAAAGAATATAGGCACCATAGTCTACGACAACAATCCAGAAAGCTAGTGCTGCAGTGGCCATCTATGTACCTATCTCACTTATCAACTCTCACTTAAATCTCAAGTGCTAAGACTACAAGGCTTTTGTGCACACACAAAACTGCCTTAACTTGAGGTACTAGTACTGGCATCTGTCCATGCTTTTGTATGACGTAAAGATGCACCAGTAAAACAGTTGAGGTGGGATTAATCTTATCTATCTTTAGGTACCTGTATGTGTCTCACGTGTTGATGCCTGCATGGTAGACAGCTACAGCTAGATGAACTGAAACCAGTCCTAACCTCTACCTGAGGTTTCTGGGGAGGAGACTCACTCCATTAGCTATGCTGTGAGCACATCTGATATCCAGAGGCAGTACCACAGTGCCAAAATCTTCCATTCAAGAACACAGCCAATAGTAGGACCTTTGGCTGCAGAATGTGCACTGAAAAGGGAGACCTGTTTTCTACAGCTTTGTCAGTCTGACCAAATTAAAATTCAAATTCATATTTGTTACATCCAAAAAACATGCCATTTGATTGGAATGAGGAAGATTAACAGAGTCCTGTTGTAGCTAGATCATTGGGCTCCTGGGAGTGCAAGCATTACGAGGCGAACAAGATCACAAGGATAAGGTGCCTGCTGGCTAGGGCATTCAGAAGCAAGATCTGATAAGAAGCTGTTTCCACCTGAATTATTTCTGGCGTTTTATCCAGCAATGTAAATACATGAACAATCCTGACATAAGGGGCTGGAGTGGGTACAATAAAGTAAATATACACTTTCTCAAAGTTAGGCAGTTCATCATCTCAGAGTTCAAGTTCTTTTCCAGTCATAGAGAGATGCATATTTATCCCATAGCAGGTAGGTTTTTACGATAAGTGGAATGAACTTTGCTATAGGTCAGCTGCTTTCTGTCTCCTTTCTCTTTTTTTCTCTCCCTAGAATATAAAGGGAAATGAGATAATTTTACTAAACTAGACACAACTTCTAAATTGCCATCATTAGATCTCCTTTTAAAATCAAGGTTCTACTTTGCATTTTGTGATTGTAAAATTTCTAGTAGTAACCAGAATATTCCAGATACCATCCCTTCAGCCTTGTGGGTAAGAGATGTTTTGTGTTGGCTGCTCCAAATCCCATTGGCTCTTTTTTATTACACCGCAGACTCACACATTATCTCACTCATCATCCTCTGTCACCTCAGGTATATACTTCAGTATCATTGCTTTCCAGATTTAGCTTTCTTGCTGAGTGTCTGTTTTGAATTAATTTTCCCCAGATGTATTTGCAGTTTTCCAAGTTGACTCTCATTTTGTTATTCTCGGCCCATGTTTCTATTTTTTCTAGGACCCTCTATTATTTGCCTGTCTTAACTGCTGCTGGCACAAGCTGCAATTTAACATCATCTGTGAATTTCATTACCATGCTTATGTTTCAATTCCAGACCATTTATTTGAATTTTAAACAAGACAACACCTTAATAGAGCCTTGTGGCACCCCTATAGTCAGCCTATACAGCTCAGTATGTTGTGTTTATTATAATATTTTATTTGTGATCTGTATGCCAATTTTCAGTCGATGTGATAGAGCTCAGATCCAAACCAATTTGAACTCATTTGAAAAGTAAGATTTCATCAGACATTGTATTGAATGCTATACCAAACCCCAGATGATATCCTCTTTCCTTTCTCAATTGCTTTTGTAACTTTTCCACAAAAAATAATCACCATTTGTACTGCACAGTTTTCACTTCATAAATCCAGACTGCTAATATGTCATGGGTCTATAATCTTCTTGTCTGCTTTAAGCCAGTTCAGCATTAAGCCTTGTATAAAACTATATATAACTTGGGATCTGGCTGCAGGTAAGTGGCAAGATCTCCCTGGAACTCAATGAAGTGCCTGGACTGATTGCAGTGATCTTCATGGGGGAGCAGTGTTTTGTTACGAGAGCTCTCTCTAGTGGTCCTGCTTCCTTCACACATTGTGTGACTCCAGTGCCACAATCTAGAAAGGCTGACTGTGATATACACATTCCTTCTGCGAATCTTTGGAGGCATAAACCTGTTTAGTTCCAGCATCAAATTATAGTAAAATCATACCGAGAAAAAAAAAAAAAAAAAAGTAAAAAAAAGACTAAAAGCCTGAAAAAGGGTAACACATGGTAAAGTTATAGAGGAAGCCTTTCAAAAGCAATTAGCGTAGGAGTTTTACCGCCTTCAGTGCTGGAACAGACATAAGCCAACACATAATATTTAAACATATTATGTATTCAAAGAGCAGAACAGACATCCAAATCATATTCCCCATATAATATAGAACAACAGGTACTTCCTAGGGTTGATAGATTATTATGGAGGTTGCATTTTAAGAGCCTCTTTAAAAAGCACAGATTTTAAATGGGAGGTCCATAAATATATTTAAAACAAAGACAGCTTACCAAATCATATTTCAAGTGGGAATATTTATTGTTTTCCTTTATTTCACTCCTAGATTTGTGAGAATAGGGTCAGAGCTCAGACCAGCATGCTCATAAGTTCAAAGGCAGATTTTAAGTATTATACTACTCACTGGCAATAACCACTGGTAAATTGATGTACATACGAGGTTCCGGATGATAGCATGTATAATAAAGTGTATAAATGCTTTACAATAACCTTAGGGTAAGTGCATATTATTGCATTGCATAGCAACTCCCAGAAAAAACCCACATAATTTAAAAATAGTTTGGCCTTCTTTTTTCCTGGGTCTAAACTGAAAAGATCAAAAATTAGTGTAGTTCTATTTGGCTGTTACTAATCTCTTTATTAAAAGTGAAATGAAAGCAACATTATAATACATTTCCCTTTTGCTGAAAAAAATGAATATTTTCTCAAACAAATCTTTTGGGATATTGATTTTAAAATATTCCAGTTATATTTACCTTCTTTTAAAAAATAAAATTTACTGTCATCTGTTTAGTAAATGAAGGTTTATTAGATCCCTGCTTTAAAATATTCTTTACTGAAAACACTGTGTTTAAAACTAAAATATACTAAGTATATACTATACACACTTCTAAGAAGGTGTTCTCTTTAGAAGAAACCATTTTCTTCTGTGAGGGCCTAAAAATTCTCTAAAGCGAACTGTGTGTGCACAACACTTCTAAGAGGACACGTAAGCATTGACCAAATTCCCCTAGAAGTATCTTGATCATGTTTAAATTAAGCCCTTGAAGTGAGGGGAAACTAAACATCAGTTAAAATGCCCCCATGAATGGTTACTGAAATCACAGCATGGAATGTCCCTGAAGCTGTGGACCTCAACAAAATACATGCTAAGGCACTATGGCAGAAATGAGACATAAATAATTAGATAACTGTTTTGAGAAGACCATTTATTTTCACCCTAATTAAATTCTTTTAAAAGCATTTTTTACAGAGTTCCAGGATTCTTTAGTATCTTCAGGAAACTGAGTCTGATCCAGGTCCTTTTGGAGTCAAAGAAAACCTTGCATTAACTTCAGTAGAAATGAGACTCCTTAGGAAGCAGATGTGCTTACATTCCACTGTCAAAAATAGGAGCTAAGCATCTGCTCAGAGTTAATCACACGCTTAAACACTGTCCAGGACTAAGGTCATGGTTGCCAGGACCTGATCTTGCAGCACATATAAATCCAACTGATTAATGGTTTGGTCTGCCTGCTGGATAAAACAAATGTAATAGGAAATACAGGGTTTGGGGTTTTATGATTCATTTTTGTGACAGTTTAAAAAAAAAATCTATCTATTATGAATAGAGTTCAGTTGAGTTAGTGGAAATACTAATACAAATTATTGTATATTCTCATTTATTTCAGGTTGGAAACCAAAGAAGAATACTAAGGCAAACAAGGTATAACAAAAAACATTGTGTGACAAATTGACGTAAAGGCGAACAACAAGCAGAACCTGTCAAAGAAAGTGAGGTTACTTCTGAAAAGTACACATGGTGTCCTATAAACATAGTGCAACAGTGATAAAACCTAGCAAAGGGCAAATAAATGTTCTCCAAATATAGAGAAGACTTAATGAAAGACAATGAAATAAAAATTTAAGACTGAAAGAAAGTTTGGTAATATGCAATCAATGGATCACTTTAGTTACCGGAACTCAGATTATCTGTCCTACTCCAAGTACAAATTGCATAAACGGTAATTTTGATATAAACTAGAGGAAAGTGATGGAAAGAGGAAATTATGGGAAGCAAAGGGAGTGAGGATGTAATGGTGATTGTGGAAGGAGGATGCAGAGGCGCAAGTGAAAGCAGGATGGGGAGGCTGTGCCAGCTGTAGAACAACTGTGGTGAAGGTGTACCAGGTGAGATTACCACTTGTGACAAAAAACAAAAAAATATTGTCAAAACCTACAATAAGGAGGGCAGAACCTACACTCATCTCAGGGAATCTGGGAAGGCTCCTTCTCTTTATAGTTTCTATTAAGTTCATGCACAATCCTATGAAAGATTATAATATCACCAAAATGATAAACTGGCAGCTGCTTACAAAGCTTTTCTTTAACCCAACAACAAAGACCCAACAACAAAGACCCGACAATTCTACAGGTTCAGATAATAGATCACCACTTTTACAGAAAACCTGCCAACTGAATGCATTTGATAGTAATCTAATGGACTTTCAAATAAATTAAACCACAAGTCATCAAGTAACTTCAGAAAATGGACAGTACTCATGCGCAGTAAATCCCAAGCAGGACATGTTCCGGCATTTGCAACTGTTTTTTTGCAAAACCCTGCACTTAGGTACATATTAGTCCATGAGAATTTGGGGTTTCAGTTTCTTTTAAATGTAGCTTACCCACCTCAAGGATGTAGGTCATATTATAAAACAGGCTATGACAGTTTAAAGGTTTAGATTGCTAGTGAAAGGAACTCAAAAATATTGTTATTATAATCTCATTCTTGTAAATCAGTCTTATGATATCTGGAGCATAGTATATGCCAAAGGTTAAAGCTGTCATGTCTGATGTGTCAGTTCCTTGTGTAAGCAATTTCCAGTTGCTTAGTTGGGAAAAGCAAGAGCAAGACCTAATCCCACAGCTTTCACCTAAGTGAAAGAGCCTGTGTTTCACCTAAGCAGCTCTTGCTGGTAAACTGAAAGAGTACACAGAGCTTTGGGGATTGAAACAAGATGTTTTCAAGGACTACAGTAGAAACATCATATGTTTCTATGAGAATATTCTTTTTGCAGTTGAATATGACTCAAGGGAGGCCTTAAAGTATTGCAACCCAATCCACTTGCATCCCTTTCTACAGGCATCTTTTTGATTCTCTCCCTGAAGTTGTCTGATGTATAGCAACTTTGCTCAGTGAAAAATCATTCCACTATACTTTCTGTATCTTTGGGCAGTTCTACATATTTTTTTTTTTTTTTTTTTAATCTAGCTCTTCCTATTTGGGATAGTTTATTTTGCCCAAGTTTTATTTGAGTTGGTTTCTCTGGGCATTGGGCCCAGTTTTTGTTTAACTTTGCTCTTAAAATCTGTACAACAGCCCAGATGTTCTTTCCAAAAAAAAAAGGGGGGTGGGGGGGAGTTTTATACACCCATTTTAAAAAACGACCATGTTGTAAAGCAGCAGAAGGATAATTTGTAAACCTGCTGAATGCATTTGTATGGTTTATAGCAAAATTAAGCTCCATTACTGTTTGGGACTTTGGTTTACAGGGCTAACAAAAATGCTGACTAGGTCAAGAGGAAACACAAGGACCATTGACATAATTTTTTTATATTGGAACATTAATTTAAAATTATTACTAAGCAGAAGGTTAAAAACCTTTATTAAGTATGGATCTAGCTGAACTACATCAGAGTGATACTTTTATCTTTCCCTAAAAAAGTAAGAACTGTGGATGCAAATCAACAACAGGCCCAGCGGCTTTTACTGGACCTAGAGTAAAAGTTTCAGCTAGACCTACAGCTTTAAGAAGCAGAACAGTACAACTCTGTATAGCAACAAGTAAGCAGCTGTCAAAAGAACTGTTTCAAAAGAGATGTCAGGAAACATGGAATAGCAAAATGGGGACTGTACCCAAAAGGGAGGGGCAAAGCAACAAAAGTCAAAGAAACAACTGACCCCATTAAATTATTATCAAAGAGTGGTTACTCATGTATTTATCTAGTGCCACGAGTGACATCATGAGCTGACATTACCAATAGGTTACCACTTTCCCAGAGAACAGTAGAAGAAAATGTTTGAAAACATCTTTTATCAAAGGTTAGCTGTAGCATTTACGTTTTTTTGAAGACAAATCCTCAGTCCTGAGAAGGAAGCCAAGATTTACCTGTAACACAGGGGGAATGCCAGTTACTGTAGAGACAGAAAGAAAGAAATGAAAAAAGGTAGGAAAGAAAGGTGGAATATAAGGCATACAGGGTTGTTACAGTCATTGTGGCACAGAATAGTTCTTAGGTTTCTAATTAGTCAGACTCCCTGTGCTCTCACTAACACACATAAGAAACAAGCTCGTTGTAGAATCTCATCCAGCAATACAGGATGAAAAAAAAAAAATAATCCCTCTCTAAGCAAATTAAGAGAATCATAAGAAGTATTGAATACTGAAATGCTTTAAACCTTCAAGTGGATACACTACCTTAGTTTACAGGTGGTTTAGTTATTCAGATGTTTAACTCATGCAATATCAGCTTATAAAAACTAACTACTACCAGTGTGTAAAAACCTGGGATTCCTTCTGATTCTGTTGGAAAGATTCTTGATTACCTGTACAATTTTGCTCCTTGGTTAATGAACACAGTATAGTCACACTGTCTGTGTTTGCCTGTAAATGATTGATGTCAAAACCCCACCACCCTTGGCATTAAACAGTAATCCTTAAATCAACTCTGCATGAAAAAATATTTCTTCCACAAAAGTGTAAAACATTTAATTATTTAATATACATCTGTGCAGTAGAAATGTAATCTATAATTTAAAATATATCTCTCTCAGAGATTAAAATCTTATTCTTCCTTGGAGAAAACATTGGATCGCTTCCCTTCCCACAAAAAGACCCAGAAGGCCCTGCCAATGTCTCCCCCTCTCATGGGAATCACAACATTTTCTCATTGTTTTCCCTCTGAAGAAACCTGGGATCTTCTGAAACAATTTCTATTCTTCCAGTTTCCACATATAGCTTTAAAATAGAAGTCTTTTCTAAGAAATTAAGAAAGAGATTATGATTCAAGAGAAAAAGGACACTGACAGTAATATCACAGAGACTTGTGCAATAATACTGCGTAGACAAGCTAGATCAAAGCCTTTGAAAAAGTTTTTCTTAGTAAATAAGATAAGCAACCCCCATTGCCTCTCAATCTAGTCAGGAACAAGTTCATATTTTCACTTTTCCAAAGCCAATGTTAACAGTAACTGCTGTTAAGATCAGTGACAAAAAATTCAGTTGAATCTCTGTAGTTGCAGTTAACATCTTCATCTTTGGAGAAGTCTATCACCTTTTTTTTTCTTTCTTAATATCAGCCAATACTTACAAAAGCCATTGTTGTAAAGACAATCATTCTACTAGACTAGTTCTTGAAAGGCAAACTCCAGATGTGAACAAAGGTTTTCTCTGCTAACTTCCTGGTTGAGTTCTGCTGATTTTTTCCTGGTTTGACTTGTTATACCAAGAAAAGAACAGTAGCCCATATGTACCAGCTTGCCATGTGTCACAGCAAATAACACACATTTTCCCACACTGATTGGCCTCTAATTTAACAACATGAGGTGACAACTCCTCATTATTCACCACCACTGATAATACAGATACTCTTTTGTTTTTTCATTCTATTTGGCTTTAATTCCTAAACCAGAACAAAATCACTGTCATTCGCTAGGTTCTTAAAACTGAGTCAGCTGTACCTGTGGCTCACAAATGGTACTGTAGAAATTGGACAGTCAGATAACCCATTTTCAGTTTTATTACGGCCTATGGATTCATAACCTCTGTGCTGTCCATCAGGGAGATGGTCTCAAACACATAGAAACAAGATCTACCTCTCTCCCTGAACATGTTGTCCCAGAGGCACCTGAAATTCCTTGATAGGAATTTTGGCTGCAAGGCTGGCAGCCTGCCTGGGATGGAAGGGAACACTCTCCTGAGTAGCCAGGGGGTCCATCCAACAGATTTCATACTTCCTTTAGCCTTATAAATTTTAAATCTACTGCATAAAAAGATAGAAACACATGGTTATTGTCTCTCATGGGACTCCAGATCAGATTTGCAAGATTTAGAAGTGGATGATATTATATTATTCCAAGGAAAACCAGCCTAATCTTGAACCTGAAAATCTGTGGTGTTTCTGCCTTTCAATAGTAATGAAGGCTCAATTGCTAAAAATTCTGATGACAGTACAAGAGGCAGACTACACTCTGCAACTGAGCCTCCTTTTGCTTTGCTTTAGAGCTAAACCTGTCTTTTGGGGGATGGGGTAAGAGGTGGGGTTTCATTTTTTCTTAAAGTCTGAGGCCAATAATCATTAGATCACATAGTCTAACAACTTATATATCAGAGCACATTAAATATCACTCTATTAGCCTCCTAGTGAACCCAGTGTGCTGGATTAGACTAAATTTAAGGTCTCAAGAGATTTATGTATCAGGAACAGTAGAAACCAAAATGGCTTCACAGAATCACAGAATGACTGAGGTTGGAAAGGACCTCTGGAGGTCATCTGGTTCAACCCCCCTGCTCAAGAAGGGCCACCTAGAGGCAGTTGCCCAGGACCATGTCCAGATGGGTTTTGAAAATCTCCAGGGAGGGAGACTCCATAATCTCTGGGGCTTCACTGGTAAAGACCCCTGAAACACCAAGCAACTGGTTAGAAGAGCTTGTAAGGTATCAGTTTCTTCTTTAGCCGGAGGTGCATATCTTCCTGTCATCCTGACTGCAAAAAAAATTCTCTCCCATACCTCAAATTAAGTAATTCATTAAAACCTCTAGTATAAGACACAGTCAGGTAAAGAGCCTTATCTTCATGACAGAACATTTTCCATCTGTCTGTCTGCCTGCAAAGTCAAGCAATCCACAGGACTCAAAGAACAGGAATAACTCCTTTGTCTCTCAGTTTCCCAAAACAGTGAAGAAAGAGTGATTCTTTTTCACACAGACAAGCTGAAGTGTGAGATTTTCAGGTGAAATTTTATTTCAGGTCACTGCTCAAACTCAGACCTGCAAGAAGCACTATATTTAAGAGAATGTAACATTTGCTGAGTATGAAGGAATAAGAATAAACAAGAGGATTCACAAATTATCCAAATCTTGGATTTCAGTGACAGAAAGTACCAGTGCAAATATAACATGCAAGGCACCCAACATTTGCACTATAGAACTTCCATAAGAAGTTAGAGCAAGTTGTTTCTGTTGATTACAATTTATAATTTTTTCCACATTTTCCAAATCATCTTTGCTCTTAGGAAACTGCATCATATGTCAGTTTGTCTAATTTTATCTTTGGTCATACAATTATCTTTCTATCTTCATCAGCAAGATGGCAAATTTCTTCCTATAAATTATTTCTCCCTAGAATTTTTTTCTTCCCTGTTTAAATAGTTTTCCTAAAGTGACCTGGTGACATCTCAGATTTCCTCCTGATATATTGAAAAGACTGAGTTCCTTATATCCTAGGTTTGTTTGCCAAAGCCAGGAAGATATTTTGGCTGTTCTCTGAGCTCTTTCAAGTAATTCAGACCCCTTTCATACACTGCAGACATCAGAACTGGACAGGACATTCCTGCACTTTAGGCATAGTATAGCATTCTTTTCATCCTTTTAATGGTTCCCTATTAATTCAGCATAACACAGGTCTTAAAATATTATAGTTCCATGTCAAATTCTTTGGAAAAATCCCAATACTTATATCAGTAGCTGCTTTTATCAATTAGACCATGTCAAAATCTTGCCTGTAATCTTGTAAGAAAAAAAACAGATTACTTTTTCAAGTCTTATTCTCCAGAAATCTCTGTTGGATGGGATAAACTATATTTTTAATTTCTAATCCTCTCTAGATACAGGTCTGAATGTATTGCCTCATTATTCTGCCCAGCATCTTCACAAGGCTAGTATGTCTGTAAGATCGCAAGTAATTTTGGTCATTTTCTGATATTAAATCATGCTGGCAGTCTTTCAATCTTTTTCAAGGTTCTTAACATTAATTTCAAAACAATAAATTATTCATAATGCTTCTTAACTATAGGCCTCTTCAGGCCTCTCATCTGAAAATACTTGGGTTTGGTTAATGTCTGGACATCCTCCATTGTTTCACATGCTAAAATTTATTGCCTGTCTATCTTCTAGCACTTCTACATTTGCAGCTGTTTATATTTAAATTTTATATAAACACTTTATTATTATTATTTACAATTTATGTCCTGTAGTGTTTCTTAATTGTGTTTTTTTCTTTTTTTTTCTCTTGGGCTTTCTCATCCTCTTCTGCTTTCTGATTCTATAGTGGTGAATCATTAGCTTCTCTTGTCAGTCACCTGCATTTTCAACTTGCTACCTATTAAATCTAATTTACCTTTTTTTTCATTCTTTCAAAATTGGTTGTTTTCTTTTTGATATTTTTGATCAGAGCTGCTCATTGCTGTATGTACTCCTGTAAAAAATATAGAACAATTTAATCTAAAATATGACTGATTTATATATAACATTGTTTAAAAGTTATTCAGGATTCAGTCAAAAAAAACCAAGGAATATCTTAATGAATAGAGAAGTGCTGGTTTTCTATACTAACTTCCTGATTGATGTAAAGCACACACTTCTTATCATCTCAGTAACTATTCGGCAGAGGGCTAATTCTCTTATTCTTGCACCTTTTCATGCACTTGAGGGCAGTGACCATGTGTTTTTCTCAAGCTAAGGATATTTTTTGAGAGAGAGAACAGCCTTTTTCCTAAGGAAAATGTTAAGATTTAATCCACTTGGCCTGACAAGTTCCTGAGATCTGCACAAACTGAGATCCCATAAATTTAATTTCAGAGATAATCTCAAAAAGATATAAAGATGAAGACTGTTAATATGATTAAGATATTGGCCTGGGATTCTGACAGCTGGGGGTGAAATGCTTGGTAATATTTCAAAATTTCCATTGACCTTTTACAAGAGTCCTGATATTTACATGTTGAAGGTTTTCATCTGCAAAAGAGAGCTAATACCTTATTTCTTCCATCCTTCATATTGCAGTCAGGTTATGGAAAAGACAGGCTTCTCTTTGGTAACCAACACAGCAAGGCCAGATCTCAATTATAGCTTGAAGCACAAGTAAGATGCTATTGTTCCTACAGTTCTGCTTTATATAAATGTCAAATTGTTACAGAACACAGTGATTTCTAGCAAATGCAGATTCATATTATTAAGTACCTATGATTTCTATTGGCTTGTGTTTGTTTATCTTAATCTGGTCACGGTCACTGTGTAAAGGCAATGTCATATGCTACAACAGGAATGACTACACAGCAGTTTTCTCATACTGGAAGCCCATACTTTAAGATAAAAGTTCTGTGAATTTTGCTTGGTTAAATGCCCAGTTTATCTGCAGGAACATGTCGTTCTGTTCCACAGTTACAGAATGTTGCAATCTCCATCTCTTAATTCTTTGGAGGACACCTGAGCTCAACAAAATGTCAGAGCATGTTGGCTTTACAATTAGGCACTTCAGAATGATGAAATTAGGGAAGGAACATCTGATTCTACAAGTTGCAGAGGGCAAGGAAGAGATGTTGGTCATTTTCACTTTACACTGATTATGTTTAGGATTTTCAGTCTTTAATTCCAGACAAGAATAACAGGACACAACCACCCCCTCCAAAGTGTTTTTTTTCCCCTTCCATAAGTCCATTGTGTTTAAATATGAAGTATAAATACCTGGTTTCCTGAGCTGTAACAAGCATCCTGGTGGTTTCCTCCAAAGTCCTAAGAAGGAAGACTTTTATCATTTCCTTATTGTAATCATTAATAGTGTATCTTCTTTATCTAACACCTATTTAAAAAATAAAAATCTTTATGGGAACTTAATATTTTTTTGCTATGACTAAGTTGGTTGAAATTAGACAGTGCGTTCAGATGTTACTGAGAAGGAGAGCTGGACAGACATAAACACAGAAAAATCCTTTCCCTTTAGAAATCAAGCTAAAAATAAATCACTAATATTAAAAGTAAGTCTGTGTAATACATTTGGGTATGATGCTGCAAAAATATGTTCAGGCTTGAAGAGTAAGAGTGTATAGAACGTAGACTGAAATTTTTACATTTGACTGCAGTAATATTTTCAATAGAATAATTATTTTACAATGTTCCTTACCCCTCCAATTGCCTTTGGGATGAAGCACTGAAATAAAACGTAAAAAAAATTAAATTTGGCCATTTGAGAATTGCAGGGAGTCAAATCGAGGTAGGAACAAGGAAACATTCATGATAGAGGTATACGACCTGAGTTTCTGCAGTTTGTTTGCCAACTTCAGTTAGATACAGCCCTACAGAAAAGCTTTGGGAAGAGTGGAGTTCACCATCCACACTGTAGACAGGCAAACTGAGATGCAGAGGGAATAGCTGGACCGGGACAAAAAGGCAGGACAGTATTTCTCTAAAAGCTGCTTTAAACCTTATGCCAAAGAGGCGGGATACTGTCTATGGATGTGCAAACTAAAGCAATTCAGAGTGCTAAATTCTGCTGGCTAGACCCTTAACCAGCATAATCTGATGTAATTCTATTGAACTCAGTGGAGATATACTGACCTACAGCAGCAGACCAGTGACTTTACCTCCAGGAGATGGAGTATGGTTTGGGGGATCTGGGAGTCTAGGTGTTTCATTAAGTCAAGCTCTGTGACGTTAAATCACCAGGTTGAAAGGATCTGTTTTGTTTGGTGCCATCAATTAAAAACACATGATTTCAGCCTCCATAGCTTGTATGTACATCAAAAAATGAAATTTATAAAAGCACATATTCCTGTAGCATATAAATATACAGCATATGATGTATAAGTATTTAATAAACTTTAGTAGGACATGGTAGAACCATATGTGAATAATAGCTATCCAGAAGTGATGAGTTTATAAACATTGCTCATAAGAAACCTATATATAAGTATTAGTCAGTACACAAAGAACTGTCCTATGCATATAATCTATGTATGTGGGCAAGTAACTGAAATGTCTCAAAAGGAATAGTAAAAAATATGTGTAGTGCAAAGATAGTAAAAGAAAAATAATTATAAACATAAGAAATGGTGAGGAAGTGATTTGAAGAAAAGGGAGTAGAGAAGGGAATAGTACACTTTAAATTATATAAGATAAGGGAAGTCATGTGAAATTGCAGGAATAAATTTGTTAAATAGAACCTAGAAAAATTAAGCTGGCTAGTTCAATGACTAAAGGTCAATGCCATGGTCAGGAGCCCTGTTACATAGCCTCTTCGATAAGTTTGTGAACTTCCACTGCAGTTGCTAGAAGAGGAGGCAGAAAAGCATGATTAAGCATAAAGGACAACACAGCGTTACTCCTTTACAGTGATAGAAGTTTTATATTTGCTTTGATACACATTAAATTATGCCTGTTTATATGACAAGCTATCCATTCCCTTGATCATACAAGTGGTTATTCTTTATTTATACTGCAGTTTAAATCCCAAATAACATTTATTACATTAACAGCAACACAACTGAAATATTTTCCAAACTTCATTTAAAATGCCTCACTTAGCAAATTCTCAAATCACATTTGCCTTTTTTCACACCTTGCATTATCTAGCTAGCTTTTAGTTGTCCAGGATGTCAAGCTCCACCTTTGTTTTCAAATTTGTTTCCTACTGCTGAATTTAAAGCATGAGTTCTTCAGTAATGCCTAAACATAGAACCATGCATTGTATACTGCAGAATTTCAGATCATTTCCATTGCTCAAGTCTGCAAGGACATCCAGCTCTTTCACAAACTTAGTTTGCGTGCAGAGGCAGCGCTTCCTTGCTTTGCCTGATTAGCTGTTTCTTCAGCACACACTATTTGTTCCAAGGACATTAATGAAAATAACACACAGCGAGTTTTTAAAGAACTCTTACCGGTTTTTTAGCTCATATAATATATGTTCTTAAAAAATATAAATTATTGAAGTGCAGTTCTTTAGAATCTCTACTGAAAACCTCTTCCAGCAAGACATTTTCATTTCACCACTACATCTTATTGCATCCCTTTTCATGACACATTGATGTCTCCTCTTCTAATCTTCAATTTCTCCAGATGTGTGAATAATTTCCTCAGTAATACTATATTCTTTTTTTTTCACTGAAATCAAGGTGGGCTATCTCTACATCCTTTCCTTTGTCTAGAATTTCTGTTTTCTTACCCATTTGTTCAGTCTGGCATAATCTAGATGGGGTAAATACATGTTGTATATGACCCTAATCCCTTTTTACTTGCATCATGGTAATTACTCATGCCTTTAAAATCTCTTCTCATAGTATTGAATACTATTGAAGACATATTAATATAAATGGACTTACCAGATCATTTTCTTTCTTTATAGCTTAGGAAACTCTTTTGCTATTTTCTACTTACATTGTCCTAATCCCTTGCTGATATATTTATTAGCCATTTTAGTTATTTGATATATGGTTTCGTATGCTTGTTTTGAGAATTCTGGAAACAGATATTCTCCAGGCCTTGAAATTGGATTATTTTAAGCATTTCATTTTCTTTCTATCTCAGCTGAAGCAAATAATTAACTTAGTTTCTTGGAACATATTTCATTTACTTCCAATCTCGGCTCTTACCACAGCGCACAAGCATCAATTTCCTTCTTTATTTCTGTATTGGAAGAAACCTTTTCTGTTTGTGTGAATATCTCTTACAAGTGTTAACGCAGCTTGACTTTTGGCAATCCTACTTTATCCTTCCTGACCTTTAAGACAAAGTTTCTTGGCTAACCAGTCTTATTTTTTCCCATTTTTGTAGAGTGTCTGCTTGTTCCTAATATCCTTTTTGAGATTATTATGAAATTAGACCTGGAGATTTTCCCTACAAGTCATTTCTACCTGCCTCAGCATAAAGTGATAAGTAAAACTGGTCCAGCTCACTTGCTAGGCTTGTGTGAGAAATGAATAAACATTACATAGAGCAATCATTGAGATATATTGATTTTTATTATCTGCTATGCCCTTTTCTTTCCATTCGATAGGCAAACAACACTGAAGATCACCTGCACTGTCCTCATTCTTCAGTCTCAGCTAGTCATTATTCATCCAGTCTTGGAATACCACTGTCCCAGTGTAAAAGGTTATCCTTGACAGTAGCTTGTGACCATGTTCCTGAGAGGCCAAGCATCTTCTGAGTCCTAGTTCCACACTGGTGTTAGCATAAATCCAGCTTTAAGTGCAGGTATATCAGCAACTCTTTAAATCAAAGACTGTTGGAGGCCCCAGAAATGTAGAGGTGAGGGACTTTGGCCTTTGCTGACATTACTTATATCTTTTCAAGCAGTGCCTGAAAAGGCAGTGTCTTCCTTTTGCTTGCACCCCCTGACAGTATGGCAATGTCTTTTTTGTATTAGGAACCAAAACTGAACACAATATTCCAGTTATAGTCTCACAAATAACAAATGGAAGAAAATAATCAACTGGCTGACTATAATCAACCTGCTCTACGTACCCTTGGTTAACAGAGCCTAGAAAGCCAGCGTAAGGGCACACTGCTGCATCATACTCAACTTGTCCACCAGAACTCTCAGGTCCTTTCTTGCAGATCTCTCTAACAGTCAGTGTCCGGTCTATACTTCTGCATGAGGTTATCATATCATATCAGGTGCAGGACACTGCATATGCCTTTGCTGAACTTGGTGAGATTTCTGCCTACTTGTTTCTCCAGCCAGCTGAGGTCCCCTCTGAATGGCAGTCCTATACTCCAGCATGCTGACCACCCTCCCAACTGTGTGTCATCCATGAAATCACTGAAGGTGCATTCCATTGCGCTGTCCACATCATTAATGACAATGTTAAATAGTATAAGCCCCAGCACTGACACCCAAGGAATGCCACTAGTAATGAATCGCCAGTTGGACTTCACAAACCATCTGTTATTGCAACCCTTTTTGCTCAACAGACCAGCCACCTCGTTAATCAACCCATCTGGTTTATAACTCTCCAGTTTGCTACAAGGTTACTGTAGGAATCCATGCTGAAAGCCTTGCTGAAGACAAGGTAAGTGATATCCTCTGTTTAACCTGTAATATTCATGATATGTGACACAGAAAAATAAGGAGAATAAAACCCCAAAACAAACAAAAAGCCCCCTATAACAAAACCTTTAGGAATGCAACATGAAACACCAAAAATCCAAGGATAAAAAGAACAGATTGATTATTGAACTCAGTGTTTAGGATTGCCTAGAAGCAATGAATATGAACTAGTAAAATGTATTCTGTGCGAGTAGGCTCTTCCACCTTTTTACCTCCACGTACTTCCTTTAGTACACCAATATATACATATGCACACAGGCAGTGTGCTTTATAAAGGCCAGTTCTAAAACCAAAAAATGATTCAGAGGTAAATTTTAAATTACAACATTTGGAAGCAAATGAAATTATCTTGAAACATTGCAGTTCTCCATTCATGAAGGCAGTTTACCTTAATTTAAAGAAAAAAAGAAGCCTTTTTTCAGAACTGACATTGTAACAGTTGTGAATTTTCAATCTGTAATAAATCTGAAATGGAATATTTTATAATAGATCTATATGAACAATTATGGAATACAGATAAGTGAAGCCTGGAGGTGTCAATGAAAAAGTTGCAAACAGTTGCACAACAGCTATAATCGTTGACCTTATTCTACATACATTGTTATTTTTTCTTTCAGAAACTGTGAATGCAGATTTTAAAGAAATCTGATAATCCTGGTGTAGTTTCAGAAGACTGGAGACAAAATGTGACTGAAGATGATATAACAAACCACCAGTGTAAACGACCATTGACATTGATCGCCAATACATTACAGAAAATCTGTTTGAGACTCTAATCTGAGCCAAGGTTTCACCCGGCAATTCTTCTTGAAGGACTGTCATGTAATATTTGTGTCTGCTATTAAATTTTGGCTTTTAGTACTTAAAGAAGGCTCCATAGTCTTCATTCTTGCTAAAGCATCATTCCTTTTAGAAGCAATAAATATTCATGCTACGCTAACAAGACCATTACATGGACTAGAACTCTGCTAGGCTGAACATTGAAAGAGAAGTGTTGTTTCTCCTGAGGGGTAAAGATTTTGTCCCCTGAGAGCTAGTGATTAAACCTGTCATGTCCTGTCATAATATCTCATTCAGGCAAGATTAATCTGCCTCACACTACCAACAGGCAAGCCAATTATTTGTTATACTATTTCATGACTATATTATAATGTATGGATTCAATGAATATTTTTATCCTTACAGTATAGTATTGAAAAAAAAAATCTGATGAATTTTTTAAAAATCATAGCAGAAATAATAAACTAAATAAAAGAATGTTTCCCCTCTGCACAGACATCCTGTTTGGGAAAAATGATCAACAAAACTCTGTGCTGTTAAGAACAAAAAAAAAATGACTTGTGCCCTTTGGCAGAGCTATCCTCCTACAATTTTATGTAACACAAAAAAAACACATATATGTTGGGCCAAATCCTCCCCTACCACAGTAAAACCCCTGGAACTGGAAAATATCCACAAAAAACTCAGAGAACTCAGACAAGTGGCATGTTTGCCTGCTCCATGAACAAGCAAGAAATTCATCTAGTTAAGCAAGCTCAGGGGAACCATTTGCTGGGCAAATTTCACTCATATGTAACCTTGACAAATTTGTCCACTCTTGGAATTTGTCCAAGACCTTTTTGTAAGGAGACATTGCAGCCTATGGATCGCTCAAACCCTGCTCACTGCAACTGTTGTTTCCAGTAACTAATATTTACTATTGTGTTTACTGGACTGTCTGTCTGTTCAGACAGAGGTTGTTATCTGTTTGGATGACCTAATATTTACCAGCTCTTAAAGCAGAAAATAAGTCATCTGCATCACAACCCTCACTTTTGTTTAGGAATTAATTTTCACTACAAGATCTGTTTCTACAGAAATCATGTTGTGTAACATTTCTCAAGCATAGATGGGAAAGACATAAGTGGTGCAAAAATTAAGGCTGTTTATAGCTACATGGTCCACAGAGGAGTGCAGCCACTACTACATCGTGTGTCTGGCCACAGTGCACCACACCACCTCCCTTAATTTATCTTGAATCCATTTAAACCTATGTTATTAATCCAGTCTTGCAAGAATTCCTGTGGCAAAACTTAGGAAAAGTTTGAAATTAGCCCTAACCTTAAATGCTGGGAAAATGCCAAATTCTTTTCAGGTAAAATAAAGATTTACAGACTGTTCTAGGATTTTTTAAAAAAACCCAAAAAACTGATAGGTTAAAGTTTAATGATCTTTGAGGGAAGAATGTGATGACTGTAAAGACATACAGAATATCTCTAAACAGAACCAGGCTGAGTGAAGGTGTTCTTGCATTGCTCAGGGAGGTATTCTGGGAGGCAATCTTCCACCCCTGGCAGGATGCATGTTACAGCAACCAAGTATATAACAGGAGTTCACACAGTTAATGCAGTTTGGTCCACTACTTTCCTTCTCCTGACAGTCCTGCCAAACACATGCTGTAGTTGATGACGAAGCTGCCCCTGTTCTCCAGCCTTGCCTGAACCTCTGCAGGTTATCTGTGAGATGAAAAAATTCCCCAAATGATTCCCCTGGCCCCTAGGACGTTGTCCTTCATCTTCGAGTCTTCCATGAAAATGAGCAGCATGGTTCCATGTGACTATATCAGATACAAAGCAATAAATAACAAAGTTGAATGGAATCAGGTGTTGGGAGAAACAAGGATTTTATTATGTGATCGTGTTCTTAAAGCCTAGAGCAGGACATGCCAACGTATTCTGCACAGATCAGGAGCTTGTAACTACATTGTCTCAATGGGGCTTTGGGTATTTTTGTTTTAAACCTGCTAAGTGGAGTAGAGAGAAAAACAATGAGGCACATGCTTGAAATTAACAATATCAGGGTGGATTTGAGCAGTTCAGGCATAAAAATTCAACTTTACCAAGAAAACAGAAGTTGGGAAGAAGAAATATGGAAGGGTACATAGCCTGGTAGCAAAGAATCACATGGCACAAGATAAAATAAAACATGTGTCTAAGAAAATGATGAACAAAATTCACCCTGTAGGAAAACGCTTAGAGCTAAAAATGGACAATCTAAAGATGGCAACAAAGAAAAGCATTTTTTTTTAAGTACTAAAAAATAAAACCAAAAGAAAATTCCATGGGACTGTTACCACATGTCCAAACAACTATAAAGAAAAGATATGTGATATCTGACAGTACAGCTCTACCTTTTAAAGTAACTAATAACTTAACGATAGAAAACAAAGGAGTCAGTATTTACAGTGGGGTTTGTTTTGCAATGAATCTGGAGTATGTTGTTTTAGTAGAAATAAATTTGGGATTTTAATGGCATATTAGATTATATGAGGACATGCCTGCTGAAAGACGTACAGATCTTTGGCACTGCTTTGTAAAGACCCTGGTCTAGGTGAATGCTTGGCAGGAATGGTATAGTTTTGAGAGAGTTATTTGTTTGGGTTTTTTACTTTCTTCAAATACCAAACAGTCTATCTATAGATTTTTGTCTTTAACCTCTTACTAAAAATCAGAACATCATGTGGCCTGTGTTTAGGCTCAAGAGTAAAAAGTATAAACTGCAATTTTTGAATCATCTCTACAGACTGCAGCAGCTAGTAACCCCCATTTTGTAAATGTTAATCCTAAAAGCCATGGTTATAATGGCCAGAGTGTATTTCCTACAATACTGTGTATTTTGACATCCCTGTATTATTTCCTGTCTTTTTAATCTCTTAATATTTCTGAACATTAACCCTTCTTTCCACTCTTCATAATCTTACTTCTTTTGGATGAAATCTGTAAGAGAGTGAGCGTGACAGATATACTGCATCTACTACAGCTGTGCTTTTAAGAAGTTTAGCAGCTGAAGGCAAAACAGCAAGCTGGCATTAGGAGTTCCAGCAAGACATTGGTCAGCCAGAAACACACAAGCCACTGCAGTCAGGACCACTGTAATCCTTAGGGTAGCCTGTGCCACCATAGACCACTCCACCTCTCTGGATCAGGGACCACAGAAGTATTGTAAAAGTTAATATGAGGACAAAAAGTGCTTGTTTTTCTTGATGAGGGAACTCATTAATAGTTTTCTAAATAACATGAAGATCATTAATAATGATTGCTCCTTTCAAAGAAAGAAAAGGAGGGAGGGAGGAAAGAAGGGAGGAAAGAGGGAAAGGGAAGGAAGGGGGCAATAAGAAAAGGGGGAAGGAGGGAATAATGGAGGGAACAAGGAACAAAGAGGAGGGAAGGGAGGAAGGGAGGAAGGGAGGAAGGGAGGAAGGGAGGAAGGGAGGAAGGAAGGAAGGAAGGAAGGAAGGAAGGAAGGAAGGAAGGAAGGAAGGAAGGAAGGAAGGAAGGAAGGAAGGAAGGAAGGAAGGAAGGAAGGAAGGAAGGAAGGAAGGAAGGAGAAGGAGAAGGAGAAGGAGAAGGAGAAGGAGAAGGAGAAGGAGAAGGAGAAGGAGAAGGAGAAGGAGAAGGAGAAGGAGAAGGAGAAGGAGAAGGAGAAGGAGAAGGAGAAGGAGAAGGAGAAGGAGAAGGAAGTAAGAAAAAAAGAAATCTCTTTCTGAAAGAATTCTGGCCAGATTTGCCATATGAGTTCTACGTGGAGATTTACTGAAAGAATAAATTATTGTTTCTTGATTAAACAACTGTAGAATCTGGAAACTCCAGTAGACATTAGCTTGACACAATATGTTGTAAGTTAAAACCAAAACAAATTATAAGCCTCCTGACTTTATATAAATAAATAGGATATTATGAGCTCCAAAATTTAATAATGATTTATGCCAGTCAATCAGCAGATGACAAGGGACTTTACACTAAATAGGAAGACAGATTACCTCTCTACTTTCAGCCAACAGTTACATAGGAGCAAAGCACAAATTTAAGTTGTGCTAATGGGTGTTGTATGTTTTGGACAGTTTTCATCATATCTCATTGCTGAGAAACACACAAAATATGGTACATGTCAAATGAAAGCTCAAATCCTAAAAAATATATTATAGTGTACTAGTCCTCTATTTCAAGCCAGCTTCATTTTCTCAGCTAAAATTTGAACAATTAAATTTGTGAACTTCAGTTCTGTAAGGCAACCAATCTTTGGTTTAGAACTTACATAATACTGGCTTCTGCCAGAACTCTACTAAAAATATAGATTCTCATGTTTCATAAAGGGTACAAGTTAACATTTGCGTATTCTGCTGTTTTAGGGAAATGGCAACAGTCTCATGTGAGCAATGTTGTCATTGCTCTCAGGTTGGTTTCAAACATTTTTCAAGCTGCTTTCAGATTTTATGGAGACACTGTACAAAGACAGCATTTCAAATATTATATTTAAACATATGTGACTGCTGAAAAGGCTAGCAGATGCTGCTTCTTAGTAAACAGCCTGTCATTAACTGAAGTTGTTAAATTTCTTTTCCTAAGTAAGAATCTCTTAATTTCTAGCTTGGATTTTAGTTTGTGATTACCATTATTTGGCTGTTGCAGTTCCACCAAAGTTAACATGATTTCCCAAAGTTCTGAAAATAGTAGTAAACTTCCTGTTCCTTTTTACCTTACCAGGATATTTTATTGACCATTGGCTCAGAAGTACCAGATTCCTGGTGCCACTTCATTTACACACATAGTGCAGCTAAGCCAGCAAAAATTACTTACTGTTAAATTTACCTCTGGAGCAAGGGTAAAATTGTGCTGCATCACTAAGCTTGGCAAAGGGATTTTCTGAAAGTCAGCCAGCTTATTGCCTCTTGATAAACCCCCGTACACCTTCTATATGATGTAGAACTGTCTTGAACTTTGGTGTTACCATAGAACATCGTAGAACATGTAACATAAGGGTATGATGCCTACTCTTGTTTAAATCAGTCCCAGATTTTCTATTCACTGAAAAGCCTATGTGCATGGAGATATGTGATAAATTGTATCCAAAGAATATTTATGCTTCAAACCTCTTACTGAAAATCCGTCCTCTATAATATTAAACAATAGTTGCATGCCACCATATAAAAATTATATGTTTTTAACATCAGAAATTAATGTAATTCCCTAGATCTTGAGAAATCCCCAATGTAATCAAAAACTGTGAACTTATAAAATGATGAGACTAGCTGGTTTTTGCTGTTTAACTTTCCATCAGCTGCTCTTTTTTCAACATGAACTTCAGCCTTGTAACTCTTCCATTTTAACTCATCTTCAGGGCAGCAGTGACATTAGTGACATTCTCTGCTGACCAGTCTTCCTTTTCTCTGCTGTCTTGCCTGATGCATACCAGCAATGGAGGTGGATGCAGTAAGATAGGGAGACTGGGAGAGGGTGGTATTATTTTGACGTAGCCTCTCTCCTTAGAGCTAGTCTTTGTGTATGCTTGCCCAGGAAATCAGTTTTACAGGTCATGAATAAATGAGGTATAGTAGCAGACGTAAGTCCTCTGCTTAAATACTTTATACAGGGGTGATGTTATGCTTGCATAAATTGAAAGAACATCTCTAAGTTTTACTGTACATACGTACATACATACATTTTGTATGTTATGTATGTACATACATACATAAAAAAGGGAAAACCTTCCCTTGTACCGCAAGGTATTTAGGTAACCATTTCTGAAGGCTATACAAGTGAAGAGGTTTAACATAGAGGGAATCTGTAAATGGCAAATGAAAGGTTGTTTCTGAGAAGTCTCAGAATACATGGAGTTAGTGCTGTATGAAAATGGGAAGGTTTTTTCCATGTCAAAGAGATGGTGATAATTTTGGGGCTGTAGCTGTCGTAATGTATTCTTCTAGGTGAGGTACACTATCTTCAGAGAATTGCTGTCTGTGCTAAAAGCAAATTGAGTCATCTTGCAAAGACAGCAGATGTTTATTACACTGGTGTGTATGTCTTCAATACCTGGATTTCAGATGGTTTATGTCACTGAAGTTATCACCATATAATGAGTTTTCAAATACAATTAAAACAGTAGTAGTGATTCACTATGAGAATCAGACCTTTACAGTCACAAGAGTGACTGGTTAATTCTATCAAAGGGAGAAGTCTATGAAACCAGTGACAATGTCTAAAACTGTTCTTTGCATTTCATCTAATGCTTCTACTAGTATGAATTTCTTAAAATAATAATATACGCTTTTTAATTGTTTTGATGTTCCTTTTTTAAAAAGGAATTATTTGGTATAAATGGTTTTAAATTTGGGTTAAAAATGTTTATGTCTTTAACATTTTCTCATATTCCTTTATAAAAAAATGCGAAAACTTATTCACAGTTAAACTTCTTATTTAACACTTGATCTCATACAACTTCTTGAACTGTACATTCATTATTTCCAACCCAACCTATTGGCTTTCTTTGAAATCAGAAATAAGGTTTTCATTATAGTATTTGGATAGCCAATTATAACATAAAACCAAGCCCAAAAGGCTACATAAGTTTAGAAAAAGATTTTACTTTCTCACCTTATAGTTTCTGCTTCAAAACATCACCACTTCTATTGTTTCATATGACATAGAGCCAAAATAAGTTAAGCATATTATGGGGAGAGTGGACTGAAAATAGATTTGACCATTAGAACAAAAAAAACCTCAACTACTTATGCCTTGTTCTTAATTTTGGTATAGTGATAGTTTCAGAGTGGCTTTGGTTTATTTGTATTGCTTGTCCTTGAATCTTTGTAGTCTGTACATAAAATATTTGCCAAAATTATGTTTCAAATACTATATCACATCTTTATATGGCACATATCTAGTGATATCAGTAAAAATTTAGAAATTTTAAAAATTCAGACTTTCACTGTCTGTTTTTCCAAGGTACCCACTAATGATGGATATAGAATGCAACTGGATAGAACATTTTGGATTTATTATTTACAGTTATTTGGATCTATTTATACAAGTTCAAACAGAGCTCTAGACACACAATGGGTTATAACTGTATTGCAGATCACCCAAACTGACAATATGAGCCAAGATACAAATTACAGTCAGCTTAATATATATGAAAATATTAGGGAGAAGGCAAGGCATTTGTAAAGAGGACTCATAGATATTATACTCAAGATGTTTTAAGTCAAAAGGGAAGCAGTTTTAGAATAAAAGTATCTTCATATCTCCCATTTAAATAATCAACACGTAACTAAATGTCTGCTCTTTTCATCTTCCATGGTAGATTTTTTCATAGGCTACATGGGATCTGTGAGATAGAAAGGATGTAAACCATAGTATCACAGAAACATTAAAACTGGAGATGACTTCAGATGCTTCTGCCTGTCAGTTGTAGTTTTTTGTTCTTTTGAAGGCCTCCAATTATGTGTTTCACAATCTCCCCAGGAAATCTGTTCCAGGGCTTGGCTAACCTCCATGTTAATGTTTTTTAATGTCTAGGCTGTTTTTCTGAAATTTGACTTATAAGGTATCCACTGTAACTCTGAAGAACACTGGTTTCCCTTCTTTGAAAATGTTGCAAGACTATAATCATGTCCCCTTTCAGCTTTTTCTTCCCTAGGTTGCAAGCCTTGTTTTTTAATTTGTGCCTCACGTCATACCTTCTTGAGTCCTGTCTTGTCTCTTACACTCTACCAGACTGTCTCAAACTCAATTGAGTCTTTTCTAGGTTGCAGTACCCTAAACTTGATACACAATCCCAGCCAAGGCTTTCTAGTGCAAAGTTGATCTTGGGGGTCACTTTAGGTAACTTTCAGGTTCTGATCTTTTTTGTTATCATCTCAGTATTTTTTTTCATCTGCATGTCATTGTAGACACTTGATTAGCATGTGATCCACTCCATCCCTCAGACTGCTTCCTAAAGACCTATTTTCCTGCCAGGTTCTCAATGCAGTATGTAATTTGTTCATTATTCCTGAGTAATTGTAGTTCACTTTATTTCTGAGAGTTCTTTCAGAACTACAGGATGATGGTAAGTAGGCTATGCTGACTTACATATTCTGTGTTCAAGACAGAATACAAAGAATATTTAGTAAGTAGGATGTACTCAAGCATTCTTCTCATTCTCTGAATGTCTTTGAATGTCTTTGAATGTCTCTTGATTTCTTGTTCCTCTGAATGTCTCTTGGCATATAGTACTTCATCTCTTTGTCCTAGTGTTATGTTGGTATTGTCTTTCTTTCATAATTTCATTCAGTCCTCACTTCCTATATACTTTCTTGTTCTGCTTCAGATCACCTGTATTTTTATGATTCAGGCAGTTTAGTATTGAAACACTTTGTGTGTCAAAATCAATACATCAGTTTCATCCTGATAGACGCTAGAGTCCAGAACAGAGATGCAAAGAGGATCTCCCTCCTAAATTGGTCTTTCTGCATAATTTACTTTTTTTCAGATAGTATAAAATATATGCATCATCATATGCATTGCAATATCCAATCTGTAAGTGAAGCGGGTATAAAGCTCTAAAGGAAGGTCTGTATATGAAAGAGAACAGCCAGCCAGAAGTGCTGACAAACATCCCTTTCTATCTGGAGCTCTGGAATCTCTGGGGAAATTCAGGAAACCATTGCCAACCTTAAGTGTAACCAGCATGTCTGACAGTCACATAATGTGCCTTCTATTCTCAGTTTCCTTACAACCTTCAAGAAGAATTAACACTCATCTAAAATGTCATACAAAGTAAATTTTTCATGGTAAATGTTAAACTACCCTTGTATTTTCTAGAACATTATGAAAAATAAGTTTTCATAAATGATCACCTTCTCAGTGAAAGGTGATGCAGACAAACAAAGGCAATAAAAGCTGGAACACACTGGGTCAGATGGAAAGACAAGGTAAGTGTGAATGCAATGAAAGTGCCTGCCCAAACCTGATGCCCTGATCATGCTGATTTCATAGGTAAATCAGATCATTTGAGAAGGAGTATAAGAAATAATTAAAAGTAATTTCTCTTAAAAATTGAGGTTCCTTGGTAACAGAGTTAATCACATTTTAAGCTCCACTACCCTTCCCTTCTCCCTTTCTTATAGTAATTACTGATCCTGTGCCACTTTCTCACTCACACACTTCACACTTACAGTACTTTTGGCATTTTTGAAATACAAACACACAACACTTAATATTAATGATATCAGCTGATGATGTGGATCTCAGATCTTATAGTACATGTATTTCCTATACAATTAAATATTAAGAAGTTATATATACCCAGATTCATCACTACTGTGATATTATTTATTTCAGCAGAGTTAGACTGTAAGTGGGTGAAGTTCAACTGACAATTACTGAAGCATGAGATGGATAGCATCAGTTATTCAAAACTAAGCTCTAAGGCTTGTTCCTTCTTTGAATCTCAACAGTTCGAGAGAATTTTTATGAAAGTGTTTCAATTTATAAAATCTAAATTAAAACTAGTTATGTGCATGATTCAGATACTAATTTAGAGAAACCACCAAGGCTCAGGAGAGTTAAGATTCTTTCTAGTCAAAGACATAGTTTTGTTTCTTCTCTTTTCCTGACAGCACCAATATAGCTAACTCACTATCCAAGCAGAAAGCATATTGGGCAAAGCTTTCCAGAGGAATATCCATTTCAAGCCTGTTTTTATTAGAGCTTAATCAAATATGTCCAAGCATTACTCTTTGTTTCTTGCCTTTATGTTCCTTATTTTTTCAAAAAATATAATTTTTTTTAAAAAAAGAAGTATTCAACATCAATATTTTCAAGTATGTGTAGACGTTTGACCACATTTACATGACCCCTAAAATTTTTATTTCCTATGAAAGTTTGTATGGGGAATTCATAAATCTTTAATCTGCCCAAAAGCACTCCAGCTACACTAGCTCCAAAGAAAATGTAACGCTATAACCTAATATGGGTTCCAAAGTGCAAGTACAAGGTAGGGTAGTTATCGTAGTTCGGAAGTAATGAACTGAGTGCATCCAGAGTTTAAGAGGCATGCACACAAAAACCTTAGAAAAGGGCAGTTTGTAACTGATTTCACAGTTTGGATGGAGGCACTGTGAAAAGGTGATCTGATCAGAACTAGGGCCAAAAAAGAGATGTTATTGTGACAGGAAAAGCAACTAAACAACTAAAAAGAATGTCATGAGACAGCTATGAATCTGTATCACATAACCCAAAGAAAATATCCCTAGTGATACTAAAATTTTAAAAACATACAGATTTATTTTTTTTTATCAGAAGACAGACTTCTCTAGAAATGGACAATTCCTGAAAAAGTCACAACTTTCACAAAGACGTGGAAACATGGCGCCCTGAACATCAGACAAAATGTGTATTTGATTTCTTAGACAGAAACAGGGCACTAATTAAAAATGTTATTCTACCTTCTAACCTCATATTCAAATTCAGTTAAAATTATAGCCAGCCTGGATGCCCCTCAGAATTCAGTGACATACTTTGCCCTGTGTCTGAGAAGTGCTTTAACCATATTTTCTGTAATAAAATATTACCGGCATTAATGTAATTGCTACTAAAAGGAAAAACAGAAAGCATTCTAAAAGGTGTGCAGAAATGTTTGACGTATCTGAATAGGAGCACAATCTATGAAGTGCATGTTTTAGAATTTTGTCCTGAGAGAATGTCTGAGGGATCAAAGTATGGATTTTTCTAAATTAAGAGGAAAATGGAAAACAGGAAGTTATGGAGTAGAAACACAATTTCTTAAAACACTCAAGTAAACTCATTTTTTTAAAAAATTGCACTTCAAAGATCTCACTTCCACATAATTTCAAAATCAAAGCAAAAATAATTAAAATACTCTTTTCAAAGAAAAATTGCCAAAAACTTGACAAAAAAAACCCACTTGAAAATCCCTTGCACTGGCAAAAACTCTAGGTTTTGTGTGACTACCACATTTCAAAATTTCCTTCTACATTCCTGATGCTTTCCAAAAAAGTTGTGGGCCAGTACTTGCTGCCAGACACTTTCTTCACAAATATATGGTACTACTTAACTATGGGCTCTTGAATTTCAGTGGAAACATGGTTCTCAGACTCTTGAAGACCCTAAACTGTGGGGGGTGTGCGGGAGCACTCAGAACAAGAGGGGTGACCATATGTCTAGAATTTAATAAAGAATGGAGTGATACTTAAGTTGCTCAAAGCCAGATTAGCTATTAGAAAATGTAAAGACAAAAAAAAAATTATATATTTTTATAAGTGAAGATTAAAGTACTTGGTAAATGACAAAAGGTACTGAAGAAAGAACAAAAATAAAGCAAAAATAAAATCAAGACTATACTTTGTAACCAAGATCTTTCTTAGCTGCATCACAAACATCCAAGACCTTTCCCATCATGGCCAGCATGCCCTGGAAACTTCTTAGAAATCCTTGTCTGCTCCTTCTATTAGCTCTTTCCTTTTCTTCCCCTCCTCATCCCAGGAGAATAAAAAGCTTTTTACTTCTGTATATGTACCTACTGAAGTCAGAATATCCACTTTTGTGTTTAACTACCCCCTGCAGAATCACTCTCAGTGACAGATTGGTAGGTTGGTAGGACATCTCACAGTAGCACGGACAATAAGTCTTTTCTTCTCTTTTTCTTCTCAAGGTATCTTAATTAGCATTATGTTTTTGATTGTAAGAGCACATCTTCTTATCTATGTGTTACAACCTCCTAAAGCCATAGCAGTAAAACTTCACAAATCTTGTATTTTGAGAATCAGCTGTCTTGGTGGACTCATAACATTCACTCCAGTTTGAGCTTCATATAAAAAAACTGAACACAGTACCACACACTGTGAACATGGGGATGGGTGCTTGCTTAGATGAGTTACATCAATCCTCACAGTTAGTCGTAAGGGAATCCGTTCTAGAGAGTATGTGACAACAAATTCTTCCTTAGATCTTTCACCTCCATTTAAATCCATTTAAAATAAGAAATGGGATCTAATTCTAAAAGCTTTGTCATTTTGAGGTTGACCCATCTGAAACTTATACCTTCAGGTTCATATGAATTGCAGACCTATATAATTTTTCACTTTATTGAGGAAGTTTTATGTGAAGTTTCAGTGTTATAAGCCATTAACCATAGCAGTTAGCCCACCTTCAGTTAGCTACCTTCTGTTAGAGTCTGGCAGCTAAATGCTCTAAAGATCTCAGTGTACTCCGCATACTCCAAACACCAGAGCTTTCCTGATCTTTCCTTTTCCTGGAAAGGGAGACCCTCTGGTGATGGATAGAGGAACTGAAAATAGTGAGATCTGCTCAAGAGTTTAGATGTTCTCCCTATGGCCAGGCAGTTAATGTAAGAGATGAATCAGGCTGACCATCATGCTGGGGTTGTGAAAAGTTTGTTGCCAACAGGCAATTCTATGGGTGCAGGAATTAGAGAAAAATGAACATGTAAATTAATGATTCAGCCCCTTTTTTAATATACATTTTAGTTACATAGGCAGAGCCTTATTTCTTATATTTCCTAGTTTTTTTCTTTTTCTCCTGGCTTTTGCAAGTATTCTCATAGCATCTTTTCCTTGTATGTTTTAAAAATATAGCACAAA
The DNA here is from genome assembly GCF_031877795.1 of Strix aluco. Classification (NCBI taxonomy): domain Eukaryota; kingdom Metazoa; phylum Chordata; class Aves; order Strigiformes; family Strigidae; genus Strix; species Strix aluco. The sequence goes on from NC_133931.1 coordinate 34,762,774, forward strand.
CTATTCTGAACTTGTATTAGTCAGATAAAATTGGCTAAGCATAAGTGGACTGTGATTCTGCGGAAGCTCAGTGGCATAGTATTTACACATGGACATAGGCTAATGAAAACATATACTGCATGAGACAGGAAAAGGCTGAAAATGAGAAGGGGAGAACACTTAACTAAGCTGTGAATTTTTTGCATCTGTTGAACTACTTCCTAACACATACTAAGTAAATGAACCAGCATACTGCATGGATCAGCAGTGGCTCATCTGCAGCTGTGTATATCTGGCATGTGTCTGCTGGGGCTGCTGTTCCTGGCACAAGTGCTGCTACTATAGCTGTTGCCATTATTGTAGCTATGACTGTTTCCTGTATCTCAGGCAACTTGAGATGTTCCAGAAGTGTCTGCTGTTACATCAGACATATTAGACATGGGTGTCAATGGAGGAGAACAAAGGATGAGGTGAAAGAAAAGCATGGAATTAATAGTTTGTAAATTTAACAGTTTATACAGTAATATCTCAAATCCACCCTCCCAACATTGTCTGATGTATCTTTGGTTTGGTAGGATTTCAGTTCTGGTCCCAAAATATACAGTAGGTCGCAGTGAGATCATGGCACAGTGGTCCTTGTTAATCATTCTCTAACTCTGGTATCTGAAAAGCTCTGTAATGTTCTCCCTCTACTAGTTTCGAACTCTGTCACCATGAGTTTTATAATTAGTTTATAGTCATTCAAAGAAGTGTACTTGCTAGCACTTGGATTACAGCTTTACACTAACCAGATGTAGCCATCTCTCCCCTCTTTGTAGGACTGAGTGGTGCAATAATGCCTCTACTCACATAATATGACACCAGGCTCGTCACTGCATAGTTCCTACTATCACATTGCAGCTGCAGCTCCCAAAATAAAATTTTCTTTCATTCACCTGACTCATTCATATAGGGTTGTCCAACAGTGAGATAGAAGCACATGATGTTAGTCTTGCCACAGGCTTCCTGTGTAACCTAATTAATCTGTGTAATTTTCTTATTTTCAGACAGACTTGCTTCATTCCATTTGCCTGCTGTTGATCATAGAAGATTACTGTTTTAGCTGGTCTTAGGGATCTGCCAAGAAAAAACCTTGTGAAAATACAGAATATCAGTTCACATGGTGAAGATGAGCCGATATATAGCATTCATACTTTTCTTGGCAAAAATAAACTCAGATGCATCTTTACAGAAGCCATAGTTACCTAAAATAAGAACAGCATGAACAAGCAGTAGTCTTCCATAGAGAGAAAGCTTGGTTGTTTTTCACATAGGTTCACAGTTATCTGATTTTTGACAGATTGGATGCTGTTAATGTATTTCAGCACTGTTAGTTGCAGTGTAGTACAATGTTTACTGGAAAGTATTACGTGTAAATATTACTGGATACAATGTTTACTGGAAAGTATGTGGAAGTATTACTCCATCCTTTATGGCAGAGGCTTATTTGAGATCCGTATTGATACGTATGGTTCTTCATAACTGAAAGATTGAAGGGACAATAGCATCCAAGAATTACAAAAAGTGAGCTCTTTTCATGACCTCTAATGAAGGTGACTACATGTATCCTGACAAGTTCTGTAATGCAATCCTCTGTGCGGTAATGAAAAGGAATTTGAAAAAGGCTAAGTTGTTTATCCCTGAATCATGCTATTCTTTCCCTCTGTAGAAGATCATCATTTTCCTTTGCATTGTTTCAACAAAATATTTTAAGAGTAACTAATAAGAAACGTGTTTATACAAACAGATCAGTAACAGTTATGAATGTTAAAGTATAAAATATTTATGTAAACCACAAAAATGGTAATACAATCATGCATATCAGTTCCTCTACATAAATCTTAGTCCAAACAGTTGAGCTATTCAGAGTATATTGAGCTTATATTATTACTGTTTCAGGCAGTAATGCAGACAGTTGAAACTTCAGAGGTAGCTATGGCCAAATATAACTCATTTAATGAAAAGAGAAAGGGAGTCAAAAATTCTTTAGACTACCAGTGAAACTTAGTAACAAACTGCAATGGGAAATCAGCAATGACAACCGATTCTGAATGAAATATTCATGTGCGTCAGGGACTGAAAACTAGCTTTTTATCTCTGTAAGGTCATCTGGCATTTTGAAAAATTAGGGGGGAAAAAATGAGCTAGAATTCAACATAGTAAAAAAAGGATGCATAGCACCCTGTAGTAAATGAATGTTCAGTATTGGTGGGATCCAAACCCAAGCAGGCTCCCTCTATAGCTAATAAAGAGAACATTCCTATAAAGGGTGACTTACAGTGAGATTAACGTAGCTCCTTTCTTGTCACAGACTACAGAGAAAGAATAAAAAGTCTCACTTAACTAAAGAAAATCTTTGTGAATACCCTCCAAGACTACTATCTTACACTAGCAAAATTATCTTTACTATTACCCTTTATGCTGTGCCTTTACTTCTGTATAACACTGAAATTCATTTGTGGTAATTTCTGTTAATCCTCTGAGTATCCTTATAATCCTCTGTCTACATTCTTGGGTAGAGTCGTCCAGTGGTTCCTTCCGTGTGTTAGCTCTTATTGAAACCTCTAAGGAGTACTGAAGTATTAATAAATAAAACAACAAAAGTAACATCAGTGTTTTCAACTACAGTTGCCACTTAAATCTTTGACTGGTTCCTGACAGTGAAATTCAGAATGGACAGGAACATACAACACTTAGGGGAGTTTCTGAAAAAAGTTATTCCTTTTTATAACTAAACAAGCTGTCCCTTAGCTTCAGCTGGTATTTTTAGTGACTAAATAGGACAATGCCTCCCAAAGTGTCTTAGTCTTGATCCCCCTCTTCACAGTATCTCTTAGCTTTCTCCAACATTGTTCAAGGATTACCTACAGCATCTATATTTCCTTCACAATAGCAATGTAGCCCCTATAGAATCACAGAATCATCTAGGTTGGAAAAGACCTTGAAGATCATTTAGTCCAACCATTAACCTAATTTGTTATGCTATAAATGCATAACAGATGGTAGGACAGGATAGAGGAAAGAACATTAGAGCAGGTACTGTATTATAATTCAACTCTTACATTAGCTGCCTGGACAAGAGTTGCTTAATGCAGGTTCTGACTCTTTGCTTTTGTTATTACTTTTTTCATTCACTCTGAGAGTGGCTGGAAAGATGTTTGTAATTTACAATGCAAACAAGTGTGTGACACATTAGAATGACATGGTTTATTCAATTAGTTTATAGTTCCACTATGGCCTCTGGCTAAGCTACATCATGCTATGGATCAGTACTCACTCTAATCTACAGTGAATAACTGCTAGAAAAAGTTACCCCACCTATTTTCTGCGCTAAAGGCAATGTCACAGTTGTAGTATATTACAGATGTCAGCATCAGGAAAGGATATACCACAGCTGGGTATCATTGGAGCTTCTGAATTCCGTTGTGAAAATAAATCATGTTAATTTTCTTCACAATATAGAAATAGGCCTGCCAAGGTACTATTGTGATGCACATCCTTGAAGTATGATGCACATTTTGATATCACTGTATGCTGTGGGCAGTCAGCCTGCTTGTTAAAAATCAGAAGGGGAGCCAGAAATATTGTACCACACCCTAAAGTCAAGACAACACCACCACAAACATGCCCCAGAAGACCTCTAGTTAGTTTGTTCCCTTTCCTCCCACTTCAAAATTAAACCCATCTTTCCCATCAGGCAGACCTCCAGAATTTGTATACAGAAATAATTTCTGTATGTGTTTCTTTGACTTCGTGGCTCAAATACTTGTCATTGATCAATTCATTTCTGTGTTTCAATGCCCCAGATGTAAAATGGAGATACTACCATCTCTCTGAATCACACAGCAGATATTAAGATGACTAGTTATGGCATACATCAACTTTCAGTGCCAGATGTAAAGACAACAGAGAATATTTCAGACCAACCACATGTAGTAGAAGGAAGCATCAGATCCAGACAGCCCTACCTCAAATCTCTATTCTTCAGACATGTGGCATGTATAAGAGTTCTGTTTAATGAGAAAAATAAAATGGGAAATAAAATTACTAACATTTGAACTGACTTTCTCAGTAGATGTTATATCTCTCATCCTTTGGCTGTGCTTGTTCGTATGTCCATATGCATTGGCCATTTCCCAAGGGTTTGGAAGCCATCTGATGTAATGCTCAGCTAAACCCTGGCTTTTAAGCAAACCGAAAGCTGACTTCTTCCAAAAATGAAGAAAGTAATAAAAACATGAGATAAGTCAAACACCCAAAAATATGCTGGACAGCTAGACAGCAGTGTTGGTTAATGGCTTGCAAAATACCAAGTTAATATGTTAATTTACAGGTTAGTCAAGCTTACCTTCTCCTGTGTATATTGTATGTAAATAGGCCTCAGAAGCAGTGTGTACCAGCATATTTTCAGCTTTCCAAAACAAGCTTCTTCAGTGCAGTTTGTTTGAAATCCAGAGTCTGAGGCCCTTTTCCTCTCTTTTTCCACTGTATGAGACAACAGAAATTGGGTTCCAGACCAGAAAAATTTCAAGCAGCAAAAACGATGGCAATGACAGAACCCAGACAATACCCATGTCCAACAAATTATTTTTCTGGTCCAACAGGAAAAACTAACAGAAAGGTTCTTGGCCAGAAGTATGATGTTTGACCTACATTGGATTTTCCCCCTTGCTTTTCTGTCTTCATCTAAAGCATGGTGGGATATTCCATCAATTCCAAATCAAGACTGAGTTTTTAGATTGTTATCTAAGTTATTTAAGATGTTTTGGGTAGACATCATGGCTTTGCTCTTGATTTGCACAGCCTCTAATAAAATGAGTTTCAATCAGTGACTGTGCTACTAGGAACTAATATAGCTACAAAGAAATGAAACAAATAACAACACCACATGGGTAAATGATACCTGGAACTGGTGACCCATTAAAGAGATGGACTGAAACCAAAGATCCTTTTAAGACAGTGAAAGCATTGCTATCAAATGTGATGCCATGGAGATATCATCCATAATGTTAACCAAAAATAAAAGAGTTACTACAATTACAGAAAGAAATCCAAACCATTCATGTAGGTCATGTTCCAACAGAATATTCCTCGCTTACCAAAGATTACATGATACAGTGGTGTTTAGGGATATTATTTTGTTGAAAATGAACGCACATTGTACCTTAAGTAACTATAAAATAATACACATAAATCACTAAGATGAACTCACAACTCTGAAAATATAGATGTAACTTCCATATCTAAAAGTTGCATAAAGATGCATCACAAACAGATTAGCCAGGTCTGTCAAACCAATTTACAACTCAACAATACTCAGAGATACAGATGGTTTTTATTTCTGAAGCATTAATCTTGTAGACACTAAATCACTCTTAACAAAATATTTTGTTGTGCCCCATAGCTTTTGAAAGACTTGTGTTATCTCCTGTGTAAAAACTGTGGAGTCTGTTGGAAAGGCCAGCTTCAATATTAAATTAAATCTAGCAATTACTCTTCTCCAAAATTCCTGAAGTTGTGCAGAATGTGACTGTATTTCCATCTCCTGCTCCGTAAGTTAAAAAAAATATTATTAACATTTTGGATTACTGTCCTTATCATTGTATTTACTATCCTGTGGGACCTTTACCATGTTTTCTATTACATGGCCTTATATCGCATGCCATCAATCACTGATTATGTTCCTATTATCTCTATCTTCTTCCAAATTCATGTTCAAATCTTTTGTTATCAAAAATATACCAACAGCAGCCAAGACTTAATTAACATTTTAGACAAAAGAATCCTAGTTCCAGCTGTCAAATTCTACAGAGTCTGGAGTCAGAAGCCTTTTAAATACTAGGTCTCATATGCATGTGTGCAGATGCTCTACAGAATGGAACCATGGGAAAACCAGTTGTGAGTTGTTCCTTCCAACAATGTGAGATGAGTTCTGGCAATACCTTTGAGGCAAAGGTATCTGACAGCTCTTTTTGTGACAAAACATCTTGTACACTTTCCCAAAGTCCAGGCTTACTGCAAACCTCATGTCCTTACACTTCTGAGATGTAGGGTCACTTATAAGTATTTTTAGGTTTCAGCTCAGAAGTAAGCCTACAGTCTGTTATGTGTTAAGATATCATATGTGACACATTGCCTTACTGGAAGCTCACTGTCCAGGCTGTGCTAACTACAGTTTCCCAGATGGAGCTGGGAAATGACAGTGAGTCTGCAACACACACCAGAGCCGTAGCTCCTGCCTTCCATAATGGAGGAAAGAAGGAGAGGAGGAATATGAATCAGCCCAGTACCAAATCTTTATCACCACGTCTGCCATCTGCTTCTTGTGTGATAAGGGATGGTCCCCACTGCCTGTGAAACTACTTAAAATAGCCTATTTGCCTTCTACTTGTCAAACATGCAGATACTCTCCATTTTGCCCTGTAACTAGACATGAACTGAGAGTATAATATTGTAATGACTGTGTTTACATGACCCACGGACTATTAGATGCTTCAAAGTAGTGTAAGGGGGTGGCAGTGGGATTTATATTCTTTTCTTCTCTTGGGCAGCTAAGCACAAAACTTGCCCAGACATTCTTACTTCCTTGCTGAGAAGTAAAGAGCTTAAAACAAGAATCCTCATGGCTTTAACTTGAGAGCAGTTGTAATACTGCCAGCACAGTTCTTCAAAAGTCATTATTTAAAAATAGTCTGTGGGAAAGCCCCAAACAAAATAAATATTTTTTATTTGTAATATCTGTTGTTTGGAATGGAGGGGATAGCAGCTGGTACAGAAAATGCCTCAGAGGATCTGACTTACAGATTACGTCCTAATAACACAGCTTTGAAATTTGTGTTCCTTTGGGTTGGAAAACAAATAGGTGAGGCAACAATATTTACTTAGGACCAGATTCTGTCTTTCTAACTCCCATTTATTAAGACCTTCACATTTCCACTGGAGCAAAGGTTTGCAGGCTGCATCAGTCGCTTCAGTGCTCTTGCCACAAATGAGGCACGAGTTTCTCACTGTACCCTTGCTAGGCAGGTTGGCTCATCCAGCTGAGATCACGCTAATAGCCTTTTTTCTTGAAGGCTTTGAAAACAATAGTGCTGCTGCCTCAGGACCAGTGCTGCACAGTCTGCCTGCTGGCAGGGTCACAAAGGGGAGGGAAAGTTTTTGTCACACTCTTATTCCCAGCCCTTCCCTGCAGCCCACTTTTTTTTGGCCACTCAGTCCCATAGTTACATTAAAATTATATATCCCATGCTCATAAGGCATGGTTGAACACATATTTTACAAACAAAAGTTTTCAGTTAGTATTTAGCACCAAGCGGGTAGGTTCCTTATATTTTCATCTGCTCTTCCTTCTGAAATACACCATAAAAGCTTTCAAATTAATGTAATGAGCTTGGGTAAGAAGCAGCAAAACACTTACACAGCTTTTTCTGCATAGACATCAGCAATGCTAATAAGGCAAATATTTTATACTTTTAGGGAAACTGAAGCAGATATAACAATTGTCTTACTCCTAAAGGCAATATTCAAAGCAATACTGAACTCAGAACAAAATTAACTCTACATTGCATAACGGTAAATTAAATATTTTTGCATTGCAGAGGTGAAAAAACAAAGAAAGAGGTATTAAACTGTGGTGATGTTCATCAGCCAAATAGTTCCCTAAAAAGCCACTTTGCTCAAGTACTAAGGCTGAGATATTTTACTCTAAAAGACTGGAATCCTCTAGAGCCAGAAGGTGCAAAATGGCAGACAACTAACTATGCCACTCTGTCTTTGATGCACCTGGCATTGGTCTGCTACACATGAGGAGCTGGACTTAACTCTGCAGACTATAGTGACTGAACAGTGTTGTTTATTTTTCCTGGAAAAATCACATGCAAACTAATCTTGAAGCCAGCAATCTCTCTGCTAACACGGTGAACTCCAAAGCAGGACTTGCACACATGCAGTGGATTCTGAGATTATTAAAATGGAGCAGCTTGGCTTTGGATAATCACTCATTTTTATGGCTCTATCTATATATCCTGACTTTGGTGGATATCCTGTGTTTAAATGTTAATTTTCTCTACTAAATTCATGCTGGAATTTCTTTCAAACACTTAAAATAATGTTAGCTTCAGTGGAGTTGTCAGAGGAAATTATTTGATAAAGAGTCTCATGTTTCTTTGTTATGCATTGGATTACTGTAGTTTGTTTGATGTTCAGTTCTACTTCTGGTACATGGATTTTTTTTTTTACTGAAAATACATTATTTTCCTGTTCAACCCATTTTTCATACATTTACACCAATCTTTTGCCATCAATAGAAAGATGTCATTCAGGGGAGAGGTGTAGGGGGGAGACCATAGTTGATAAAGCAGTTTTTTATTGCCCATAACTTTGAACCAAAGGCTCATCTTCACTGTTTGAAATGCTTTTATTTGAATGAGGTACAATATTTTGATAAATTTGTATTTGTCTGGCATCATAGTCCATGATTGGAAGCCCTTAGCAGTATGTGTTATTTTTCTCGGGATTGACAGTAGGAGGTATTTGCTTATGACAAGCCAAACTAGACATCCCACTTGCCTATTTGTGCCTTCAGACACTGACTTGACAAGAAAATTTATGTCAAAGACTACTTAATCCATTTGACTATGGGCAGGCACCTAGTTTTCATATGAAGGAAATAGCGATTCTTGTTATCAATGTCAGCACTCTGCGTCTGTTAGTCTGGCAGCAAATATCACAGGACTTTGCTTCACATTGCCATGTAGAAATGTTGAGAAAAGCATTAAAAGAAGAGATGCGTATACTTGATATGAAGGAAAAACCTACTGTGATCTTATTTCTTGGAAGCAGTATTGACAGAAGAAGTAACTTGCCCAGAAAACATACAAAACAATGGTCCTAGCTAGTAGTACTTGGGACATCCAAACATAGCCTGTTGGGGGAATATTTACACCAATTATATTAAGATACTTTAGGCATTTCCTTTTGGCCTGATTCAGAGAATCTGGATTCTGTGATTCTGTGATTTGGGTCCATATATGATCAATAGAGAAAACAGGGACAATTCAGGGCACCTTGGAAATCTACTTTGGATAGCATTTCGTCCTCCCTCCCCTTTTTCCTCACACACACACTTTGGCAACTTTCAACAGAGTTGTGAAAATTATACCACCATGAAGAAAGAATCTATGACAAAACCGCTTTACCAATTATCCATGCTCATCTACTTTATGTGGCCACTCGCTTCTTCACTAATCTGTGTACTCCATGAGACCTTAAAAACATCCAAACTCAGAAACAGCCATATTGGGTCACACCATTGGTTCATCTTCTCCATTATCGTATCTCCATCAACAACTAGGAAAGAGAATAAGAACAGACTGTGAACAGGATGAGTGTTGTCCTCATAGACAGGCATTTTCCAAAAATCAGTGGACTGAAGACTTACATGTCTGAAGACAGACATTGTGTGTTTGCTAAAGGTTTATCGGCCTCTGCCAGATCCAACACTCAGCAATTTGCCTAATCCCTTCTAGAAGGGATACTTGATCTCCATAGCAATCTCTTCCAGAATTCCGTGTGAACATGTAGCTCAATTTGTATGAATCCATTTAAATGGTAATTTTACTGGATGTTCTTTAGTTTTTAATTTGTAAAACATAATGAATTTACTTTCTCCTTGTCATTCAAGATTTAGAGACATTGAGATGATATACTCCTCTAGTTTCCCTTTCTTCAAGATGAAGAAACCTTAATCTATTTAATCTTAGCTCTGATCATTCCTGTCACCCTTCTTTGTACTTTTTCCAGATTGACTCTTTCTGCAGAAACAGTACTAAATATCCATGATTTGGTCTGATAGTGATATTGGGCAAAATCACAGAATCACAGAATGATCTAGGTTGGAAAAGACCTTGAAGATCATCTAGTTCAACCATTAACCTAACACTGACTGTTCTCAACTACACCATATCACTAAGTGCTATGTCAACCCGACTCTTAAATACCTCCAGGAATGGGGACTCCACCACTTCCATGGGCAGCCCATTCCAACACCTAACAACCCGTTCTGTAAAGAAATGCGTCCTAATATCCAGTCTAAACCTTCCCTGGTGCAACTTGAAGACATTCCCTTTTGTCCTATCACTTGTTACTTCATTAAAGAGGCTCATCCCCGGCTCTCTGCAACCTCCTTTCAAGGTAGCTGTAGAGGGCGATGAGGTCTCCCCTCAGCCTCCTCTTCTCCAGACTAAACAACCCCAGTTCCCTCAGCCGCTCCTCGTACAACATGTGCTCCAGACCCTGCACCAGCTTCATTGCCCTTCTTTGGACACGCTCGAGCAATTCAATGTCCTTTTTGTAGTGAGGGGCCCAAAACTGAACACAGTAATCGAGGTGCGGCCTTACCAGTGCCGAGTACAGGGGTAAGATCACTTCCCTGTCCCTGCTGGCCACGCTATTTCTGATGCAAGCCAGGATACCATTGGCCTTCTTGGCCACCTGGGCACACTGCTGGCTCATGTTCAGCTGGCTGTCAATCAACACCCCCAGGTCCCTCTCTGACTGGCAGCTCTCCAGCCACTCCTCCCCAAGCCTGTAGCGCTGCTGGGGGTTGTTGTGGCCCAAGTGCAGCCCCCGGCATTTGGCCTTATTGAAACTCCTACAGTTGGCCTTAGCCCATCGCTCCAGCCTGTCCAGGTCTCTCTGCAGAGCCTCCCTACCCTCGAGCAGATCAACACTCCCACCCAACTTGGTGTCATCTGCAAACTTACTGAGGGTGCACTCGATCCCCTCGTCCAGATCATCAATAAAGATGTTAAACGGGAGTGGCCCCAAAACCGAGCCCTGGGGGACACCACTCGTGACCGGCCGCCAACTGGATTTAACTCCGTCCACCACCGCTCTTTGGGCCTGGTCATCCAGACAGATTTTTACCCAGTGAAGCATGTGCCCATCCAAGCTGCAAGAAGCCAGTTTTGCCAGGAGAATGCTGTGGGAAACGATGTCAAAGACCTTACTAAAGTCAATGTAAGCAATATCCACAGCCTTTCCCTCATCCAATAAGCAGATCGCCCTGTCGTAGAAGGAGATCAGGTTTGTCAAGCAGGACCTGCCTTTCATAAACCCATGCTGACTGGGCCTGATCATCTGGTTGTCCCACATGTGTTGTGTGATGATACTCAGGATGAGCTGCTCCATCAGCTTTCCGGGCACCGACGTCAAGCTGACAGGCCTGTAATTTCCCGGATCATCCTTCCGACCCTTCTTATAGATGGGCGTCACATTGGCCAATTTCCAATCTGTCGGGACCTCCCCGGTCAGCCAGGACTGCTGGTAAATAATGGAAAGTGGCTTGGCGAGCACCCCAGCCAGCTCCTTCAGCACCCTCGGGTGTATCCTGTCTGGTCCCATAGACTTGTGTGTGTCTATGTGATGCAGTAGGTCACTGACTGTCTCCTCCTGGAATGAGGGGGGGTCGTTCTCCCAGTCTCTGTCTTCTGGCTGAGGAGGCTGGATTCCCTCAATACAACTAGTCTTGATATTAAAGACTGAGGCGAAGAAGGCATTAAGCACCTCAGCCTTCTCATCACTTGTTACCATGTTTTCTCCTGCGTCTAGCAGGGGATGGATGCTCTCCCTGGTCTTTCTTTTGCTGCTGACGTACTTATAGAAACATTTCTTGTTATATAAATATTCAACAACCCTGAAAAATTCTGCTTTTTTAACTATGAGGATTAATTAAAAAAAGTAAAGGATTAAAAAACCCTTTGTGTGTGGTTCAGTCTCAGTTAAACTCTGCCTTGATTTCCAGTTCTTTCACAGTTCCCTAAATCACAACTTTGTTTTAAATAACTCCACAAATAAGACAGTTTCTGGGTCATTACCATGACAGTTTCTCCACAGAAAAATGTGTTTATCTGGCTGATTTTATTCACCTTTCCAGCATTTTTTAATATTCTATTGAAAAGGGCAATAAAAACCAGGATGAAATAATTTCAGATGAAATTTAATTCAGAGGTAAAGTTATTACCTCTAGGAAAGCAGTGAGAGAAAGAGGTGCATGATCACTCTATACATCATTGATAGAAAAGGTTTTGCCTTATGAGCAGAGTTACCTGTGGTTTAACCAGGTTGTTCTTAATGTCGCTCTTTTTTTTTTTTTTATCTTTGTTCCCAGAAATACATATGACATAGGGTGCTTTTTAATAATTACTTTGAGAGTGATTTACAATCTAGATTAAGACCTGGCTGTAGAAGCAACTCATTTGTGGATCATGATTCCCTATGTTTTCAGAGCTTTTCTCCATTAATCTACAGGCATCAGGACCACACTGTGTTCTGATTAACAGCTCCTTTATGTGAATCCCTGCAGAAAGGTATTAATCTCTGGGATTCACTATCTTCTCTGCAACCACAAGTAACAGATAACACATAGTAAAAAAAATTGGTTCTCTTAATACTTTTGCATCCAGTGGTGAAAGTAGAGGGCCTTGAAAATAAGATGTTTATTAAATTCCAGTGAGATTTCTCTGCTTGACAGTAATGATATTGTTTTATAGAAAATTCAAATACAATTACAATAATAGCATTTTCATAAGGTTATTCACCATATATTTCCTGTTATGAAGAAACATGCCCCTGGCATGTCATTATGAAGCTGTTCCTTCTAATGGCTGCATATCTCCCTCCAAGACACCAAATTTTGCACACTGTTGGAGGCAAAAACCTAGACTTGAAGTGCTGCTTTTTTTTAAAAGCAGTTCTTATTTCAGAAATATGTTGTATTCCTCCAGAGGGTGAAACCCTTAAACCCTTTCTTGTGTGATAATACCATTTAATATAGTACTATTTAAAAAAAAAAAAAAAAAAAAAAAAAAGCAATTGCAGGAACAAAACTTTATTCATCCTTACAACTCCCTAGTATTTCCTGGCATTTTGTAAATGGGTAAAACCATCTATTCAGATACTGTTATCCTTACTGGAACTACAAAATAAAGCAGAAGGACATACAGCTGGCAGGTGAGCCAAAGGCCAGGAATTCCTTTCCAGATGCATCTTGCAAACCTTCTGAGTGCCATGGAGAGAGCAGGAACAAACCCAGAGCTCTTGCTGGAAGACTGACTGGAGGCTTCCTGTTATTCAGAACTAATTTTCTCAGAAGCTATTGTCCAGAGGACCATAAAATATCCCTCCAAAAAGCTTTGCTTCTCTTAACTGCATCATATATTTTGGAGACCCATTAGAGAAGATCTGCAACTGCAAAGTACTTTAGACCTTCCAAGATCTTGGTAACATGCATTAGCTGTTCACCGAGCCTGGACTATCTTTTCATTTGTATGACACAAAAGCCATTCAGCAGTAGACTACATAAAAGGGAAAACAGATCCATAAGAAGAATAGATGAGACCTTTATTGCATATAATATTTTAAACATGATGTTCTAGAGAAAACACAGTATGAGTTCAATTTGGGTGTCCAGACAATTTTATAGATACTGCATTTTATTAACTACATTTTATTAACTGACTACAAAAGACTTCTATTTAAGTACAATTACCATATGTTAGCACATAATCCTTGTACTTACTAAAGCAACAAAGCATGCAGTTTTATCTTTCACCTTTGTTTTTGCTTGAGAAGCCACAGTGATTACTAAGTGCACAGTAGCTTACGACTGCTTTTCACCCATGCTTTCCAAAGATTTCTGTAAGGAATCCATCAATGTGGTTTCAAGAAGTAATTCAGTGGTAAAATGTTGCTCCCAGCTGATTGCATCATTTCATCCAACTCTATTCTCTTGAGAATGTCTAGTGTTTGAAGACATGATTCTCATATGTGTTCTTCAGATACTTAAGACCAAAGTAACAGCATGTGCTTGTTTACACGTCTGAAAACAGTGCTGAATGAAGCTGAGTAGGCATATGCATACACTCATCTCTCAGGTTTAACCATCTAAAAGATGAGTAGAGGTTTGATCAGATTACTGTCAAACAATTTAGTACTTTAAATTACCAACTTTGGTGTTTCTGAAAACTGGTAGAGTTTTCAGGATCATAGTTTTGATGTCATGGACCAGAAAAGAAGGATATACAAGAATGATGTTACTAACCAGGTAAAGCTTTGCGGTTTGGGTTTTTGGCTTTGGAGTTTTTTTTGTATTTTTTTTCTAAACTAAACACCAGAGCTCTGTCACTGCAAAGAGGTATAGCTGGGAAATGCATATTTTAGAACAGAGGTTCCAATCTGTCATCCAAGATTATAACACCGTGATAACACCTTCAGAGTGTTATCAAACTTCATGATAATGAAGCACAACAGTGGTGAAGTCTCTGAAGGATTTTTGTATTGTCTTTTTCTAGGAACAAGCAAACAGAAGCTTATGAACAATGTGAGAATGCTGTAATTCTTGCTTTGCTTAGGTCACCAAATTGTTAGGTAGGTTATTCATCAAAAACAGGCTAGTGGATTTTTTTCTTCAGTTGGAAACTACCAGCAACACCTTCATTTCTCCTCATTTAATGTGTGTTTTGGAGTAGACATTCCGAGTGGTCTTCAAAAGACGATGCTCACAGAACATAGAGTTTATTGGTAATAATAATAGTGCCTTGAACATACATAGAGAATCTGAAAGCCTAACTCCATCTCAATAAACTGTACTTTTTGTGTTATATAGAAGATAGGATCTGTCACCTCTAAACCTGTTACTGATCTTTTTGCTTTGCTGTGATTAGGTAGAATGAAATACTATTATTCTCTTAAAGCTTTTTGAGGGTTTTTCTGCTAGTATTTCACATCACAGACAAATATACAGAAAAGAATAGAGATGACAAACACCTTTGACAGCAACTTCACCTGATAGAAAGCAATGCTGCCACAAATTTCTCAATACAAGATGAATTCAGAAAACCTGGAGTCAATAATGCTGCTTGTCAAGTTTGCTGTGAAGCAGAGGTGTCAACAGTGGTGGAGACAAAAGTATGTAGGCGTACAAGGAGCCTCTGAATGGTGAAGGATTGCTGTAAGAGCTGCTTCCACAGGAACAAGATAGCTGTGGACCAGAAGTTATGACAGAGGTCCTGGCTGTACTTGGTCAATAAGCTTTGTCTCAGACTGCACCAGGAGTTCTTAGCAGTCAGAGAAGTTTTCAGAGGGAAAGGGAAACAGAGCATCTCAAGCTTCTGCAGAATTTAGGTTTGCTTAAAATTTAGGTCACCTGGTTTTGCTTTAAAATTAAAAAAGCAAAAATCTGTCTTAGAGTGAAGAGGCAACACTTACTCCTTTCCTGGCACTGACCTGTAGTATGAAAATTGTGAGTGTAATGCTGAAAGGGTGCTGCCTGAAATAATAAGGATGGATGGCTTTCTGGTATGAACCTCTAAATTTGATGCTTCAAGTGGTTTCATAATGTTGCTTAATGGAAGTATTAAATGCAGTTATAAAGCTATCAGATACTTACAGAGAGGTTTTTTTGAGAGATCAGAGCCCTGAAGTGAACACAGCTGTGCTGTGTCAGCCACAGATACTGTGTCACAGTTACAGAAAAACAACCAAAAAAAAGCAGACTACAGGAGTATTGCTAAGGCTGCTGTTGACTATGGGTAGACAGGAGGCCTCTGAAGAAAGTGTATGTCTATTATTTGCTTTAAACCAATGATGTTTAGCATCTAGTCCATCCAAACAGGTTGGTTCTGAAAATTTATTGGCTTTTCATGGGGGAAAGAAGTGTAGGTGCTTGAAAAGTGGAAGAATGCTATCAGAGGAAAAAATAAAAAAGATGCCCTGTTCCTTGTTGATCCATAAATGGGTGCTCTATAAAGCACAGCCTGACCTCACCTCTTGTCTTCATAAAGTAGATTGATGCACTAACTGGTCTACATCTATTTCTGGGAAGTACAACAAGCATTAGAAAAAAGTAAAAGAAATGTGATGGAGCAGGAGAGAGAAACTGTGTAAGACCAGCTGAAAATCAGTGGGAAGTATGACAGATTGAAAACTAGATCCTTTGGCTGGCCACCAAGGGCTCCTTTGGAGTGTTGTTTGAGGGCTCAACACAGTTCTGAGCTATTTTCCACTGATCTACTGCACTTGGTATTCTATGAAATTTATATTTTCTTTCGCTTCAGCTTGCAATGGAGATTTACAGATGAAAATAACTGGTTTCTGCTTTAGTAAAACCTAGAAATGTTGTCACATGGTTTCACCTGAAATCTCCCTAGTTCCTATGCCTGTGCTTATAGTGAATTTTTCTAATTTATTGTAAACATAATGTCAGGTTATGTTAATAATAGTGTTAGTTAGGGTGCTGGGACTGCAAGTGATGACCTCTGAACTTACACACTTTATTAAGTGATGTAATTACTTTGTATAACATACTATAACAGTGTTGAATTTACAGGAGTCTGGCACAAGATAACAACGCATTATAGTATTCCATTTTTCACTTTTATTTCCTTCATGAGAAAACTTACTTCTCTGAATGTCAGAGTTATTTGAATGTACACAAATTCCTCTACCAATGAAAAGACACAGCTGTTAGGCTTCCCCGTACTTCAGCTTTTTCTTTATGTCTCAATCCTTAACTTCAAATAAAAGTATGGTTCAGATTCCCATTTTATTTGTGCCTTATTACAAGAATATTTGCAAGAATAATGTGTTTTGCAATTTGAGAATGTGTATACTCTCCGTAGGAACAAACCTGACCAAGTCATTCAACTTGGCTACTGAACAGCTAGTTTGTAATTAAAACATCTTGGCTGTAGAGTAGCAATCACTGATGTCACCAGGTCAACATCAAATTGCCAGACATTGTAGCTATCCTGATCAGAAAATCAATCGATCAACTAAATTAACTATTACCATTTTTTCCACAGTGACAAACCAATAGATTTAAAAAAAAAAAAAAAAAAAATTCCATGGCCAGATGTGTACTTCATGGTTTTGGTGTCTGTATGACTATATTTCAAATAACTTTGGGGTTTAGATTAACTGTTTATGATCACCTACAGCAGTGGTTATTTTCTAGTAGGCCAATCTGCTGTTTGAGTCCAACATGCTACTGGACAGTGCCTTAAATATTACAGCTGACATTTATGTTTCAACAAATTGTCACAGTCACTGTAATAAGATTACAACAGCTACAGAAATTTATGGTTCAACTATAAAATCTTTTTTTTTCTTTTTTTTTTTTTTTGTTTTGGATTCAAAAATGCAACTTCCAAGCATATCATTTTCCTTCTCCTGAATTGACCTGCCAGTAAGTAGCTTGGCAGTCTACTGAGGCCAAAAAATCTGCATGCATCTTGGTAGTTTGTGAGTCTTGTACCAATGATAACAGTTCTGATCAGCAAATGCTTGCAGCTGATATTGAAATAAGTGTCAAACACCTGTATGTTTCCATGCTGGATTTTCACTGTTTTGGTTTTTTTTTCATTTTCTGGTAGTCATTTTGTTTGTTAATTGTATACTTAATATTGTAAGAATCTTTGATTTGAGAAGGACTTTTCAGGCTTCACTAACACTGAATCTTATCTTATTTTGACAAAGACTGGTACACATTACTAGAGTCTAGGATCTACTATTTACTGTGTGGATTTCTAGGCAGGCATGATGAGGTGAAATAAGCAGATTGATTTATTGAATTACAAAAGAGGCATTTTTCTTGGCTAAGCAGCTACTACTAGTCTGGCCAGTCAAATATTCAGAGGGCAAACCTTCACCATCAAGATGGCCATTGATCAGCAATGTGGGGTTTGACACTACAGGATTAGAGAGGCCTTTTAAGCTGAAAGGTTGCTTTTTAAAAAACACCTTTTGTTTCTTTTTTTTTTATTGGGTGAAATTACTTACCTTTTTCTCTCCCATACTCCTTTCTTTTACCACTGTTCAGGTGGAATTGTGACTGTGTGTGACCTTGAATGAAAGGATGCATGGATGGTACTGCTTTGGGTAGGTGAACATTAAATCATATATGAATTGTGCAAGTGTCATGTTTACTTTTGGAGAAACACTCTATCCTTTATGTATTACAAAGGCTATAATTAAGGAGCCAGCATTTAGGTGTTTCTGTATAACCCACAACAATAAGCAATATGTAGGTACAACAGCATATAAATATTGTTCCACATGAAATTATTTTTCTTCTAAAACACTTGACCAATTTTATTCTCTTCTTTGAGCAAGATCTTTTAAAAAATGTGATGTCTCAAGCTTAGTATTTTTAAGAATGAATAGTCTGATAACCTTTTGATTTGATTATGAGTGTATTCATTTGATGTCTTGACTGGGACTGAGTTAATAATCCAACAATGCTTTGAATAAATCTACCTTAATTTGCTAGATTCGCTGTTACGTTATTAGAGCATCAGAAAAGAAGTGGATTTTTTTGCATATTTACACTAGGTTACAACCTTGAAAGGAAATGACTTGGCACTATCCCTAAATTGCAGTCTTTGTTCCTTTCAACAATGAAATTCACAGGGAATTGGAGGTTTTGCTTTCGTGCGTAGATATGTATATACCAATATGCATATTTCCATGTATGCAATTACTAGACTATGTTGTGGTCAAAGGCTATTTCTCTGGATGTCTATAATAAATGGGATTTTTATGTAATAATCCGCAAATATCGAAAAAGGTTCTGCTAAAAGCCAAAGTCTGAAGCAGTCCAGCCCCAGGAGAATGCTGTGCATTTTTGTGGAATCAGACTAGCTTATACAAGATGGGAGTTATTAGAATTCTCTTTTTTTTCTTTTTTTTTTTCTTTTTTTTTATTTTTGGTAAAACTAGTAGTTTAAAAAGATTCTGAAATACTTTTAGCTGCAGAAAAGATTGGAAAAAGTTGTATCTGCTGCCAGAATTAATTCACAGAATGTTTGTAATTCACTCAGAATTCTTGGTTAATAAGTATCCTGAATTTGCTGGTGACACTTTTCCTTTCTCATGTCTCCTCTTTCCCTCTGCATTCTCATTCCCTCTTCATTGATATCCTTGATTTTGTTCAGAGTTTGCTTTGGTCCTGCTGCCTACTCAAGTGGTTTATTCAGTATCCCTCAGTAAAACTTCTTACTGTATAAAGTGATGACAGAAACAAGCTGAAAGACCATCCAGTTTCCACGCTACAACCCCATGTCAGCTCAGATATTTTTCTTTATTGTTACATTTCTTTATTTCTTTATTGTTACAGAATAAGACATTACACAAAGGGCATTTCTTTATTGTTACAAAGTGGTGATGGGATGCCTCATAATTTGTTAAATTATGACAGATCATGTCTTATGCCCATTACACACATCTGCAGCAGAAAATAATCTTTCCAGGTACCAATCTGAACCTCATAAGAGCAAAGTGTATTTAGCTACAGAGGAAATTTACTTTAAACATGGAGAATGCTAAGAACAAGATTCAGTTTCTCTGGCTAATGTAACATTTCCTCCCACCCCAGTGTTAAGGTGTGATGGAACAAAATTTCATCCTATAAGGTGCAAAGTGAAGTCATGAAAACATCTATCATTATGCATCCTAATTTGAAACACAGGCCCACATCTCTTGTCACTGTATTTCCAAACGCATGAGGTTAACTACAAATTTGTCTCATCCTCCCAATGTCTGAGCTGATTCTTGTCTTATTGATCAGCACAGAAAGGACAAGGGCAAAGAAAGCCAGCCAACAAGTGTAAGCATAAAGCCCATTTCTGATTAAACTCTAACATAGCCTATCAGAAGGCATCTAGTCCCAAATTTAAGACTAAAAGCTGTTAAAAAGTTGTAAGTGTAACAAACCTTTAGTATTTCTTTCACTTTCAAGCAGCACTTGGTATTTCTGATGTCTTTGATGTTTCACCAGGAATATTGGTAAAGTGTTGTCTGAATTTTTGCACTCTGATGGGGGCTACGGTTTATCTTCTCTGGCTTGTGTTATGTAGAACTAATACAAGAAGAAAAGTAGAAGGTATATCCTGTTTGGTGGCTCACTGTCTCATCTCCTTGATACATGCATGACGTATCTTATATCACGTCTTATATTAAAAGTGTAGCTATTTTAGAACAAAGTTTTAGCATATCAGTTTCCATTTCTTGGTGTTGAAGAACTGAATTTTACTCCCATATGTAAATTAACCCTGGAAACTGGTGGCTAGTGGCATTTCCGAACCACTGAGTTGCTCAAAGTTACTCAAAGGAGAACTTTCTGCTGTAGAAGTCATGGGAAATATCTCAGGAGGGGAAAGATCAGTAACAGATTGATGAGCTCTGCCTGGAAGTGGGATCATTTGACACCTTCCTTTTTCCCAGGCAGCTCTGAAAGACATAGAAATGGGGATTGTGGTCAATAAGAAAAAACAGAAAACAGTCCTGCCTAATAACCGTTGAAAAAACATGAACTCTGTCCCCTTCACAAGATTAATGGTTTAAAGTTCATGAGTCTACATACTAAATCATATTCTTTCTCTCCTTGATGTCAGCCCTTAGAGAAATACTGACCTTGAATTTCCTGTCATTACTTCAGAAAAGTGGAGAAAAAAATATATATAAGAGGAAGGGTAGGAGGACTTTCTCACTGATTTATCAGATGGGGCTCTCCTCTGTGCCAGGGAAGCTGCTATTTATCTCTCCCTCTTTCATCTCTTTCCTTGATCACAGTCCTGATGATCTTGCTTCTTGCTTCTCTTTCTCACTTAGTCCCTGGTGTTGATACTTCAGACAAAATTTGAGTTCCCAGAAATGAAGAATGCCAAGATTACAGGTACCTGTGCCACTGAGTCGGCTTTCCCATGCTCTATAAGAAGATGCAAGCTTATGATAAAAGATAAGGGTGAATGCAAACGGGCAGTCAACTTTATTAGCCATTTAAGTCAGTCTAGTAGAAGGCCACAGACCTCCTAAATGTTACCCCTAACTCAGTATAAATTTTTTCAGGTAGTTGATTCAGCTCAGTCTTTTGAATATTCCTGTCTTCCTTAGTTTACAATGGTGGCAGGTCTTCTCAGAGCCCATCATATTTTTTTTTCCCCGCTGGATACCATAGGAGATCTAGCAACTAGCTCATCCACAGAACTAGTGCTTACCAGCTGCCTGACCTAATCCTAATGCCACAGGGACATCAATAATTGATCCTTACATGCAGTGAAGGTCCTGCTCCTTGAAAAACTCACTCCAGTTTATCTGACTTAACTGGATGCTCATGGCACAACCAGTTTCCAAAAACACCCTGGTAAAATTGGAAGCTCCATTCTTTGACAGTCTTTCTGGCTGGATAAATGACTCCCTGCCAAGATCATCATTTCATAAGCACAACAATCCCAACTTCGATCATGCTACATATTAAATATATATCCTTTCCCTGTTCAGAGATCAGTACAGACCAACAAAGTGTTTCTACTCAGATGAAAAAACAGGATAAAATGGCTATATTCACCCATTAACAACTGCAGAATAAGCATGCCACATAATATTATACAGCTTAGTACTGACTTATCTAAAGAGCTGGCTACATTATTATGGACCCAGTCTACTTTGTAGTGTCCACAATGCTTGGGAAATCTACAGTAGCCACCTTTGGACAGGATTAATAAAGTGTTATCATGAGGGCAAAGTAAGACATGAAATCTCCCTTTTCCTGTGCCATTCAAAAAGGTCAGAGCCCTCCTAGTTACTTTATGCTCCTTCCACAGCCAAACTAGTGCCAACTTCATTGCCTCAACAAACTACTGGCCAATCATGGTGTTGTCGGCATCCTGTACACAGTTACACAAGCTTATGATCTGTATAAGTGTGGCAGGTGGACCCATCCAATGAAAATAGGGCTTCTTGGCTGCTGAAATGTAACAGCTTGTTGCCTTTGCTCTTGGGGCTTCACAGTAGTTGGGACCTTTGGCCAATAGGAGCTGCTATTGACCACAGATCAGATTCAGCCTGGGTATAAATGGGGTCCCCTGGGGCAACCATTTTGAGCTTGTCCCCTGGAGCAACACGCTGTGATTGAAGACTCTCCCCTTGGGTCAGGACACTGCCCAAGGAAACTCCTTAAGGTGACTTGGGTTGAGATGCTGCCCTGAGAATGTCCTCCAGGTTGAGAGCCCTCACTTGTTAGGTGAGTGATAGAGTGTTTTGGGTTGTCGTTAAACCGTAGAAAGTGGTGCTTTGTTCTGTGTTTTGGGTTGTTGTTAGACCCTAGGAAGTTGTTCTGTTCTCTCACGGACATTAGAACCTGTAATTGAATAGTTGCAGAGGGCTGGTTAATTGTGTTGACAATAAATTTTTAAATTTTGGTGGTTGGTTGTTTATTTGAGAGCCTCTGTAACAATAAGGCACTGGCAATTCATCTAGGACAGTGGTATTCATCCCTTGCTCCTCTTAATAACATTGCACCCTTCTTCACTGTTCAAAGTGAAATGATGGATACACCAACTTGTTCACCTACTAACTTGTTGAGTGGCCCAAGGTGCTCTCAAAATAGTGTACGTTAAATCCTGCTTTAAAGATAATTGCTTCCTTCTTCCAGCCATGTATTTTGGGCAGAATATCTGGGTAGTTGAAAATTATGTCTGGTTACTAGTTATCCTTTCCTCACTGCTTCCAGAAACTATCTCACCCAGTGCCATCTAGTTCAGCAGTAAAAGAACAAGCCAACTAGGTGCTCCAAACTAGCTCATTGATTAATAGAATATTTCAGCACCGTGTATTTGATGACAGGTCAACAAATATTGGTAGAATATCTAGGTGTTAATCTTTGCTAACAAGCTTATCCTTATAAACCATGGATGGTTTTATGGTAAGATTAGTTTCTTCTGGTCCTAAAGTGGTTTTTCCTAATTTTCCACAAATGTGGTGGGCCAAAGAGAGAAAATGGTACAGTGTCCCTGAATCTATAAATCTGAAGCTTAAACAGAACATCAACATTACTCTTATGTAAGATGAGAAGTATGCTGTACAGAAATGGAAGACAGACTAATGTAGCTATTCATATTTTTTCTTTTTACTGACATCTTAGTTAAGTCTTCCTTCACGATATGAAGCACAAAGTATTTAAAAAAAAAATCTATATAGTTACTACCTTGAATACAGAAATAATATACCACACAGTATCTTAACTCACCCATTTTGGTGTCCCATGTCATCCTAGCATTCCACACATGAAACCTGAGGTATCATAAAACAGACCTTTGTTACAAACTGTGGCAAACTATCTTTCCATAAAGTACCAAAAAAATTTAAAAATTGAAAAAAAAAAAAAAAAAAAAAAGAAAGAGAAGAAAAGAAAGAGGAAAGAAAAAAGGCAAAAGGGAAAGGGGAAAAAAAAATCACTGTACAAGATGTACCTGTTCTGAGCTGAATCAATTCAACAGTGAATGAGACTACTGTTCAGGCAACTTTTGCGGAGGTTAAACTACAATGAGATTGAAGCCTAGACAAAACCATGAAGAGAATGAAAGAGAAGCCTATGCAGGAGAAACAGGTTCTGCTAAATGAGGCAACAGGTGACCCAGACTGAGGACAGAACTGAGATTAGCCAAGCAGATTATAATCAAAAAAAAGTGTATGAGTGACTTGGATTGTTTGAGGATGGTGCAGGAGGGTTAAACTGTGGAAAACACCAGGGCAATGTCAGACTTTTCTGAAATTGAGCCTGAAACAGACCCCAAAATCCCAGTGTGTCATTTCTTCTCTTGTCAAATACATATGCAGCCCAGTGCTTCCCTGAAAGAATTAATTACTCACAGCCTAGTCACAGCGGGTGTGAAGGGAACAGACCTGACCTCTGAGGGAAAAATGTCTGGGAACTTTTAGCTTCCGAACTCTAACAGCTATCTGCTGAGATTGTGTAAACTGTGCCTCTGCAAAGACTTGTAAATAGACTAACAATGGGTGGATTTTCATAGGTAAACTTAAAAACACATTCTTGACACAAGGGCCATCATTCTTCCAAATCTCAAATCACTCCTTCAGAGCAAACCATGCTAGAACTTTTCTAAGAGAAGATGATCAAAATAATTTTAAAAGCTGAAAACATTTTTTCTTAACACAATTCTTGGAAGTTGCTGGCCATTTTTGGCAGAAAGTTTCCAAAAAAGCTTCCAGCTGAAGCAGAAACACAGCATGGAAAATTTCATCCCAAATGGTCAAACTTTGGCAAAGTCATTATGAAACAGCCTTCAGCTATTTATGAGAAAGTGTCAGACAACCTTAATAATAGGTACTGTTATCAGCTGGGCTAGAATATACATAGCTGTGTGCACATATGATGCTATAGCTAACTATTGAAGACATTTCTGGGTTTATAAAAGGATTTACCCTTCCCACACAGATCTTAAGTAAATGCATGATGGTCTATAATGCTAGGAAAGTTTTTATTGGCAAAAGTGTGATGTGACTACATTACCTACAAGTGGCAAAGCCACAACTGATTTAAAAACATCATGCCAAGACAGACTCTAAGCCAGAAAATACCATGGTGTGTTTTGTCTCTATCACATACTTTAGAAATGGTTTAGACAGTTCAATTTATTTTGTTTTTTATAGGTACTCTATTTTGTGTCTTTCCTTCTCATAACTTTTTTTAAATGAAGGAAAGGCAACTTTGATCCTTAGAAACATGAATATCAAACAAAATCTTTATTTTTATTTGAATGAAAATATGTCAATTTTAAGATCTGACTTCTGTGACTTACTAGAGCCCAGGGTAAACACTGTATGTGAACTCTTGATGGGATGCTAAAGTCTATAGCTATGGAGACCCTTCAGCCTCCTATCTGTTTAAAAACACTCACTTCTGTCTGATGTACTGGCAAAGGAAAGTGAAAGGTTATATGTTTGAAGCAAGGAAACAATAAAATTCTGTAACTACGTATTATGTGATCACAGGGGCAAAATATCCTTGGATAACCTCATCTAGATGGTAGGAGGAAATAAATGGCTATGAATACATTAGTGAGGGAGCTGTGCAGGACACAGCAACAACACACTCTTACTGCTCTTCACTCTTATTACCTATGAGAAGTTGCAGTGAAATTAGGCCCTGTCATATCAAACTGTCAAGACTTTTTAGATTTTTGTCTGAGAAAAAAATTAATTTCTGAGCATAAGACTTCAACTCACATCTCACAAAAATTGGTTAAGCAATACTGGAGAAGTCCACTGGAACCGAGCATAGGTGATCACACAGGCTTACTGGTCTCTTGCACAGGCAGATTAATGTATGCACCCAGAAGCAGAGAGCTTTTTGGTTTTAATGTATCTTCATTAATTAATAAGAGGGTTTTTTTAAAAAAAAGAAGGTAAATAGATTGTTGTTCCAATGCTGTCAGCTAGCTACAGTGAGAGTTTTCCATTTTAGGTACTACATTCAGATTTCAAATGCAATTAGCCTGTCAAATTTTTATCTAAACTTCTTAATTAGAGTAAAACCTTCAGACAATCGGAATGTCCTCTCCATGACTCTGAAATTACTTTCCTTCTCCCCCCTTGCCATATTTTAATCTCCAAGGTAATTCACACTCCAATGTCCTGCCTGGCTTTTATATTTTTTCTCTACACACCCATTGCGGTCTTTTAAACACAGCTGTATACTAAAACACTTGGTCTTCATTGTCTAGTTCAACTTAATTGAAGTTGTTCTTGGAAAAAATAATTTTCTTCCAAGATATTTTCTGTGTCCTAGGATGCTTTAATTTACTTTTTATCTATTTTATTTATTATTGTGATTTGCTTTCTTGAGCATTGCCTTGAGCGCCTTGGAGGGGTTGGAAGTTGGTGGCTATGTAAATAAACTTATTATTGTTCCAGATGTTTGTTTCATTTGAGGGCCAAATTCTGCTCGCAATTAGACTAGGGAAATCCTGCTGTCTTCAGTGTGATTGCCACAGAAAAAGGAAAGCAGGCACTGGCCCCAAGTCTCATTTTTTAGTCATTTTTTGTTTATCTCACAGCTTTACCGCTTGTTATGTAAGACAGCCCTTTAATTTGCAGGCAGTCTCCTAAATTTTCTTTTAGTGGAAGGAATTATTTATCTCCTCTCAAGACCCTATTCTACCTCTGCACAGATGTCCTGTTAATCCTTCTCATTATAGACATTTAGCAATACTCAAGTTCCTAGGTCAGGCACCCAAACTCTACATATTGTTCCAACAGAGAGGAAAAAGGCTGCTCCAAATCTAAAGAGCAGGTAGCAAAGATATACAGAGAATGCTAGAGGGGATGAAGTAATGCTAAAAGGCTTACTGTAGCCCATTTTGGAAAATTCTTTAGAAGTTAAATCTTTACCAGTTATTCACTTCTTTCACACAGTATCTGTATTAAATTATTTCTATTCATTTGCTTATTCTGTGGTTTCTGTTTTCATTTAAATTATTTCAAAAGCAGCTCTTTAAAGTACTTTCTCCCCTAAATAAGAGCTTAAGCTTTGAGCTCCCAAGTCAGGTGTTGGACCAATGTCATCCCTGCAGTTCTTCTCACAGGCGGGTGGCAAGTCCTGAGAACACTCACCAAGCAGACAAATGTACAACTCACTACAAAGTCTTAAAAGCTACAGAGCCCACAGAATGAGTTGTATTCATTTTGATCCCTTTAGTTCAGCAGTCTTGACTTTATACCTCTATAGTAACTGGAAAGATGTTATTTCTATCTAAATAATAGTACTGGATAGTCACATCCAAAAATACATGCTCTAAAGTGGAAAGTGCCTGTCATACAAGACTCCTGCCAAGAAGCAAATACTCAAAAAAGATGGGAAACAAAATTCCTGATTTCTTGCATACTGTATAAAATTTTGTATTAAATTAAAAACAACAGCAATAATTGCCACCATTCATATTATAGTTTATGAAAAGGTAGTTTGCTGTCATCAACAGTTACATAAAAATTATAAAAACAATTCTAGTACCAGCTTTAAAATCACTTTATCAAACTATTTTGATCCTTTTCAGAAGGACTCCACTATATCTATAAACAGCTTTTGTTCTGTTTCTTTCCAAGTGTTGTATTAAGTGGGAAAGGAACAGTCCTCCCAACAGACTTTTGGTGAAAACAGACTTTTGGTTTGCCACAGACTTTGTGGATGCTGAATATTTTTCAGGGTCCAAAAAGTGATCACACAAATTTATGAAGAAAATACCCACAAAGGTGGTTAAAAACAATGACACCATATCTATCTTAATCAGTCCCTGTGACCAAGATTTTCAGAAACTGGAAGGTTATACCAAGTGAGATGTTTTTATAAGTTGGTCTTATGGTCTTCCATCAGCAACAGTCAGAGGTGAG
This sequence comes from Strix aluco, assembly GCF_031877795.1. NCBI lineage: Eukaryota > Metazoa > Chordata > Aves > Strigiformes > Strigidae > Strix > Strix aluco. The sequence goes on from NC_133931.1 coordinate 34,790,035, forward strand.
ACATGGGGTCAGGCAGAACTTTGGTTTGATTCAGTACATCATTCTGACAAGCACTACATCTCGAGAAAAATTCAGATAAAAACTAGGTAAGTGTAGCTTAAAATCTGAACTTGTAAAATGCAAAACTTTTTGATCAAGTACTTCGATGGAGTATCTTATGCTCTTTCCCAATTGCCCCTTCAGCCAAACCTCTATTTCACGATAACTCATAGTTTAATATGTAATACAAAAAATGTCTTACGTCTCAAAGACATTGTCCTTCCTTTGAATGACTGATGTGTTTTGCCTACTTAGCTTATAAATCAAACTTCTGAAGCATTTAAAAAGAAGTGTTTAAAACTCAGGCAACTGTATTTAAGATAACAACTAGAGTTGTCAGGGAACCAGCAACAGTACGTATTAACATGTCACTCAGTAGAATGTTCTTTACAGATGAAATGGATAAGTAAATAAAAGAAAAGTCTAGGAACATGCCGTCTGGCAGAAACCCTTGGCACCTGGATTACATCAGTGCTTTGGGGTCACATATAAAAAGAAGATTTGCAAAACAAAAGACATGAACTGTGCCCTGAGCAAACTCCTGCCAAGTCACATCATGTAACTGAGGAGAACAGGCACTGCCACAGTTATCATGTGTGACTGAAACAACGGTGTATCTTCATCTGTATACCACTTAGATATGATCACTAACACTCCTGTAGTACCAGCATCAAATATTGGTATTAAAAAATAAATTTTCAGGTAATGTGAAGGTAGGGGCCAGGCAATATCCTAGACATGAGGGACAACAGCCACAGAGGGAACAAATTCAAAGGAAAACTAGGTTAGGAAGGTGCCTCTGCAGTACACCTTCTTCACTGTGCCTCACACAGAAAACCTGTACTGCTCTTGAAGAGGTGGAAGGAGAGAGGATAATCAGCAACTTATATTTATGAAAATACCAATGTTGTAGCTACACCCACCAGAACTGCAATTTCTTGACCTCTTTAGCAGAAAAATGAGACAAACAGAAACAAAGATATGGCAAAAGCAGGCTCACAAAAGGAACGATTAGGAGGAACTTATGCAAGAACATGTGTTTATTTAATATGTCTCTCCAGATCAGTTTACTTATGTTCATTAGTACATTTTCTAAATAAACAAGAAATAGAAAAAAACCAAGCAGGCCTTAGAAAGCAACTTAGCAGCTCCAGCATGACCTACCTCTTGTGGAGCTATTATCCCTTAAACAACCAATCATTCTGCAAAAGCTTACAGAAGGAAAGTGCACATGTTTCCCATTTGAGGTTAATTACACAAAATTAAAGCCGTTCCACGACCATCAGAACTAATATTTGGTTTCCAGTGGCTTTGTGTCATGTGGCTAGCTGAATGCATTGCTAAACTATAACAAGGTTGTCTAGTAGAGAACAATTTTGACTGACGAGTGGGTTTGTCTGGTGTCTGATAAAGTTCAAACTCCAGTTCACACTTCCCCCATGCATAGGCCATTCAAAGATGTCTCTCCATCTCTTCCAGACTCATCTCGTTACTAGTCTAAACATAACTGTTGCTATGAATTATTTTACCTATTTAATTCAGCACATGTAAATGACAGGATTGCTAACAATGGCTAATTACCCCACACATAGAAATTAATGGTTGCAAGCCACACTTTTCCAGGTTCAGTCAGTTACTGAAAATTAGTTTGTCTGCCTGTCTCATTACAATGGAAATGGCATCCACATCCAAGCAAGACACCTGAAGTATTGTGGCTAGCAAACATTGCAAATACTAAAAGTCCTCTCATTTTTGTGCATATATTGCACGTTATAGGTAGAAAAGCAAAATGACACCAAATGACTTTGCATGGGAAAGAGACCTGGCATAATACTAGTTAGAAAATCTGCCAAAATATTGTTTTGTTTAAATTGGCCTAATGCTTTTCAGACTCTGATACTTTGAGTGATGTCCCTGCCAAGAAGATTATGAAGTGGTGAGTTGTTTAAGAACACTGTATCTTGATTTGGTTTAGTAGGTTTACCTTTTGAAATGTGGTAAAACTTTCTCATATTAGAACAAGCATATAGCTACAAAAAAGAGAATTCACAATTGTTCCTGGGTCAATAATCATAAAAGTTTGGACAGCCTTGGGATAGGTTCTAATGAGAAAGATAACTCAGTCCAGGTTTATTCTTTTCCTCTCTTTGGTAAGTATTTGGTCAAAAGTAAATCGCATACTTTCTACTTATAAACATTGTACCACAGTTTCCCCAGCTTAATGCAAAAAATTCTGCTCTGATAATTTGAAAATTGTTCAAGTCAGGCTTCCATGAATATAAATGTACAATTTTAAAGTCATGTCTAATTCCTTTTCGTCTGGAGTTTAAAGACCGACCTGTAGTACTAATTTCTAGATTTCAAACAAAAAGCAGATTTTTTTCTGTTAATTTATTCTAAGGAGGAAATATTAATCTGTATTATCAAATTGTCTGTAATTCATACTGCAATTACATTAGTGCTAATGCGTTTACCTCAGCTAAAAACTCACACTTTATGTGTGTTTCCCAGAACTGAAAATTCTATCCTATTTTTAACTGGAAAACTTAATTTATAAGTAAGGTTCACACATCAACCAGTCAAGGCGTAATACAATTACACATGACTTGTGTAGCTATTGAAAGACAGTGAATGGGCACTTTTGGATTTAAATATCACATATAATCTGCTTTTAGTAATAAAGAGTTACTTTGCAAAGGGATTTATGCAGAAAATGAGAACATTTTGAGTTATACTGCAAGTTTTGTGTTTTCCCAGTTGAAGTTGAGAAATTTTTTTTCTGTCCTCAGTTACACACAAAGATTCAATTAAACTATGTCAAATACATTTTTAGTGTAAGTATCTAATATTTCTGTTATTTATCCAGAAAGAAACTTTAAAGAACTTTTTTGATAAATCTTACTGAGATCTATTACCCTTTGCAATCAAAAGAAATTGTATCTGTGACACCTAATAGGATTTGAAAAGCATCTGTATTCAAAAGAGAGATGTGGTTAGCCTGCCAACCATATAAAATTACCATACTTGTTCAGATCTCCTCTTCTGAGAGTAAAAAGAATTAATCACCACCTCCATGAGGTCAGTAATGAAATCTAAGTCTTAAAATGACAAATATTGGGTGATCCTAGTATCCACTGATGAGAAGCCTGCAAGCAGAATGAGGGCTGAATGCAAGCAGCTGACTGGGAACAGATTTTCTCAGATATAATTCCACACTACAATTAATTATAATTCTGTTAACTGTATTGCAGTTAATATAATAAATTATGTAAAATAATTATTTAAGACCATTTCACAGTTCACTTCCATGGACAAAAGTTCCAGCAACATGAAATCTCATTTACTAGATTTTGCTGGTTAATATCATGGTTTTTAACATTTAACAAATTTATGGCATAAATTTATTAAGGACCGTCTCTGCAAAAGAGGTGAAAAGACACTTGAATCCCAGGCTGAAGAACTGCATCTATAATGTGCAGTGCTCACTGAAAGAGTAACTGTATGGCTGCCATGCAAGGTGAGGAGTTGCAGAATGAGCACAGTTCAGCACAAAACAGTGCAAATGATAACCCCAGTCTAGGCAGCAGCATACAATTCTGAGAACCATCAGAATCAGAGAAGCTACACTAGAAAGGAAAGCCTGCTATAAAACATAACCATTAAACTGTAAAGCAGCCTTGGTAAGCACTAAACTGGTCTGAGAAGGCAGGAACCAAAAGACAATGTTTTGGGAATAGATAGCCAAAATGAGTTAATAAAGGCTGTTGTGTAAGAGGGATGTCTTTTCATATGATATCAAAGGTAAGCTTTTCAAAGGCATGTATTTCTCTAGCATGCACTGGTAATGAATAGGATATGCCATTCAGCTTGTGAATATATGTCTTCCAAACTTTTGGAACTTAATTCAGCCAGATTTTCCTGAAATATTCCTAATTATATGACAAGTATTTTATAGTGAAAATGAGATTTTTAAAAATATTGGGCTCTTCCAAAAGGTATGCCTCCAACAATGTGTTTGGCCCATAAGAAAGAAATACCCGCTAGTAAAAAATCTAACAATATACAGGGAAGCTGATATTTTCCAAGCTATCTTGAGAATTTAAGTTTTCACTACAGTTACTACTAGGCCCTATCTAAAGAGTGAGAAAGGGATTATTATTTTGGCTTGTCTGATTTTAAACTGGTATGGTTAAAATATGACTTGAATAAAATTCTTTTTTTTTCTTATTTCTGACATCATAAGCCTCTAATTCAGCAACTTCCATAAGCATGTACTTACTTTGAGGTATATCAGTAGTTCCACTGATCATGAAAAAATTAAAGACATGCTTAAATTCTATTTTGGCTGAGACCCTGAATTAAAGCTAATTCAAGTTAAGTGATTGAAGTTAAACTGAGCTAATAAGAACAGAGACAGACTCTTGTTTAAGCTTCCCAAGCCCTGTTGAACTGAGACTCTGATGTGTCTTGGTATTAGATTCAAAGCTGGCATAGAAAATCTAACTTAATTTTGCTCCCAGCTTCCAGTTCAAAGTCATCATTCTTTTGTCTCTTTTTTAAATACTTCAAAACCATGCAGATTTCTTTTAATCAAATTAAAATATGGCAGGGCCATGTAAAAGGCGCTTTCTGAGAATTAGTCCTGTCATCAAACACTAACATTACAACACTAGTATTGCACTCAATGTTATACAGAGAAATGTGAGTTCTGAAGGGCCAAATTCTGTTTGTAATCACATTTAACATGGGGCCGGAAGGAAAGGTAATGTTCTGGGATCCCAGGAAACAGTTGGGCAAAAAAACCATTTAGGGTTTGTTTTGTCACAGTTTGATATTTTGTACAAATTGAAATTTGGTTCCTGCTGCTGAATTCAGACGGTTCAGGCTTTTCTAACATTGATATTCAAAGCAACTTATAACTAAACTTTCTCTCTGAAGAAATAAAATATAGGAAGCTATAATTGTATTTAGACAACTAGGTTTTAATGCATGTGAACAACTATGGCAGCCTAACTACATATCTACACACACAAATCCCTAGTTTCAAGATGAAAAAATAGTAAACAGTACATGTAAATGAACAAAGTGTTTTGCAGAGACCACCCACCCAAATTTCTCTAAACATGGCCTCAGAAGACAAATGAAGGAAAAGGTTTTCAATTCATCTTTCCCAAGTTAAGGGTTCTGTTTCCCCAGCTGAGGGCACAGCAGCCAAAAAAAGCAGTTCACAGTGTCTTGGTTTAGCTGTTTGTCAGGGAATTCCGTGTTTGCCTTACAACAGTTGATAACATTCACAATATTCAAGTATCCTGTTTCAAGTCTGGAAAAAAGCAGTAATGAAAAATCACTTGGTCTGAAGGATTAATCCAAGATGTTGACTGGTTTAAACAATACCTCAGAGGTCCTGCAAAACTTTGATGTTTTTCCTCAATTATCTGTCAGTCTACTCAACTCCAACTATTCAACAATCAAAACTTAAACAATTCTATCTCAGACCTGGATGAAAGGTGAAATACAAATTTCTAGCAAGCAAAACTTTTCAAAATGTTTGATTCAGAAATTTCTCTATGATTTTCTTGGTATTTGAGGTATCTAACAGTTTCATGATTAAGTTTTTAAAGTGACCTGACAAATTTAGTCAGTTCAACACTGAACAAATACCTGGTTTATGACAAATCTCATAAAAACCAATCCAGGACCAAAATTCCATCATGTTAGGCATTGAACCAATAAGTGAAGGTAATAACATCTTCCCAATAAGACTTACAGTCAGTATTAAACAGCTAAGTAAAATACACACGTAAAAGGAACCTGGGGAGGCCAAGAAAGCAGAATGAAATAATACAAATTTAACAAAAGTTAACAAGTCTTGGCTTGTTGCTTTAGAGCCCTCTCTTACATTACAACCTTTACAGTGCAAATCTTCTAGTTAATGAGCCTTCAGTAGCAGAAAGTAATTTTTTTTAAAGCAAAACCAAGCATCAACAAAACCCCAACATTTTTACACTGCAGCATCAGCTTATTTTAAAGTACATCAGATGTTCAGGTCTGAAGGCCACAAAAAACTAAGTTTTCCCCCTCAAACATAATTCAAACCTCTCATACACTTACTCTCTGAGAAAAAATCTGTATAAACTATATATATTTATATAATCTATATATAAATCTTAAAATAACATACAAATCACAGTTATTGCAAGAATAAGAAAAAAACCCAAAACAAAAATGTCATGAAAATGAGGTAAACCACGTTCATTGATCTCTTTGGTCAGCCAATAATAGAGTTTTTCTCCCTTCCACATCAATCCCCATCTTAAGCTCCTCATCCCATTCGTACAAGCAGCATCTTGTCCATCAGCATGATTTAATATTTTCCGCTCCTCCATGCCTTTCCTCTGGCTGCTGAAGGTACTGCTGCATTGTTCCTTAAAAAATACGAGCTGTATGATCAACTACAACCAATGCAGATGCTATAATAACAGGTTTCTGATTTTTACAATGTATTTCTATTGAATATTTTAATATTATTTTGCACTACAGATATTAGAAAAAGAGGTAAGAGAATCTAGTGGACTTTTTCCCCTCTGCTTGGCAGAAGCTTTTATTACAAAAAAAGTAGAATCACGTGACTGAATAAGAACATATACCTGATCACATCGACTCCAACTGTAACCAATCCACAAGTTTGGCCAGTCCTGGACACTGTATTCATAAGGGACACTGTAATCATATATGTTTTCTTGGGGCAGCAATGAATCATTTGAAACAAAATAGCATCTGCCAGGCTCATTGGGCTGACCTTCCAAGGCTTCTTTATACATAAGAATTATCCAAAGTGTGCTTCAAAATTTTTAAAACCAGCATACCAAATGTTCAGTCTCGAATATGTTTAGTTGTTGGCTTTTTTCCAAATGAATCATGTGAGCATTAGAAGAGCAAGTATCACCAGATCTTCTGTCTTTCTTCCCCTCTTCTTCCCTCCTCTCCCTCTTCACTTTGCTCTCCCTCTACCTTTTCTTTTTCTACCTACACTGTTAAAAAGAAGAATAGAGGAATTAATTCATACCTTTCCCAGACAAAGAGAAAAATTATATAAAGATAAAATAAAACTGGCTGTTGAAGGAATGAGTAATCAGTCCAGGTTAATTCTAGAATCTGACTAAAAGATAAAAGCTAAACAGTGTAAGTCATAAAACGCTATTATTAAAATACATGCTAATGTTAGTTATCAAAGGTATCAAATAATATTTTAATGGAGCACTTGATTTTCTACCACGGTTCCTTACATTTCAGTAACAGACTGCTGGACTTACTACAGACACCAAGCTAAAATGCTCTATATGTTGCAGAAACAGTGCAACTACACAAACAGATTACATCAGCAGTTTCCTACCCAAAATAAAAGGAAAAATAATAGGCACACATAGACACATATATAAAATTGAATACCCTTGGTTACACACTGTGACTGTATTACATATCCTTTTCTCCTGTCTTATCAACTTAGATTGGAAACTAGTTGTAGCAAGGACTATCTCACAGTCAGCTGTGACATACAAGACCGTGTTTGACACAGTGGAGCCCCAATCTTATTTATTCAGACCAGATTTAGCAAAACCATCCAAGATGAGAAAAAACAAGGTTGCTGTGTATACATACTAGTTCCAATACGGCAGTTCAGCTTTGTCTACAATGTGAGGTCTATGCCAAGAGAAAAGGAGCACACACTACATCAGTCTAACAGTATATCAGAATAACATACAATCATGAGCCTATGGAAAAAAAACTTTCTTAAAAACCTCTAACTGCACCAAATAACCAAATCAAGGAAAGGCAGTTGCAAGGGCAGGATTGATAGGAAAAAAAAAAAAAAAAAAAAAAGGTGAAAAATGACAGTGACAAATCTTTAAATGCTGCCATGGATCTGGAGGCTTCTCTGATTAATGCCAGGAAGTCTGTGTATGTTCCCATCCAGAGTTTGCTCAGAGCTGCAAATCTTTTAAGCACAACTCCCTGAGGAGTAAGACTTGTAAGATAACTGGTAGAATAACAGTGAGAAAAAGAACAATATATGCTCAAGTACTGGGAATGGAATTGCCATTAACATTTACCATCCTTTTATAATGTCAAGTTTATACTTTTTTCCCTAATCTTACTAAGAATTTCATGAACAAGTTTGAGACTTGAGTGAAGAATGGTTTTATTTGATCTGTTGGCTGTTGTGTAAGACTAAGATAAACAATGAACTGTTCAGTTTGTCCTATTCCTCTTCTAACTTTTGCATGTCTGTCTCTATGGTGCCTGTATACTTTGTACTACAAAACAATAAATTCAAGAAAGGTTACTGAAAAACAACAAAAAATAGAGCTGAGTTGATGCTTAGTTGCAATAACAGAATTTCAAGGCTTGCAGTGAAGCCACAGGTTACCACAAGCTGAAAGACTTGAGACATAGAGGAAATGTTTACAGCTGAATCAATGCCATATCATGTGGAGTGAATGGACTCACTGTGAAAACCCCAGCTAAGGCTAGGCTGAAGAAGTCAACCTGATCATATGAACTCTACTTCCATCAGAAAGCCTATGGTCCTTCTGTCAATCACCTGGGATTTGGAGGGAAAAATGAGGGCATGGAGGAGGGTGAAGGAAGCTTTCCTATTTGATTCTTCCTTTCTTGCTCTTTTTTCCCCTCTCTTTTTCTCATACACATTGCATCTTTTGCAACTGATGTAAAACCAGCAAAAGATAGCTGAAAGTAAGCACCCCAATCAATGCTGGCATAACTCTTCCACATCTCTAGCTGACGGATCAGAACATAGTCTGTGCTTGAGGTCCTCCACTCATGAATGTCTGTGTCAGCACCTCACACAGAAGTTACATTTTCTGGCTTGTTTCTCTTTCCTGACCTGTTCTTTGAACATTTGTCTTTTTTTGTCCTCCAGGAAACAGGATAAGAGTCAGTAGCAACAGAAAATCTAGGAAGTCCAAACCATATCAACTATCTTCTCTTTTTATCCCAGAAGAACTATTACTGTTTCTAATATAATCTAAAAGACAGTCAAAAAAGGGAATTTCCCTGTAAAAACTCCCTACAGCTAAAATGGAGACAGATAATGTTTAACTGCAAGTTTTACTCAATATTTCAAGCAATTTAACCATTTTCCATTTTTCTGGGTGTGTATCAAAGGATAGATTTGAAATGCTGGATATTACAGTGGGAGTTTGCCAGCGATAACTTGAAACCCCAGGCCATGCTTCACTGTTTATGCTGTAACTGTGAACATGGGTTATATTAACATCTTATCTTTTGTTGGGCCCCAGACACCCTACCTTCAACACAGAACGTCATATTGCTAAGTAAAAGTAGAACTAGTTTGTGCTTTCTTTAGTTTAATATCACCATATAAGAACACATTCCAGACTGCTTATAGCTTTGCTAAGTTTTAACCATTTGCACATTTGAAGCATTCCCTGCTGTGGTATAGCTCAGAGACTCTTGCTGAGGAAAGTGTCGGCTAAGGCACTTCAGTCACTTCCAAGAAAGAGATTTCCAAGAATTTTGATTAAAAAGCGTTGAGACAAGGAGTGAGAAAAGATGTGATACCGAGACTGACTGGGCAAGAGCCCATGGAGCACAGATCCTGTGCAAAGAAGGGTAAGCAAGTACATAATTTATCATAATGAACACTCACAAGGAGACTGAATTAAGGTGTCATGGGGAACTTGTAATTCTCAGACTTCATAATTTATAAATGCTTGACTTGTAATGTTAATATTGTTATTTTAATGTGGTGTTTTGGTATATATTATTTTCTAAGACGTTGCTGTTTCACTTCTGTTCATTGTGAAAATGAACCACTTAGGAGGTTGGGAATCTTTATGCAGAGTTCATTTTTTTTCTGAAAATACCATGACCCCATGCTGGTTTGCTGTACTGAGAACACATGCCTGGTTAACAAGTTACTGAGGAGTGCAGTGGCACTTGCTAAAAAACACAGCAAGTCAGCATTTCAGATCTACTTTTTCCAGAATAAGGGATCACTCATGGATACATCTTTAAATTAAAAAAAAAAAAAAAAAAAAAAAAAAAAGAAGATGAAGCTTTTGTTTTTGCATGCCTAGCAAAAATCTTGTGAAAATGATTTGTAAATGATGTCCTTACTTAAGTAAAGTTTTGTCAAATCTAGGCAATTTGGCATGTCTTTTGTTTATAAAATATAACCTTGAAAAGCTTCCCCTGTTTTTGTAATGACATGGTGAAATAAAAAGAGGATTTCTTTTTCCAGAGTGTTGCTGTTCTCATTTGTTTCATAATCTACTACACTATAGTGAACAAAAAGGGCACAATATTTTTCTGACTAAAACAAAATGAGAACCCGGTTCCCATAAAATATTGAGCTTCTTCAATTTCTAGTCATAGCAGGGGGTTTAGCACCTCAAAAGAATCAAGCATAAAAAGAAGGTCATGGTATTTTCAGGAAAAAAATTGAATACAATATCTTTATTTCTATTCTCCTAAATGATCCATTTTCACTATGAAAAGAATGGTTCGTTTGTTCCTGTACCAATATGCTTTGTTTTTAAAGGCAGAGAGATGTAGGCTATTCTCTAATAAAGAAAATCAAATCTCCAAGGAATTCAAAATGTAAATTGTTGGTGTAAGGCGGAGGGAAAAAACTAGGGCACCGAACAATAATGCATATGCATTTTCCATTCAGCCACATGTCAGATCCACTGACTTCTATGGGTGATAATTTTCACAGCTCTGAGATCTTTTTTTAAAAAAACCATTCTCCCTGAGTGGGTATGTTTACTACTCCCACCCATAGGAGTGCATTATTAAATAACAGTCTAGTAACAGGATAGCTTATCTGTTAGGTTTCTAGCAAAGAGCAACATTAAAAGCAAGTCCACCACTGATAAATACCCGAGTACTTTGTCCAGTTGATTCTTACTGTATCAAATATTTTGAGGGGGCTGAAGAACAATGAATTTATTTCTGTATATACACCTCAGACTAGGAATCTGAAATAAATAATATTTGCAAAAATACAGGCCCAATGTAGCTATGCTAATCTTCTTTGTCTGTCAGGAAAGAAATTATGAGGAAGGTCTGATGAAGGTATTTTCCCTTTTCCTTAACTTTGTGCGTGTGTTTATTGTCAGAATAAACTGGTGAGCCAACATCAGCAGCTGCAAGTATTACTTGAGATGTGTCTTAGTGTTGTGAACAGGAGCCTGATGTACCAGGCATGTTCCAGTACAGACCCTACTTGTCTTGACTATATAAATATTTATTATTCTTTGTGCTGCTCTTTCATCTTCTTCCTTCTCTCAGTGAGGATTGAAAAAATCAGAGAAATGCACCCTTGTCAGTCATCAAAGAAATGGGTCCACCAAAGAGGCCACATCGATGGCTTTACCTCACAAGCCAAGAAGAAACAGTGTAAGGTTCTCAAAAGGGCCAAATTCAGGACCTCCTCCAGACTTCTCATGAAAGCTATGAGTTAAAGCAGTAATGGCCAAATGAGCATAGGGTGATGAAAGACCAGTGAGCCAAATGCAATAAACAGCTGCCAGTAACATAAGAAATTGTGAAATGAGTAAAAAGAGAAACAGAAGGAAGTAAAGCTTCTGTGGTTTCCAGTGGTCATAGTTCAGAGTGCTACTGAGAGAAGGAAGTGTTTGTTGTTTTCTGACCTTCTTAAAGACCCTGAGGTCTCACAATTACACCATCTCTTTCCACAAAAGCTACCTGAACTGATATAATTTGCCGCTAAAGTGACTAAAGTAGAAATATCATAAACTTCATTCTTTTCCCAAAGCACCTTGGTTGTCAGACCACTAGGCTCCTTGCTAGACAACTAGGAACACTGTACTGACAGCTGCTCATGGAAGTCATATTACTGGCACAATTAATACAACATATTATCTCACAGTATACATGCACAGGAAATCTAAATGCCACCGTGCCTGTAACTCTTTTGCTACACTAAGTGTTTTTTGTTTTTCCATAATTACAGTGGCACAACTCTTATCTTAAAAACACTCTGACAACAGAGTCTAGGAAATGAGTATGGTATTGCATACGGACCTCTTATAACTTTCAGTGTGCAATCTCAAAGGCAGATGCTCTTATTTTCTTGCATCCATTGCAGGCTAAAGGATAAATTATATAGCTCACTCTCAAGTGTCTACAGTCATTTGAGATGCCCAGTCTGTCTCACCCAGCATCCAGCTTCAACTGGAAAGGATATGTGTCTCCTATGGGTCCTATATCATATCAGCCAGTGCCATTTGGATGTCCGAGGTACCACAGGGGATCTCAGATGTTATGTGAGTAAATGAATCAATCCTTAATTGGCTCTTAAAAAGACAAACATTGAAATGTTTTCTATTAATGAGATTCTTTCTTCTTTCAGCCACTTATTTCATTTTGGCCTTAATTCTGTATTCCACTCTCCTATTAGTCCTGTCTCTTCTTCAAATGTTTTTTTCCTTATCTCTCAGTTCTCTCTTCCAACAACTGGCTGCCAGCTGAAATTAATGTGACCTACTGACCCCAAACATGCAATCAATGTGTGTGTCTCTCTTTAGGTACCACTGAAATGTTGAACTAGTTTGTGAAGACCTGTAGGAGAGTTACATGCTCATGCTTCCTCAGAGAGTGCAGTGCATGCAGATGTGATCCCAAAGGCTGTGCCCACTCTGCCTGGTGGAGTACGGCTCAAGAGCAGGCTAAAGTATAGGTCATACTGGGAACACTGACCATGGCTTACAGATACAGACCCAAGACCAGCCAGCCCTCTGTTGTCCTCATTATCAGTCCTTTCCGCATTTGATAATGTTCTGGAAAGGGCCAGCAACTCAAATTTCTTGACTAACACCACTAGAATAATTTTTTGTTCGGAAGATGGTTTTTGTTTTTGTTACTTTTTTCTTTCAAAAGTAAAAATCTCTTCATTCTTTAATTTTAAAGAATTTAAAGCATTCTTACTAAACTTGTAAAGAATTTCATAATGATATGTATATTTTAAGGAATGATTGACTGACTTTCAGAAATACAGTGCATCAGTTTGGCTAGTTACCTACCAATATTTTATACTGTTTATATCAGTAAATCATCCAGCAGACTGACAGAAAGTAGTAATCTTAAATATGCAGCAAAAGTAAATGGGAACTTCAACTGATGAAGGAAAGGAAGTTCTTTCTAAAAATGTTTTCAATGAAACATCTTAGAGCTTTCTGAATTAGCATGTATTTAGATTTGATTACTGAAGACTGTATTTAAGAGGTGGTTTCAAGGCACTTGGCTACAAAGCTATTCCAGATGTTGTCAGTTACACAGACAGTGCATTTATTAAGCCTTTTCGTATTTTCCATTTCAGTGTGTGCTAAACTGCTGTTTTGTTTTATCCTCTTATTTTGATATCAAAAGGGCCCAATGGCAACAAACAGAGACAATGGAAATTAAAATGAATAAGACAACCACATATTCAGAAAGGCCTTTAAATTTATTAAGCAAATTCATCCATTCAGTCAACAAGCTATAAAACCTACTAGATCTTTAAAAGATGTGCATAGGTATAATGCCTTTGCAGTTGTACCAATTTATAACACCCGATAGTTAATCCTCTGTGTTTGCAAACGATGTTCACTTACATAAATATCCATCATCACAATCCAGGATATATGTAGATCTCTCGATGAACTTGTTGGGTTCCACATGCAGAAAGCATGCAAGCTGTGAATGAGCAGTTGTGGAGGCAGTGTAAATTAGGGTAGCCCCTCTGAAGTCACAAAAAAATATTCAGAAGATTGGATCCAGTGTATCTCATTTAAATATGTCATGCATTCTCTGCAGGTGCAAGTGGTTGTTTCTACAAAATCATGACTGAATACTCAATGACTGCATTTTGAAATGTGCTCCAAAAAAGGCTGAACTAATAAAGATATATTAATTCTAATCACAGCTAGATGCAGAGAGGGAAACATGATATTTCCCTTCTGTAAAAACAAAAAGTCCAAGATTTCCATGACTCATGGAATCTTCAGTCTTTTTTAGCAGCTAACAGCAACCAGTCAATACTTTTTCTCTTTTAAAAAAAGATTATAAGCCTTTTTTTTTTAATAGGCTAAATCTTGCAATTTAAAGACCATAAATGTTCATGGCACAGACTGCTAAAAGCCAGGAAGCATTGCATTAATACTGCATTCTCAAACACACGGAATGTGTGGGACTGTGACCTTTACTCTAAAACACAGACCCTCCTGTGACTAAACTAAGTCTGCTGTTCCTCATGTGCAAATTTTAGGCAACACATACACCACATTGCATCATTTGCACATTTTTAATAATTTTTTCTCTGGTGGATTAGGGTTCAAGCACTAAAATCCAGTTATGGACTTTTCATGTATGGGAGAGTTGACTTTCTCAGTTTGATCCTTTCTGAAGAGATGGAGTAAAGTAACTGTAAAATTTACTCTGCTTTTAGTTTCAGAATGATTCAGTTTGAACTCTTTGAACCCAAAGTTTTGGTTCAAACCAATACTTAACTTTCATATATTCTGCCCAGCTTTCAGCACATCCTTTACCAATGGAAACAAATTACATGGGTAGGCACTTGACTCCCATTGAAAATCTTTGTTGCACTTCACCTCTAAATAACCATTTTTCTACTTACTTCTAAGGATAGAAAAGTAGGTCAATAGTCCGTAAAAAGTTTGGTGCTGGAACACTGTCTTGAACTTGTTCATTGTTCTAGAAAAATGGAGCATTTCCAGAACCCAAAAATAGTAGAATTAATTAAATGCCCAGTGTTTGTAACATAATTTTGCCTCTTCTGTCCAAGAGGTTCTTTAGAGTAGTCTATTTACAGTTGACAGCAACAAGCTTTCATTTTTTCCCATATTTCCAGAGGAAATATCAGGTTTAGGTTTTTATCATGAATAGCAGAAGCTCACCAGTGGATAGAGAGAAAAGACCAGCAAAGAGAAGCTACTGACCACAAATATGGTCTTGCCTAAAGGGGTTAATGAGCCATAGCAGCTGGGGAGAGTGAAAAATAAATGCAAATGTAGAGAAAACTAAGAGAATGTGATCACACAACAGCCACAAGTAAATGTACCGTGTAAAGAAGCCTAGAGCAAAATAACATAGAGTTGGAATAAACTGCAGGAGTAAGATATAGTTTCAGAGCAAAAGCAATTCTTTTTTGGAGGTCATTTTGAGGTTCCTCTATGTGGTTTAATTCTCCTCCTTATTATCCTGCACTACTCTGGGGCATGAACCTGCTAAGTGTTATGTCAACTTAGCTCTGGGAGTTAGTGGTGTCCAATACTTGGTTTCAAAATGCTCTCCACCTGACAGAGTCACATCCATAGTAGGCAAACGTGTTTAGTGCTTTCGACTCTGCTCTGCTGAACTATCAAACCATGTTCTTGCATATTCGTATCACTTTGCAGAATCTGAATTTGTGATGATTGTTCAACTCCTCTGACAGAACTCCCAGCAGCTCTTAGTCTCCTAGAACAGAGAATCCCTGCAGCATTGCCAATACAAAGCCTTAGCTAATGTATACCTAAATATTTTTCAAAGCCCACGTAAATTCTCTACGAAGAGCAGAACTCATTGCATCCTTTGTGCCTTTGATGCTTCCCACTGATGCTTTTGTGACATTGGAATCATAGAAAAATAGAACTGAAAGAGAGTTCAAGAAGTCATCCAGTCGATACCATTTATCTCCTCTCTTTATTCCATGTACAACTCAGGAAATTATAGCAAAATCATCCCCTCAGTATACGCATGAAAATAATATGTTCTATAAAGAGCACAAGCCCTGCAATGGGTAGCCTTTGGAAAAGCGTAGGCAGATAATCTGCCCATACTCTGTAGGATCTGAGACAGTCTCAGGGAAGAGTTAGATATTCACATTTAGCCCCTGGCTAGAACCTACTGGCAAAGGGCCCCAATGCCACGGTGAAAAAATGAGTTTGCCCATGAAAATGCCTCTTATACAGAGGCCTCTTGTAGCCCCATGCCTCTTATAGAAGTGAGATGGACATTCTGCCCAGGAATACTGGGAACTTATATAACTGAAGGGAAAGGTAACCTTAACATCAGTAAATGTGTAGTTCTTAAAAATATCCCATAGAGAAAATTATTTACAGGAGTCTAGAAAAGGTGTCTCATGACATTTTCTTATTCTACCAATTCCCTCCCTTGGGTTTCTCCCCAAGAGAGAGTGATTTGGCTTGATATTCTGCAGCCAAAGGTTTTGACTGCTGTCTAAATTGCTTACTGCTCTTAGCTATGAAAATAATCTTTAAAAACCCTCTTCAAATACATACTTCTTCCTCTTGAAACAGAATCCCTGTATAAAGTCTTGTAACTGTCTCATTACTTCTTCCCAGGTCTTCACAGTCAAACTCTTCAATCATATTAAGCATTCATGAAAATAAAGAATTTTAAAGCACACTTTTAATCATCCTAAACCATGATGTTGTTAAACTTTTCCTTCATCATTTTTCCATGAGTCTTGCTGCACTGTTACTCTCAGTTCCTTCTGAACTTGGCCTGCATTTGCACTAAAATCACTAAGAGTTTTCCCCACAGCCATGACATCTCACCCAGGCAGTAACAATTGAGGCACAAAAACCTTACTCCTAATACAAAATTATAAAAGATAGATGCTACATTCTGAAATTAACTCTCTCTTTTTTTTTTTTTTTTAGAAAATAATGGCACTTTGAGTTTGGTTTTTTGCCTTCTCCTGTATAATTTCTCTGTGAATACAGAATCATGGCCAATCAAAGTAGCTTTCAAAGTTAATAATGGCATATCTTCCTTTGCAATCTGTTTTCCTTATTGGTAACACTTCAACTAACTCTTGCATTTCAAAAACTATGAAAATGGCAAGCAAATCTCAGGGACAGTATTCTCTCTCATTCTCCTAATACATCAGGATGTTTGAAAAGGGAATCCCTTCGCTTGCCGAAGGAATATTGAGCTCTGTGTATTGCCAGTATGAATTGGAAAATAATCCCTATTGTTAACTAATTTAATGAGATAAATGGAACTTTATTACCTAAGTCAAGCTAGGCTTAACAACTTGGCTATAAATAGTGAGCATTACAGTGTTGCTGGCATACTTACACTCCATGACTTCACTGTAAATGATCAGAAGGTCATACTAAGTTAAAACCCAACTCTGGTGTCTCCTTTATAGTTATACTTCTGCAAAATTTAACCTTACTTTGCAGCCTATCTAAATGTCTCTGTTTACTCCTCATTCAGAAAGAAACAACTCTACTGTGATGATTTTTGTGTACTAGATGTCATTAACAAGGAGAAGTATATTTGCTGCAAGCAAAGGATAGATTTTTCCTTGAAGAAGGCATAGCAGATCTGTTGAAGATCAGAGGCACAGTGTGTAAACACCACTTCCTCACTTCACAGAGACAAAAACTTGTTGAGACCCCAAAAATCCCTGGTGTAGGAGACCAGCACATGCTTTTTCTTGAAGGTATACACTCAGCTGACAGGTCATCTCCTGAAGTGTCAGTCTTCGGGGCTTTCAAGCTATTGCTTCTGTTAAGAAACCAAAATGCTGTATCCCTTGTTAGGAAATCTTTAGATGATTAGTATTTTTAAGGAGAAAAAGGTAACAGCTTGTCAACCAAATATGAGGCTTAATTCAGAATTCACTGTATTCTACACCTTTTATGGGACTTTTAGCACTTGAAAACATGGCCCTTTAATTACCAAAATACTTTCTTGGCAAGAATACATAAAAACATTTATATCATTCCTTCTGAAGGAAGACAGGAACAAAATTCTTAGTAAATATGAAAAAGAAAGCACAAGGAACAATATAGTGTAAGGGGGAAAAAAAGAGTCTTTAGAATTTCCAAGTGCTTTATTCATCATTTACTACAAGTTTGCACCATATCTTCTCCTCTGGTTCAATCCTGGACTTGTATCAGGGTTATTTCAAATGTATTCATGAAACACAGGCATAAATAACAGTGACTAGACTCAGAACTCAGACAAAATTTCATTTGGCTTTTTCCCAAGTTAATCAGACAAAGATATTTCAAAAGACATTAGTACATAGACCCATTGTGGCCATATACAGCAGCAAATAATTACAATACCACATGGATTTCACTTTGATTCTTCCAGTTTTGTGAGTGCATTTGCAACTAATACTCTTTCACACACACTCAGTAGCCTGTGAAGAAAACAGAGCAAAACTGCAGAGAAATATACAAATTTTCACTTTCTGGATTTTGAGACAGGAAAGGTTCTGGAGTTTGGTTCCACGTCATCAACATTTACAAGGTGGCTTGGTTTTATGGTGCCTGAGTGATGATTAGTGAAAACCGTCTGTTGGAATTACAGCTATGATCAGTCTTTAAAAACAGGAAGGTTTACAAATATTAGAATAAGAAGGTTGTGAGGTGAGACAAAGAAATGCATTTCTTCCCCAGCCAGGCTGCTGACCCCAAATTACCCTAATAACAATTGCTTTGAACCAGATTGTTCCAGAGGGTTTACATCCTTAGAGTCTCTGACTCTTCTACTTTTCATCTACAATAAATCACAGGGTGGTGTCTTACTAGCTAAAGAAAGAGAAATGCAGTTAATAGTTTCCAAACAGATGGAAAATTTACTGGCATTCATGGGTCACAAAATCCAAGCACAGAAAGCAAAACAATTATTACCATTTTGAACAGTACTATCACATCACTAATAAATGTTGAGACTCTATACAGACTCATTTGGTTATATCAACAGAAACACCTTCATTAGTAATAAGTGGACTATATACAACTTTATTATAAATATAAATAATTTATATTTAAATTATATTTTGAGAATTACTTTGTTTTTCCTTATTTCAAATCCAGTTTTCAAAAGCTCTACTTCTGGAAGTTCAGAATTCAGATAGTTTGTCCTAGGGACTGGAATAAATGCCCAGACAAGCTGTTTTCTACCAACATAAACTCAATCATAGAACTACCACCAGCAACAAAGCTTTATGTGTGTCATCAGGATTCTTAGTGGCTCTTGGCTGTGCACTAATACACAAGTTTTATGTACAAATTCTTAGTTTTGGCTCAATAACATTGATATCAAAGCAATGTTAAACACATTAGCAAATAAATGGGAGTCTTATTTTTTAAGTTCACTACACAGTTTTTGCGTAATTAATTCTATAACTCTAAGAATGGGTGTTTTCACAGATCTTTTTCTTCTTTAACCACACATATGCTATGTGCCTTTGCATTTTATAATGTTGATTTCACTCTTTCATAATTGAGTACAGTTCTGTCCCTACCACTATGCCAGAAAGGCAACAACAGCAACAAAAACATACAGAAATCACTCCGTAAAAGAATGTGATTGCAAGCTGTTTCCTTTGGAAATAGATAAAGCTTTGGGATTTTTCCAGTTTTCTGTAAAATTTTAAAAGTTCACCTACTAGGAATCTTAAATGAGATCTTTACAAAAAGAATGCCTTCAATACATGAAGACAGAATACCTGTGATCATAAATACAAGTTGTCCATTATAAGAATATCACATTTCCAAGAGTTTATCATCAGAATGAATTTTTGCTGAAGGTTTTCCAGTATTTTAAATATGAGCTCCAGGTGCTTTGCTAATTTTAAACTTATTCCTGGAATTTGTAGCCCTCTGTATACTTTTTATTGAAAGACAATTGATTCCAGTTTTTCTTTTTCTAAAATAAATGTATTTTCTTTCCTGTTCTTTTATGTTAAATTCATTCATGTAACACTTGTAAAAATTCCTATTTCCGGTGTAAGATCAGTAATTCCAATGTGTAGCCCTAAACTTGTAAGGCAAATTAACTCAGGGCACAAGCCTGGGCACAAGCCTGTGCACAAGTACACAATTGTCCATACTGCATAGCTGTTCACTATGTCCAGCCCATTAACACAGCTTTAGCTCGTGCCAGAAGGAACAGCAGACTCCCAACCATGGCTCAAGTGTGGTTTGTGGAATAGTGTGAACCAAAGACCAGTTCCAGCGGGCAGCAGAGATGAGGCTGTCTTGTTCTGTGGAGGAAGAGTGCATGGTTGTCTGATGACAGCCTTGTCCTGCCTCTTGTGCTCAGAGGCAGAGAATGGGTCTTTCCCCATTTTATTTACCAGAATAAAGGCAGCCAGTGAATCATATGAGTTTCTAAATGTAAGCAAGCATAGTCATATCTGCTGCAGAGGGCACCGGGGCCTTACTCATCTTCTGGGAAGTTTATGCAGGCTGAAAAGAAATCTGCAGTCTCTGAAGAGACAAATCTCCCTAGGCAAACCCTAAATGCCACCAGCAAGAAGGCAGCTTAGGAGGCCTCAGCCAACACTAAACATGCCAAAGCTACACACCACTTATACGCTTATATACGCCATCTCCCATGAAATGTGATTTTCACCCCTACACCTAGCTATCGCTTTGGTCCAACGCAGTTGGTCCATACGCTGAATAGCACTGAATTCCAGCAGAAATACACCACGGGGGGTACATGACCCCATGCTGCCATGCTTGCCTGGTTCAGACCCCACCAGGGATGGCTCTGTTCAAAGGAGCAAGCTCTCACGTTGGAAGGGCTCTGGTGTTTCACGTGATGTCTACTCCCATGTAAATACTCCTGCTTGTAAAAAAATTCCTGAAAAGGGTCAGTTCAGGGGCAAGCTAGAACCTGTGTTTAAAAGATGTTGTTCACACAACCTGAAAAGCTATGTGAGCTTCCCCTAATATTATTCCTTAATCTTCCTCCAGGTCCTCTGAACCAGAAAAAAAAAAAATTTACTCTCTTCTAGAACTGAAAACATGAGCCTTTACACCAAGCTCCATGCATTACACAATAATTTCCAAAAAGCAGAGCAATGCCTCTAGGCTGTTGGGGAAATGTGAGTGCTCATCTGGGACAAAACTAAAGGCTTTGTTTTACAAAGGAGGGGGCAGAGAGCAGGATGGGAAGAGAGCTCCCACCGAAAGTCAACGGGAGTTGAGACTTTAAGTAATTCTGAACCCTTTGAAATTCCCAGTTCAGTTCAGTACCCAAAAACACTTAATAAATCACAAGACCAGTGAGGGAAAGGGAAGAAAGGGAAAACCTATCCCACATTAAACTGTAATTTCTACTAATTTCTGTGTAGGAAAATTTACTAAATACTCATTTCTCCCGTGAGAAAAAAAAATCCTTCTATTAAAACAAAAAGAAATCACACCTTGTTTGGCATTTACAGATTAAAAAATTGTTACTTCAGTCTCCACAATGTAGTTACAAACAGTGTCTCTGCTCCTGAAAACAAAGCAGGGAATCAGATTCTCACCGAATGCATTAGGATTAAAAGTACTCACACTAGAACAAAGGCGACATGGGAGAGAACAGCTAATTCATCTGAGGATTATATTTAACATTCATTTCCCAGTAGGGAGATAAAAATAAAAGCTAACCCACTCTTTCAAGCTGGTTTGACCCATTTTATATCATTTTCAAATGCCAAGTCCTGAGAAGTTATAACCAGTCCTTACACTAGCTTTTGCTGCTGACACGTGCAGTCTTCTCAAGAAAAAGAATATTTTCAATCTCAAAAGAGTGATAAAACAACATCTGCTCCAGAAAACTTTATCTAGACTTACAGATGAACTCCTTGTATTACCAGCCTTGTAAGAAACAAGACTGTCTCCCTAAAACTAGTTGCTCCCTGAACAGCTGTCCCAGGCAACTAAAAAGACATTTAGTAACAGGGTAAGTTTTGATATTTCTTCTGCTTGTTGGATCGTTCACAGGACAGAGTCGTGATATGACAGGATATTTGATGGCAATCTTGATGATAAAATAGATAAAAAACAGTGTCTTCCTTCACTCCTCTAAACTTACCAAGCAGACTGCTGATTTTTCTATCCTACAGAGAGATATTACAACATGAGACTCAGATTCTGATCTTCTGATACAAAGCTCTTTCTCTGGCCTTTTACCCAGCCATGATCAAACTTCTTTTCCTCCTCCCTCACCCTTCTTTTTTTCAGAGGCTTTCCTGTCTGACTCTAACAGCTGTTTGTCCTTTACAGGCTCTGTCTTCCCACAGCTCACAGCTGCACTAACAGACCTTTCCAGCTATCTGCCCAGTCTCTGAGTCTTTCTTTTGGCTCTCCAGCAAATCCAGAATCTCCACCTGCATCTCCGGGTTATCCCCAACACTAGGAGTGGGATCTTGCTTTAATTTTACTGGCACCAATTTTTAATAGCCATACTTACTCTTTTTTCTTTTTTTTTTTTTTTTTTTTTTGGTTAACTTCACTGGAACAAGGGAAAAAGCTAAGACAAATATAAGAGGAAACAAGGATGTTTTACTATAATGATGAATATAAGTCATAAAATCACAGAAATTAAAACTGGAAAAGGCCCACTGGCTATTTGGTCATCTTGTCTGTCTCTGCCAGTGCAGAACTCTTCCCCACTGTACTTTTAAGGGCAATAAAGAATGTAGAATTAATAATTATTTGACCTTTTACTATGGTTCACCATGACGTTACTCTATTGCTTTCCAGCCTATTTGTTCTGTGTTCAGCTGTGCATATATATACACCAAACTAGCTCTATCACTTTGTTTTTCACTTCCACCCAGAAATGTTGCCTCCCTCTGTAATGACACTGATCTGTAACACCTGAGCCTAGATCTTCTAGACTATGAAATTCTTTTGTTTGATCTGGACTTGATCTGTCTACTAAAAAAGAAACATCTCAAATTCTATAATCTGAGCCATTTATAAAGAACAGGAGCAACAGTGTTAAATTAAAGGAGACCTCCTTGTGCTTCTGTTGTTGAGCTTTTCCTCCTCTTAGAACCACAGAGTCAGAGAACAACTGTGACTGGAAGGGACCTTAGAACATCAACTGATCCAAACTGCCATCCAAGGCAGGACCAGATCTAAACAGTTGAGCTCCAAGGATGGAGAGTCAATGAGCTGCTTTGACAACCTGTTCCATCATCCCACCACCCTCACTGGGCAGAATTTTTTCTTTCTATCTAACTTCAATTTCCTGTCTAGGAACAGCAAAAACAGGACTGCTCCTCAAGAAAAGGCAAAATGGGAAGAGCAGGACTGTGCAATTGACAGTGTCATACAAGGCAAGATAGTGTCTCTTCCAGGGTCCCTA